>NC_053500.1:145513371-145813371 GCF_905171775.1 Rana temporaria | reverse complement strand
AACCCCTTCCTGGCACAGTACACTATGCGAGGGATATAGTAAAACAGAACTTCACCCAATAAAATACCCTTTGCTCTCCTGGTTCCTCCACCCTTCCTCTTATGTTTCATAAATTTCAGAGACATTTTGAACAGCACTTCCTCACGTGTTCCTGAAGGGAGTATATGGGGCGCGAGATTCCGTGCATTTGCAGACGTGACGCTGCCCTGTGCCAAGTATTTGGGAACTGGCAAAGACCAGCAGCATGCATGCGTGGGGGATTCCCGCGTACGCACGCACATGCGCTATGGGTCTCTAAAAGGTGCCAGGTGTGCGTGCATGCACAGGAACCTCCCCACACGTTTTGTGTGTTTGTGTTTTGCTTTTGTATGAAGCTGTTTGGTTATTTACCCAAAAATATCAGATAAAACCCAGAAATGTGGTCAATGTTTACGAGCTTAAAAATGATGCATTTTTTTTTTTTTCTGGGCGGTTGACCAATCCTGTGTTTTGTCACGTGTCTGGTATGGCAGGAGTGAGTACAGCTCGTCTTATTAGTGGCCCTTGGCGTTTTTTTTACTTTCACCCCCTCCCCCGATTACAGAGGAATGAGGTGATAACATTTGCACGGTCACGCTTGTGTTTATACATATTTTTTTGGAAAAACACAAAGTCAGCCAGTATTTTTTAATTGGCGTGAAACGTCCTTCATGTGCTGAAATGGAAAATGAATTCTAATAATAGCGAACAAATAACTTCTCAAGCAAAGCGCTCTGGAATTTTAACAAAAACAAGGTGCGCAAAAATGATTGCGAGGTGTTCTGTGCCCCCCCCCCCCCGGATGGCGTACACGAGGAAGAATCAGCGTCTGGCCTTGGTATACCAACTGTATATCTATATCTAAGGCCATTTTAGAGCAGGTCAGACTTTTTCCACCAGGGTGCCCAGAGGTTTCTTCAGGGGCGCCTTGGCAAAATGCCCAAAAATGTTATACAAGTCACCAGGTGGATCAAGCCTGCCTTTTAATTATACAAAACCACAAGTTTGCATTGTGCGCCATTGCAATCTTCTGGCTGCCAGTGTTCAAACAACCAATTATTTCATTGGTTGACCACTTCAGCCCCGGACCATTTGGCTGGCCAAAGACCGGGCCACTTTTTTGCGATTCGGCACTGCGTCGCTTTAACTGACACTTGCGCGGTCGGGCAAAGTTGTTTTCCAGACAAAATTGACGTCCTTTTTCTCCCACAAATAGAACTTTCTTTTGGTGGTATTTGATCACCTCTGCGGTTTTTATTTTTTGCGTTATAAACAAAAATAGAGCGACAATTTTGAAAAAAATAAATAAATATATATATATATATATATATATAAATATCCCCAAAAAATATATAATTTTTTTTATTTTTTCAGTTTAGGCCGATACGTATTCTTCTAAATAATTTTGGTAAAAAAATCGCAATAAGCATTTGATTGGTTTGCGCAAAAGTTATAGCGTCTACAAAATAGGGGATCGTTTTATGGCATTTTTATACATTTTTTTTTACTAGTAATGGCAGTGATCAGCGATTTTTATCGTGACTATGACATTATGGCGGACACCATTGGACACTTTTGACACCATTTTGGAACCATTGTCATTTATAGTTGCTATAAAAATGCACTGCTTACTGTAAAAATGACACTGGCAGTGAAGGGGTTAACCTGTAAGGATGAGCTCCGGCGTGTTCGCACACCCCACGTGCAGAGCCCGCCAGGAGGTCAGCACGGCGCTGGGCTAATCACAGGCAGTGTGACATTGTCCCATTGCGAGGCTGCAGAGATCGGGAAATGTCACACTGCCTGTGATTAGCGCAAAGCGCAATGCCGACCTTCCTGGCGGGCTCCGCACGTGGGGTGTGCGAACACGCCGGAGCTCATCCTTATTAACCTGTAGGGGGCGCTGAAGGGGCTAAGTGTGTCCTAGGGAGTGATTCTAACTGTTAGGGGGCGCGGCTACGAGTGACACGTCACTGATCGCTGTTTCCGATGACAGGGAACAGACGATCAGTGACATGTCACTAGGAAGAACGGGGAGATGTTGTGTTTACACTGACATCTCCCCGTTCTTCAGCTTCGTGACACCGGCGGACAATTAAGTCCGCGGGTCCTGCGTGCCCGGTCGCTAGCGTGCACACACAGCGGCAAATTAAACGGGACGTATATATACTCCCATTTGCCCAGTTGTGCCATTGTGACAATGTAAAAAGTTGTGCGGCGGTCGGCAAGCGGTTAAGACGTCGGGCACATGCACAGCATCTTTGTTTTGCCCCTCCCTTTCTTTGCTGTATTTGCTCCTCCTCCAACGTTGGGTGTCCTATGTGTGTGGATGTTCCTGCATTATATAAAACTATCTGTGCCTCCAAATTGTGCCTCATTTTACACGGTGCCTTGACTGAAAAAAAGGTTGAGAAACACTGGAGTAGATGGCGGTTCAAACTGAGTCGCGGCTGGCGGGTTCTTCTTTTTGGGGCGGCGGCAAACAAACACCCCCCCCCCCAGCGAGGCAGCGCGGCACTGAGACCGGAACCCCCCCCCCCAAACTTCCTCCGCCGTGTGTCTCCTCTTCCACCAAAGCATCCAATAAGATCGCCTGACGCTTTGGCCAATCGGGAAACGTTCTTCACAACCTGCCTCCTGATTGGCGGGGAGGAACTTTAGTGTGAAAATGGCAAAAATGTATTCGCTATCATCACACAAATGGGTGGGCTCGGCGCGCCGAGTCATATTCAACTGGACTTGTTCTGTAATGTTGAAGATGTTCCAACTAAACTTGTGACTTGGAGAAGCTATAAAAAAAGTCTTCAACGTCTTCAACTGGCCTTCCCCTCTCCGGTCTTCTCCCGATTTTCCAACTAAACTTGTGACTTGGAGAAGCTATAAAAAAAAGTCTTCAACGTCTTCAACTGGCCTTCCCCTCTCCGGTCTTCTCCGATTTTCCATCCTCAGTAGGGAATCCTCAGATGTATTTCCCTTCCTCGATTGTTCCTTCTCTGGTTACCTCAGGATATGAGGGTTGAGTGCCATGTGACCAGGATGGGCCCGGATCTGTGCCGGGGCCGCGGTGTCCATGTGTGCTCTGCTGGTCCCTGTTTTGAATTGTTGCTCCAGTCCTGACACGCCCGACGCGGTTCAGCAGACCCTCGAAAAGGAAAAATACGCAGATTAGCCGACAATGAGAGGAGCAGAAACAAGAAAATCAGTGTATGTTTTCTTTTTTTCTGTAAGAAAGAAGAAGCCGATAATGGACGGGAGATAATAACAATAAACAGTCCTGAGCGATCGTGACACAACCGAGGAAAAATTCCCTGCACACCCAGGTCCACCCATCTACCAACCACAAGTTATCACAAGCTTGACCTTCAAACTTCATACCTGTCATCCGTCCTCTTTTCTCGAGCCCCTTTGATTCCTCTGCTCATGTGAAAGTGTACCTGTCTCTTTAAAGCAGTCACAAGAGTACAGCTTCTTCCAAACCATTGGTTGGAATTTTATCTGATTAAAGAACGATTGTCTGGCCCGGGATTGGTTAGAGACATTCAAGGGCCTTTGCAGAAGGAGAGGTCATCAGTGGCTTCCATAGTCTTTTAAAGCAGAATTCTTTTATAAAGGATTAGTCCATCCCGGACATTTTGCGTTAAATTCTCCACCAGTGAGATCTCTCTTAAAGCAGAGTTCCACCCAAAAGTGGAACTTCCACTCATCTGATTACCCCCCCCCCCCTCCAGTGCCACAATTGGCACCTTTCTGGGGGAGGGAGGATACCTGATACTCTTTGACAGGTATCCCTTCCCACTTCTGGGAGTCCAGGCCACGGCCCGTGACGTCAGCGGAAGGGCTCCCTTCCCCGGCCGCCTGGGCCAGTAGGAGAGAGGAGCGGGCCTCGCGCATGCACAGTAGGGTTCCCCACGTGAAGCCGAAAGGCTACACTGCTGGGTACCTTTACCCACGGTACACCGCTGGACTCCAGGACAGGTAAGTGTCCATTTATTAAAAGCCAGCAGCTGCAGTATGTTTAGCTGCTGGTTTACACATATATTTTTTTTTGGGCGGAACGCCGCTTTAACTCTGTTCCTGTGCAACTGTTTGTTCGTGAAAATCCCCAAAATACTCAGACCAGATCGTCTGCCACTAACAACCATGCCACGTTCAAAGTCACTTTCATCCCCATTCTGATGCTCGGTTTGATCTTCAGCAAGTCGCCTTCGCCACTTCTAGATGCTTAAATGCATTGAGTTGCTGCTATGTGATTGGCTGGTTAGTGAGTGTATATACTGTATATACAATCTGCGTGTTAGCGGCTTGCCTGACGTTCAGCTTTGTGTTACCTGTAGGTGGCCATTGACGCAGGAACCAGGAAATCTAATGATAGGGGAAGAGCATTCATTTAGTATATAGTATATATATAGGCGATAGGCGGCAGGGCGCAGTGACATCACTGAACGAACAAGGACAAGTCCCAGAGTCCAACCTGTCATTTTCTGAATGCCGCAGTCAGGATAATGGCTGTCAAATGACAGGTACAGATCGCTCCCCCGTGGCACATCTATCCGGCTAATCCTCCAGACATCTGAGGGGATTAGGACGACAATGTGGAGAAGAGCTCAGCGTGAAGTGTGGATGTCGCCCCAGGCGCTCGTTTTTGAAGGGGAATAACCACCGATAATAGTCAGGGCCGTCGTCGGGGTGGAATGTGAAACGCCGCGGAGGGCTTATTATCCGCTGACAAGTTCTCGCTGTCTCTTCATCGCCATTTTATATTAATCTTCTCTTCTTTTTTTACTTTTTTTTTCTCTTGAGGCACGTGGAAGTCTTCATTTATATTCATTGGTCTTTTATTTGTCGCTGATGTTTTCGAACAACAAAATACGTTTTTAACATTCGGGTCATTAAATCTCTGGCTTCCCCTTTAGTCCACTGTGGGCTTCTCACTATGTGCATTAGAAGCTGCAGAAAGCATAGGCGTGCACACAGGGTGTGCCAGGTGTGCCTGAGCACACCCTAATCCCCCCTCTGTTTTAGTTACCAGATTTTTTTTTCACTAAGGCTTCTAAAAATAATAAAAAAACGACTGCCACCGTCCACTGCCCTACTGAAACCATTTGCCTTTCCTGATGGTCACTTGACCAAAAGCCTTTCCAGCTGGTCACCTCACTGAAGGTCTTCAGAGCTGGTCACCTGACCAAAGGACATCAGAGCTGGTCACCCGACCGAAAGCCGTCAGAGCTGGTCACCTGACCGAAACCTGTCAGAGCTGGTCACCCGACCGAAATCTGTCAGAGCTGGTCACCCGACCGAAACCTGTCAGAGCTGGTCACCGGACCGAAACCTGTCAGAGCTGGTCACCGGACCGAAACCTGTCAGAGCTGGTCACCGGACCGAAACCTGTCAGAGCTGGTCACCGGACCGAAACCTGTCAGAGCTGGTCACCGGACCGAAACCTGTCAGAGCTGGTCACCGGACCGAAACCTGTCAGAGCTGGTCACCGGACTGAAACCTGTCAGAGCTGGTCACCTGACCGAAAGCCGTCAGAGCTGGTCACCTGACCGAAAGCCGTCAGAGCTGGTCACCTGACCGAAAGCCGTCAGAGCTGGTCACCTGACCGAAAGCCGTCAGAGCTGGTCACCTGACCACGAAAGCCTTTCCAGCTGATCACCTGACAAAAATCAAAAAACCTTTCCAGCTGGTCACCTAACCGAAAGCTTTTTGAGCTGGTCACCTGACCGAAAGCCGTCAGAGCTGGTCACCTGACCGAAAGCTGTCAGAGCTGGGTACCTGATGAAGAGCTTTTAGAGCTGGTCACCTGACCAAAAGCCATCAGAGCTGGTCACCTGACCAAAAGCTTTTAGAGCTGGTCACCTGACCAAAAGTCTTTCCAGCTGGTCACCTGACCGAAACCCTTCTGAGCTGGTCACCTGACCAAAAACCTTTAGCATCTGAGACCTGCTGAGTTCACATTGGCTAATTTTTTATTTCATTGCGGATCATGTGACCAACTGCTTCTAGTCTTGTAACCAGCGCTGGAAGGCGCTTACCAAGGAAAAGAAAATGATGTTTAATTCTCCCTTTATAACTGGTCATCTGACCAAAGGCCCTCAGCATAGCATTTGAGACTTGTTGAATCCGCATTGGCTAATTCCCCACTTCATTGGGGATCATGTGACAAACTGCTTCTAGGTTTGTGACCAGCACTGGAAGGAGCATACAGCAGCATTTTCTCCAAGAAAAGGCAGATTCAAAATGTTGAAATTATCATAACTTTTGTGAAATAACTTCCCCCAAATGTCGTCTTCTTCACTGACCGCCACTCTCCACAAATCTACAACTCCTCCTGTATCTCTTTCAGCCTCGTATTGAAGGGATTTTTTTCTTCGTCCTTTGTTCAGTAATTAATCAGTGACTGTTTGAACTCCCTCTTTCCCAAGGTGCTATGGACTCCTCAGCGTTTCGATGGCAATAGATAAACCCTCATCCGCGCCGGAGGCTGCCTCGTCTTCTCGGGCAGAATGCAGAGCTGGGTTTTGCGAAGAGCTCTCTCTCTCTCCCTCTCTCTTTCTTTTCTTGGCAGAGGTTGGAGGATTCCAATGAGTATTAGTAATTCTCTCTCTTTCTCCGCTTGCATTTCATTACATTCAATTACTCGATCGGCGCAGGGCCGGAGCGGAGTGTGTAACTGCCTGAGAATGTGCTCGGTGTGGTGTTCGATGTGAGCTCGCTCTGTCTCATCAGGAGAATGCAATATTCTAAACACGCCGGCTCGTGTTACGGCTCCGAATCCCAACTTCCATGGAAGACATCTTCTTGCCGATTTTTCGTTTGTGTAGGGGCGCCCGTAAATTTGTGGTTTTATGCTTTTCGTAGCCAATTATCGTCATTGCTTATTACACCCACTGGTGGGCAAGGGTGTCTGTAATACTGTTTGTATTCTGAGCCAGGCTTCGGGGATTATCACAGATTTGTAGGACTAGTGGACCTTTTGAAGGACCGAGCTTTAATATTCCAGTGCAGTGTTTAGCATTCGAATGCAGTACCGCTCCAATGCATGTGTGTGCGACATTTAAACAATTTTTTAAGCCATTTGTGGTCGCTTTGAAGCAGCAGGAAGGGCTGGATGCTTCCACCCCTGAATATTCCGAGTACTCTTCATTTATCACCACCCTCTGAACTCGCCCTTGTAGCCAGGTTTCAATCCATGTGCTCACCCTATGGTCCATGCCAACGGCCCTTACTTTGTACAGTAAAGTTTATGGGGAACTGTGTCTAATGCTTTTGCAAAATCCAGATACACCACGTCTACGGGCCTTCCTTTATCCAGATACACCACGTCTACAGGCCTTCCTTTATCCAGATACACCACGTCTACGGGCCTTCCTTTATCCAGATACACCACGTCTACGGGCCTTCCTTTATCCAGATACACCACGTCTACGGGCCTTCCTTTATCTAGATACAACACGTCTACGGGCCTTCCTTTATCCAGATACACCACGTCTACGGGCCTTCCTTTATCCAGATACACCACATCTACGGGCCTTCCTTTATCCAGATACACCACTTCTACGGGCCTTCCTTTATCCAGATACACCACATCTACGGGCCTTCCTTTATCTAGATACACCACGTCTACGGGCCTTCCTTTATCCAGATACACTACATCTACGGACCTTCCTTTATCCAGAAACACCACATCTACGGGCCTTCCTTTATCTAGATACACCACGTCTACAGGCCTTCCTTTAACCGGATACACCACGTCTACGGGCCTTCCTTTATCCAGATACACCACGTCTACGGGCCTTCCTTTATCCAGATACACCACGTCTACGGGCCTTCCTTTATCCAGATACACCACATCTACGGGCCTTCCTTTATCCAGATACACCACTTCTACGGGCCTTCCTTTATCCAGATACACCACGTCTACGGGCCTTCCTTTATCCAGATACACCACGTCTACGGGCCTTGCTTTATCCAGATACACCACGCCTACAGGCCTTGCTTTATCCAGATACACCGCGTCTACGGGCCTTCCTTTATCCAGATATACCACGTCTACGGACCTTCCTTTATCCAGATACACCACATCTACGGGCCTTCCTTTATCCAGATACACCACGTCTACGGGCCTTCCTTTATCCAGATACACCACGTCTACGGGCCTTCCTTTATCTAAATGGCAACTCACCTCCTCATAGAAGGTCAATAGATCGGTTTGGCAAGAACGATTCTTCATGAGTCCATGCCGATTACTGCTAATGATACCGTTCTCATTAATAAAATCTTGTGTATAGTCCCTTATCATCCTCTCCAAGAGCTTACATACTATTGATGTTAGGCTAACCGGTCTGTAATTCTATGAATGCACAGTGCTGAGTGGCCGACTTGCTCAAAATGCATCAGACTTGGCCACTCAGCACGGGACCCAGAAGCTAGTGGAGATCACTGGTTGATCCAGTTTCCAAGTATAGTTAAATTGATCCAAGTATAGACCAATGTAACTATGTAAACATATACCATACCTGGAATTCTTCGGGGGGCCGAACGCCTTCCCCCTACATCCAGACTTACGGTGTTGATGGAATGCCGTGTCAATTTTTTTGGGAGGGCTGGAATAGGTTCAAATTGCCAGAGAGCTGCTTGTGTGTATATGGTCAGCAAGGTCGTTGAAGCGGACGGGCGCTGGTGTATTTGGGTGGAGGTGTATGTGGGTGCCATCTCAAGGTGCTGGTCTGTTTCTTTGGGCCATTACTTCCTGCCAGCTCTTCATCCCCTTGAGTAGTTTCTTTGTTGGCATTAATCTTTTCTGGGGAAGGAAGTTTTTTCTTCGTTCATCCAGCGTCAACCTACCTGGGTATATCCACCTACCCATTACGCTATTTTCACCCCCCTGCGATCCACCAAATACCCATCTGGCCGCCATCCTTGGCTTGCAGTCAGTGGCATCTCATAAGGTGCCATGAGTGGGCGCATGGTCTGCCATATAGTATATCTTTCTGATGAAGCTCAGCACGAAACGTGTTGAAGAACTACATACGATCCATATTCAAGGATTATTTCTCATTAAAGGCTAGTAGGTGTAACCTCTTGTGGTAATGTGGTGTACATATTGTAATCAGTAGTAGTATCTCGTAGTGAAGGAACACACTTGTACAATAAATGAAAATCACTTTGTCTTATCGGACTCACAGTCCCGAGTTCTTGAATATTGGTGGTGGTGTTTTCCACAAGACCTTCATTCTCCTTATTTTGGCCATAAATCAATTTCCATCTTTACTGCCTTTTCACTTTTACAAGCTGAGAGCAAAGCCGCTCCGCCTCAGCGAGTCTCACCCTGACAATGTACAACGTATTAATTCTATACATCCATTAGCTTCATACACATTCCAGCACAAAGATGGCGAGGGGATTACAATGGAGTCTCCCCGTCCCCCATCGGCCACCCCCGAAGCCCAAAATTCAGCAATGGCTGGCCCAGACAATAGGACAGTGCAGGGGTCTCACGGGGGGTTAGACGTTAGGTGAAAGAGACCACCAGAGGTGGAAGGCACAAGACTTGTCCATACATTAGCACCATTGTCCCGGGGGATTCTCCGCAGCGTATTGTATAGGAAGAACAATCCCTCCTTACATTTCCCCGGAGCCATTGTTGGGGGATGATATGTATCAATCAGCCCCTTCATGCTGGCAGTACGTTCTGCCGCCGATTTGTTCTACGGAAATTTTCTGATAGTAGGACAGCGCCTTCTGTACATCGATCGTCTCCCCCTCTGATAATTCTGCACACCAAAAATATGATGAATCGGCGAAAAGAAATTGCCATGGTCGTGTGTTTTTTGTAGTTATATTTTTTATTTAGTTACAATGTTTCCAAAGCCCTGGTGCCCCTTGGTGCATGATGTGTGCCCCTCGCATCTCAGCAGTCTGTAGTGGGAACATTGATTAGGGTAACAGTATTGACCCCTACTAGTCTCATGTAACATCTTCCCAGTTTCATATTGTCTTCTACAGCATCTCCTCATCCAACAATGTATCCCGTCCTCACTCTCTGACCGCCAACAATGTATTCTGTCCTCACTCTCTGACCACCAACAATGTATCCCGTCCTCACTCTCTGACCGCCAACATTGTATTCTGTCCTCACTCTCTGACCGCCAACAATGTATCCTGTCCTCACTCTCTGACCGCCAACAATGTATCCTGTCCTCACTCTCTGACCGCCAACAATGTATTCTGTCCTCACTCTCTGACCACCAACATTGCATTCTGTCCTCACTCTCTGACCACCAACATTGCATTCTGTCCTCACTCTCTGACCGCCAACAATGTATCCTGTCCTCACTCTCTGACCACCAACATTGTATTCTGTCCTCACTCTCTGACCACCAACAATGTATTCTGTCCTTACTCTCTGACCGCCAACAATGTATCCTGTCCTCACTCTCTGACCACCAACATTGCATTCTGTCCTCACTCTCTGACCACCAACATTGCATTCTGTCCTCACTCTCTGACCGCCAACAATGTATCCTGTCCTCACTCTCTGACCACCAACAATGTATCCTGTCCTCACTCTCTGACCACCAACAATGTATCCTGTCCTCACTCTCTGACCACCAACAATGTATCCTGTCCTCACTCTCTGACCCCCAACAATGTATCTTGTCCTCACTCTCTGACCACCAACAATGTATCCCGTCCTCACTCTCTGACCACCAACAATGTATCCTGTCCTCACTCTCTGACCACCAACAATGTATCCTGTCCTCACTCTCTGACCACCAACAATGTATCCTGTCCTCACTCTCTGACCCCCAACAATGTATCTTGTCCTCACTCTCTGACCACCAACAATGTATCCCGTCCTCACTCTCTGACCACCAACAATGTATCCTGTCCTCACTCTCTGACCACCAACAATGTATCCTGTCCTCACTCTCTGACCACCAACAATGTATCCTGTCCTCACTCTCTGACCGCCAACAATGTATCCTGTCCTCACACTCTGACCGCCAACAATGTATCCTGTCCTCACTCTCTGACCGCCAACAATGTATCCTGTCCTCACTCTCTGACCGCCAACAATGTATCCTGTCCTCACTCTCTGACCGCCAACAATGTATCCTGTCCTCACTCTCTGACCGCCAACAATGTATTCTGTCCTCACTCTCTGACCACCAACAATGTATCCTGTCCTCACTATCTGACCGCCAACAATGTATCCCGTCCTCACACTCTGACCGCCAACAATGTATTCTGTCCTCACTCTCTGACCGCCAACAATGTATCCCATCCTCACACTCTGACCGCCAACAATGTATCATGTCCTCACTCTCTGACCACCAACAATGTATCCTGTCCTCACTCTCTGACCGCCAACAATGTATTATGTCCTCACTCTCTGACCGCCAACAATGTATCGTGTCCTCACTCTCTGACCGCCAACATTGCATTCTGTCCTCACTCTCTGACCGACAACAATGTATTCTGTCCTCACTCTCTGACCACCAACATTGCATTCTGTCCTCACTCTCTGACCACCAACAATTTATCCCGTCCTCACTCTCTGACCACCAACAATGTATCCTGTCCTCACTCTCTGACCACCAACATTGCATTCTGTCCTCACTCTCTGACCACCAACATTGCATTCTGTCCTCACTCTCTGACCGCCAACATTGCATTCTGTCCTCACTCTCTGACCGCCAACAATGTATCCTGTCCTCACTCTCTGACCGCCAACAATGTATCCTGTCCTCACTCTCTGACCGCCAACAATGTATTCTGTCCTCACTCTCTGACCGCCAACATTGCATTCTGTCCTCACTCTCTGACCGCCAACAATGTATCCTGTCCTCACTCTCTGACCGCCAACAATGTATCCTGTCCTCACTCTCTGACCGCCAACAATGTATCCTGTCCTCACTCTCTGACCGACAACAATGTATCCTGTCCTCACTCTCTGACCACCAACATTGCATTCTGTCCTCACTCTCTGACCACCAACAATGTATCCTGTCCTCACTCTCTGACCGCCAACAATGTATCCCTGTCCTCACTCTCTGACCGCCAACAATTTATCCCATCCTCACTCTCTGACCGCCAACAATTTATCCCGTCCTCACTCTCTGACCGCCAACAATATATCCCGTCCTCACTCTCTGACCACCAACAATGTATCCCGTCCTCACTCTCTGTCCGCCAACAATATATCCCGTCCTCACTCTCTGACCGCCAACAATTTATCCTGTCCTCACTCTCTGACCGCCAACAATGTATCCTGTCCTCACTCTCTGACCGCCAACAATGTATCCTGTCCTCACTCTCTGTCCGCCAACAATATATCCCGTCCTCACTCTCTGACCACCAACAATGTATCCTGTCCTCACTCTCTGACCGCCAACAATGTATCCTGTCCTCACTCTCTGACCGCCAACAATGTATCCTGTCCTCACTCTCTGACCACCAACAATGTATCCTGTCCTCACTCTCTGACCGCCAACAATGTATCCCATCCTCACACTCTGACCGCCAACAATGTATCCTGTCCTCACTCTCTGACCGCCAACAATGTATCCCGTCCTCACTCTCTGACCGCTAAAAAAATGTATCCTGTCCTCACTCTCTGACCGCCAACAATGTATCCTGTCCTCACTCTCTGACCGCCAACAATGTATCCTGTCCTCACTCTCTGACCACCAACATTGCATTCTGTCCTCACTCTCTGACCGCTAAAAAAATGTATCCCGTCCTCACTCTCTGACCACCGACAATGTATCCTACCACCGGGAAGCTCGAGCGACGCCGGAAACGGCTTCGATTGGGTCTCGAATCTAGTAACCCGACATCCTTTCCAGTTTACTGAAGACTTAAAGGTGCCAAATAGAAAACGACAGCATTGAAACTAGCCAAACTTGGCGTTTTGAATGCTTATCAGTGCAGAGGTGGCATTTGGGGTCTTATGGCCCCCGATCCCTCCATAAAGAGTACCTGTCACTGCCTATTACCGTCACACGGGATGTTTAGATTCCTTGTGATAGCAATAAAAGTGATCAAAAATGTTTTTAATTTTTTTATTTAAAGCGCCCCATCCCTCCTACCGCGCAGAAGCGAACGCATACGCAAGTCGCTCCTGCAAATGGTGTTCAAACCACACATGTGAGGTATCGCCGCGATTGTTAGAGCGAGAAAAATAATTCCAGACCTCCTCTGTAACTCAAAACTGGTAACCTGTGAAAATGTTTAAAGCCTCGCCTATGGGGATTTTTAAGTACCGTAGTTTGTCGCCATTTCACGAGCGTGCGCAATTTTAAAGCGTGACATGTTAGGTATCCATTTACCATCACCTTTCACATTATACAAAAAGAAATTGGGCAAACTTTACTGTTTTTTTTTTTTTTATATTCATGAACATGTATTTCTTCCCCAAAAAATGTGAAAGACTGCTGAGCAAATACAGTGTGACATAAAATATTGCAACAACTCCCATTTTATTCTCTAGGGTCTCTGCTAAAAAATATCTTATTATTATACAGAATTTATATAGTGCCAAAAGTTTACGCAGCGCTTTACAATATTTAAATTGAATCTTATTTAAATGTACATTTTTTTTTTTGTACTTAACCACTTAAGGACTGCCTCCTGCACATTTACGTTGGCAGAATGGCATGGCTGGGCACATGCACGTGCTGTTGTCCAGCCGTGGGTCGCGGGCGCGCGCCCGCAACCCGGTCCGAAGCTCCGGGACCGTGGAACCAGCGGACCCGATCGCCGCTGGAGTCCCGCAATTGGTCCCCGGAGCTGAAGAACGGGGAGAGCTGTGTGTAAACATGGCTTCCCCGGCGGCATCGATCATGTCATCCCTTTTATAGGGAGACACAGTCGATGACGTCACACCTACAGCCACACCCCCCTACAGTTGTAAACACACATTAGGTGACACATAACCCCTTCAGCGCCCCCTTGTGGATAACTCCCAAACTGCAACTGTCATTTTCACAGTAATCAGAGCATTTTAAATGCATTTTTTGCTGTGAAAATGACAATGGTCCCAAAAATGTGTCAACATTGTCCGAAGTGTCCGCCATAATGTCGCAGTCACGAAAAAAATCGATGATCGCCGCCATTAGTAGTAAAAAAAAAAATTTTTTAATAAAAATGCAATAAAACTATTCCCTATTTTGTAAACGCTATAAATTTTGCGCAAACCAATCGATAAACGCTTATTGCGATTTTTTTTACCAAAAATATGTAGAAGAATACGTATCGGCCTAAACTGAGGAAAAAAAAGTTTTTTTATATATTTTTGGGGGAAATTTATTATAGCAAAAAGTAAAAAATATTGCATTTTTTTCAAAATTGTCGCTCTATTTTTGTTTATAGTGCAAAAAATAAAAACCGCAGAGGTGATCAAATAGCACCAAAAGAAAGCTCTATTTGTGGGGAAAAAAAGGACGCCAATTTTGTTTGGGAGCCACGTCGCACGACCGCGCAATTGTCAGTTAAAGCGACGCAGTGCCGAAACGCAAAAATTGGCCGGGTCCTTTTAGCTGCATTTTGGTCCAGGTCTTAAGTGGTTAAGAAAAAGACTAATAAAAAACAAATTGAAAACAATATAAAAGGGAGACAATACAGTTATAATACAATAAAATACAAGAGGATTAAGAGGGCCCGGCTCAGAAGAGCTTACAGTCTAATAATATATATAATGATAATATAAATGGTGTGCGCCATTTATATCATCTTTTTTTATTTTTGGCTCCATTCCTGGTCTTTGGGTAGTAGCTGTTCCATGATTCCAGACCAGCACAGAAATTTATATTTGAACACATAAAAAAATATATATATATATAAAATTAATAATAATAATATAATAAGTAAGATCTACAAAGTAACAGTTTTTGTTGAATTTTATTAACAAGATTCTGATTCACATTTTATAATATTTTATTATTTATTCTATTATTTATTATATTTTATTATTTATTCTATTATTTGCTGTGCTGTGGATTCCTGTACAGGTTTTTTCTTTAGTGATAGTCAATTAGCCGGAGCTAATGATGATTTTTTTCCCTTCTTAGAGCGGCGCGGTCATATTTTTCGTGCTCCATCAAACTCAAACCTCCCAGCTCGGAGGGGGGGGGGGATTGGAGGGAGAGGGGGGGGGACCCGTAAACAATAATGAGGCCTAATCTAATTACGTGGTTTATTTGTGCTGATTTGTCTTCCAATCAATCTTGCTCAAGCAGAATAATAGGCAGTTAATGTGCACTGAGCTGAACTCGGCTTGTTGCTGAGCCGCGGGGTTAATGGGGGGGCGTTGGCTGCGATGGGGGGGCAGTGGGCTGCTATTGGTGGGGGGGGGGGGGGGGGAGGAGGGACACGGGGCTAATTGAGCAAGGTGCCGAGAGAGACGGTGACACGCGGTGGAAAACCTGCGACCGACCTCCCAGCGGAGCTGGTAGCAGCCAGTGAAGTATACTAATTATCTTGGCAACGGCGTAAAAATAAAATAAGGCCAAAAGAGCAAGCGCTGGCACAGGGAGGGAAATAATTCACACTGAAGTTTAGGCTTCGTTGGCTGTAAATAAACACTTTGCCATCTTGAATGGAGGTATTATTACTCTTATAAATGGCTGAAAATAGATTGTGTCAGGGACAGGACTGCGCAGGAACGCGTGCTACGTTACATATACATAGTAGGTTACATATACAGTGGCGGCTGGTGATCAAAATTTTTGGGGGGGGGGGGGGGCGCAAACAAACGAAAAAAAAAAACATCAATTGTAGCCTCACTGTGCCCATCAAACGCAACCACTGTGCCCATCAATTGTCGCCGCTGTGCCATGCCATAAAATGCAGCCACTGTGCCCATCAACTGTCGCCACTGTGCCCATCAATTGTCGCCACTGTGCCATGCCATAACACAGCCACTGTGCCCATCAACTGTCGCCACTGTGCCTATCAATTTTCGCCACTGTGCCATGCCATAAAACGCAGTCACTGTGCCCAATTGTCACCACTGTGCCCATTAATTGTCGCCACTGTGCCATGCCATAAAATGCAGCCACTGTGCCCATCAATTGTCGCCACTGTGCCCATCAATTGTCGCCACTGTGCCATGCCATAAAATGCAACCAATGTGCCCATTAATTGTCGCCACTGTGCCATGCCATAAAATGCAGCCACTGTGCCCATCAGTTGTCGCCACTGTGCCATGCCATAAAATGCAACCACTGTGCCATGCCATAAAATGCAACCTCTGTGCCCATCAACTGTCGCCACTGTGCCCATCAACTGTCGCCACTGTGCCCATCAATTGTCGCCACTGTGCCATGCCATAAAACGCAGCCACTGTGCCCATCAACTGTCGCCACTGTGCCCATCAATTGTCGCCACTGTGCCATGCCATAAAACGCAGCCACTGTGCCCATCAATTGTCTCCACTGTGCCCATCAACTGTCTCCACTGTGCCCATCAATTGTCGCCACTGTGCCATGCCATAAAACGCAGCCACTGTGCCCATCAATTGTCGCCACTGTGCCCATTAATTGTCGCCACTGTGCCATGCCATAAAATGCAGCCACTGTGCCCATCAATTGTCGCCACTGTGCCATGCCATAAAATGCAGCCACTGTGCCCATCAACTGTCGCCACTGTGCCCATCAATTTTCGCCAGTTTCCCCCCTCAAAAACCCCCCAGGGCGTGGTAGAGCTCTTATGCAGCACTCAACAAATGTCTAGAGATGGGCGGTGGATTCTCAACAACAAAAATTGCCTAAAAGATCATCATTGGATCAATAGAGAGGTTGTTTTTTTGTGATGAGAGATTTCGATACAAAAATTCGATTTTTTTTTTTTTTTGCCGTGAAATATCTCACCGAATGGTGCATTGGACGCAATCCTAAACTCTGCGTGGGCACCGTGGCCGACCAATCAGGCGGAAGGTCCTATTGTGATATAAAAAGATTTATTGGCACGGTAAACCTGTGGGCCGGCATGAGGTTGTCTCCATGGCAACTTCAAACTTGCAGGACGGAATTACAGGCCACATCCATCGCCTTTCACGAAGGTCCTCTGGTCCCCCCCCCCCCCCTGACAGAAATTACTAGTTCTGCCTCACATCCCACTAACCAGATATTCAAAGCACTTCGAGTCGGATATCTGAGAGCCGAGGAACGATCTCCGAGAAGCGATTTTACCCCCCAACCATTGCTTGTGACCCGCCGTAATGTTTAGATTGCTGTTTGTTAAGACCGGTCCGGTCCAAAAACCCACGGCTAATGCATTGCTTCCTTTTGGCCCATTTGGTTCAAGTTAGACATTTCTTGGTGATGGGTGGTCCATGCTGGGCTTCCCGGGGGGGGGGGGGGGGGGATAAGCATTTACAACCATAAACTCAACTTTTTATGGGCCTGACCTTTCATTTCCTCATCAAGAAGAGAGCAAAGGACTATCACCAGGCGTGCACTTTAACCACTTCACCCCCCCGGACCATTTGGCTGGCCAAAGACCAGGCCACTTTTTGCGATTCGCCACTGCGTTGCGTTAACTGACAATTGCGCGGACGTGCGACGTGGCTCCCAAACAAAATTGGCGTCCTTTTTTCCCCCACAGATTTCGTTTGGTGGTATTTGATCACCTCTGCGGGTTTTTTTTTTTGCGCTTTAAACAAAAATAGAGCGACAATTTTGAAAAAAAAATGAAATATTTTTTACTTTTTGCTAAAATAAATATCCCCCCAAAAAATATATAAAAAATACTTTTTTTTCCTCAGTTTAGGCCGATACGTATTCTTCTACCTCATTTTGGTGAAAAAAAATGCAAGTTAAGTTTGCGCACAAGTTATAGCGTCTACAAAATAGCGGATAGTTTTATGGAATTTGTATTGATAATTTTATTTTTATACTAGTAATGGCGGCGATCTGCGATTTTTATTGTGACTGTGACATTATGACAATTTTGACACCATTGTCATTTATACAGCGATCAGTGCTATAAAAATGCACTGATTACTGTAAAAATGACACTAGCAGGGAAGGGGGTTAACCACTAGGGGGCGAGGAAGGGGTTTAAGTGTGGCCTAGGGAGTGATTCTAACTGTTAGGGGGCGGGGCTTGAGTGAGTGAGAAGCTTGTATAGCGCAACACTTGCGAACTGAATCGCCTCAAGGCGCTTTGGTATCCATTCCCTACTGTATTTTGCCTTCAGAATAGATGGGTTTTGAGTTTTCATGACTAAGCCTATTTCTGACATTTGGGCCCAGATTCACAGAGAGCAGGGCGCACATTACGCCGCCGTAGAGCAAACACTGTACGCTACGCCAACGCAGAGCAGAGAGGCAAGCATTGCATTCAGCAAGCCAGTGCTCCCAACGCTGCGCCAGCGTGGCGTGGGTCTCGCAGGCGTAGGTGAAAGTGGGCGTGACCCCATGCAAATGAGGCGTGACCCCATGCAAATGATGGGCCGAGCGCCAGACAGGTACGTATCAGAAACTGCGCATGCGCCGTGGACGCACCCTTATGCGCCTGCTCATAACCACGCCGGCACAACTGCCTAAGCTACGCCGGATCACTGCGTACGGCGTGAACATAACGTACGCCCAGCCAGACACACGTCCAACGCACAATACGCCGGCTTGTGTTCCCTGGTGCAGACCTGAGCATGTCTGTTGCACCTCCTTTATGGGGAATAACTTTACGCCGGACGTACAACTTGCGCGCATCTCGCGTAGCATGCGCCGGGCACACGCACGTTCGTGAATCGCCGTATTTCCCTCCTTTGCATGTTTGAATGGCTAATCAATGGGAGCCATACCATGCTCCCAGCCTAAATGTGCGCCCACCCTACGCCGGCGTAAGCAAGCTACGTCGGCGGGGTGTAGCCTGTTTTTAGGCGCATATTAGTTTGTGGGTCTGGCGCACATTTGCACTTACGTCGCCGTATTTTTTGCTAGAAAATTATTTAGAACCCCCAAATATTATATTTGTTTAGCAGAAAATCTAGAGAATAAAATGGCGATTGTTGCAATATTTTATATAACGCGGTATTTGTGCAGTGGTGTTTTTTTGGGAAAATTTTACTTTCATGAATTAAAAAAATGAAAAAGTAAAGTTAGCCCAATTTGTTTGCATAATGTGAAAGATGTTACGCCAAGAAAATAGATACCAAACATGTCACGCTTTATAATCGCACGCACTCGTGGAATGGCGACAAACTGCGGTACCTAAAAATCTCCATAGGCGACGCTTAATTTTTTTTTTTTTTTTACGGTTACCAGGTTTGAATTACAGAGGATGTCTAGAATTATTTCTCTCGCTCTGAAGATCACGGCGATACCTCACATGTGTGATTTGAACACCGTTTACATATGCGGGCGCGACTTCTTTGCTGCGCGAGCTCGTGGGGACTGGGGCGCTTTAAAAAAGAATCTTATTTATTTTTACATTATTAAATTGTTTAAAAAATAAATAAAAATGTATCACTTTTATTGCTGTCACAATGTAAACATCCCATGTGACAGTAATAGGTGGTGACAGGTCCTCTTTATGGAGGGATCGGATGTCTAAAAGACCCCAAATCCCTCCTTTGCACTTCAAAGTATTCAGATCGCCAAAAATGGCGATTCTGAATACTGCATTTTTTTAATCCGGCGCCATTGGTAGCCGAGTAAACCAGAAGGAATGCCGCTTCTGTGTTTACATTCAGGAGACCGGATCGAAGCCGTTTACGGAAGTGGCGCATTGTGGATCGGGTCTCCCGGTGGGACGGGAGGCGCCGGTAAGAGTGGCGGAAGGGGGGGATGTCCCCTCCTGCTCCTCCGGTATAACAACCGAGCGGCTTTTAGCCGCATCGGTTGTTACGCCTGGATAGCCAATCACCCGCTCTAAACAACGGTACCGGTAGGACGCCTGCAGCTACGGGCCTCATCCTGGTACAGCCCCCGAAAGCCCAGGAGGCATATATATGCGTATACTCGGCGGCAAGAAAAAAGATAATAATCACTCACAGACACACTATCTATGGTCTTCCACCTCCCTCATTTCTGAACGATCTTTCTCAATGTCAGCAGCTTCACAGCCGCCCCCTTCCATGGCAAACTGTGCCATTCATCATCTCCTGCTGTCCCGTGACATGCTGCTGAAATATGCGAGGTCTCCTCAGAAGAGCAATGGCCTCGTCTTTCATCCCTTAATCGTCTTACGAGCTGGAAAACCATTTCTGATAATACACTCCGTGTCTCATTTCTCACTTCTGTCCGGATTTCTCCCTCACACTTCTAAACAGCTACTACCCCCTCCCCCTCCCTCCCTTTCTCAATGCATTTATCCTAAATCCGTGTTATTGTCTCGCTCTCGTGGATCGGAGATTCACAGCTCTTGTATGCATCAAGTTCCACCTAGAGCTGGTCGATTTTGGCCCCCCAAAAAATCTGCGATTTAAAAAAAAAAAAAAAACTCGATTCACGATTCGAAATACCTTATTTATCGGCATATACCGCACGCCGGCGTATTGCGCGCACCCCAACCAGAGAAGGGAAGTTTAGGGAAAAAATAATCTTTTTGGATGCTCAGCCTTGTCGGGGTCCGTCCAGCCTTGTCGGTGTCTGTCGCGTCCGTCCAGCCTTGTCGGTGTCTGTCGCGTCCGTCTGCCGGTCCGTCCAGCCTTGTCGGTGTCTGTCGCGTCCGTCCAGCCTTGTTGGTGTCCGTCTCTTCCGTCTGCCGGTGGTTGCAGCGTTGAATTTGGCGCCTCGGTCGAGCGGTGCAGAGCCGGATTTCCGGTGTGTTCGGCTCCTCTCGCGTGGCTGCGGTCGGGCTTTGTCAGCGGCGCTCAGAGACAGCGAGGATCGGCTGTCTCTGAGGAGGATCGGCGTATATCGCGCACCCACAATTTCCCCTTGATTTTAAGGGGAAAAAAGTGCGCGGTATACGCCGATAAATACGGTAAGTTTTTTTTTTTGCTGATGGACACTGCGCCGGTCCTAAGTTTTTAGGCGAGGCCACGGCTTCGGCCTAGTCCGCCGTGATCCTGGGAAAAAGGCTGCGGACTGGACCAAAGCCGCGGCCTTTTCCTAGGATCGCGGCGAGCTGCAGGCAGGATTTTTTAGGCGAGGCTTCGGCCTAGTCCGCAGGGGGGCCGCTCCTATGGAAAAAAAATATATATAAAAAAATAGATTTGGTCAAAACCTGAATAGATTTGCCCTCGCAACTCGATTCAAATCGATTTTCATGGCAGGAATTCTGCAAATTTTCATGAGGCGCAATGGTTGTGCGCATTCACGGCTGAACTAAAACATTTGAGTTAATCGCGTAGATTGCAACTTATGTACAGTTATTAATTATTTCAGCATTGAAAAAAAATCAGCTTTCAGGTCAAAGCCCCAAGATACGAACACTGGGGTTGGTTTACTAAAATCGGATGCGTAGTAGCGAATCAAAATCTAAATTTAAAGTGGAAGTAAACCCTCCTATCGTTTTCAGCCAAGGAAGCTGCCATCTTGGCCTCAGTTTAATCTTCAACTGCCATGATGCTGCACATGTGATCAGTCATGACACCAGCCATTGGA
The DNA here is from genome assembly GCF_905171775.1 of Rana temporaria. Taxonomy (NCBI): domain Eukaryota; kingdom Metazoa; phylum Chordata; class Amphibia; order Anura; family Ranidae; genus Rana; species Rana temporaria. Next base: position 145,791,791 of record NC_053500.1, on the reverse strand, counting down.
TTGTTTGACAGTTTGGTTGAGAGCACAACCAATGGGAGTGTCACATTTCCAACACATGCCGTAAATGATACGGTTTTATGGAAGCATTTACTTCCGCTTTAATATTGAATACCGAAACACCATTCAAAGAGTAAATGTGGAAGCCAATGGAGACTGGGGTCAGATGCGTCTAGACCTATATGTGCAATACATTTGAAGGGTACAAATAGAAAAGGAGGCTACAGAGCAGCCTTTCTACCTTAGAGGAACTCTTGAAATAATTTTTAGGTCTTGGGGACCCCCCCCCGCTAAGACCAGTTCATTGGGGGTCGCTGAAAAAAACACCCCTTAAAGGGGTTGTAAAGCTTTGTGTTTTTTTCACCTTAATGCATCCTATGGGAGTGTTAAATTTCCGTCACGTGCCGGAAATTTTAAGTTTTTTTGAAACTGTTAAATAGATGGGTTTACTTCTGCTTGAAGTTTGTTTACTAAGCTTTGGCAATAAAACTTTGGAAGCCGATTGGTTTCTATGGACAGCCGCACCAGATTTTGCACTCTCCAGTCCGGCCATTCTCAACCAGGGTTCCTCCAGAGGTTGCTTGGAGTTCCTTGAGCGGTGGCTGATGAACCACCTTTTTGATGGAGCCTACAGAGTTCAAGGTTCAGCATCACTTGGCAAAGCCAACAGCATGACGCCAAATATTGTTTTAGCTGTCTTTTATGGGTGGCATTCTGAGCTCCACTTTAAAGAGGGACATTCTTCCTATTGGCCACCAGTATAAGGAACCAATACAAAGACAAATCTCCTGCGCTCCGGTATTTTTTGGAAAGATGTTTGAAGAAAAGGTGAAACTCAATAGCAACTCAATAAAAAGGTATCTTCCAAAGTCTTGCAGCCCTCCTCTGAATCGTTGGAATTCATTAAACTAAAGGAAACAAAAGAGGAAAAACGGAGGGCGCACCGACCTAGTGTGATACTGATTGGTGGATTTTATTAAATAAATAAAAACAAATCATAATACTCACAAAAGGAGTGTTAAAAACAGGCCTTGAATCACAATGCAGCAAAGAACCAACACCATCGGCATAGCACGATATTGTTTCGATCCGTGACCGTGGCTAGGGCTGACACGTTTCAGGGGAGAACCCCTTTCCTCAGAGCTAAAAGGTCTGCAGTGCTTTTAGCTCTGAGGAAAGGGGTTCTCCCCTGAAACGCGTCAGCCCTAGCCACGGTCACGGATCGAAACAATATCGTGCTATGCCGATGGTGTTGGTTCTTTGCTGCATTGTGATTCAAGGCCTGTTTTTAACACTCCTTTTGTGAGTATTATGATTTGTTTTTATTTATTTAATAAAATCCACCAATCAGTATCACACTAGGTCGGTGCGCCCTCCGTTTTTCCTCTTTTGTTTCCTCCACCAGTATAAGGGGCATTGCTCCTATTGACCCCTGATTATTTGGTTTTAGTAAGGGTTCCTCGAGACCTGAAAATAATTTTTAGGGTTTAAAGGTTGAGAAAGCCTGCTCCGGTTTAAGTAAATCTCCCCCCACCGGGTCCATGGCATTCATTTGGATTGAAATGCATAGTTTTTGGTAACCTGGATTGATAAACCGCCATCACAACCTTTAGCTTCCAAGTAACTAAAAACAATGTACCATAAGATGCTGGAATGTTAAGTGTCACTTCTCCAACCTTCATGTAACAGTCATGGCTGACACCACACAGCCTGGCCGACAACACACAGCCTGGCCCTGAAGCTCAACTTCAAACGCAGTCCATCACCGGCATCCACTTCATTCCCATCTCAACTTCAACTGATCAAAAAGTACATCACCTTCTCTCTCCATTGATACTCCAGTCTGTCTTTCTCCTCACGTCATCTACCAGAATCCTTAGGCACACTTACCATGGACACAGCTGTTGTCTCCGATGTTCTCATTTATCCAAGTCATTGTATATCTAGTAATATACCAAAGCAAAAAGTACTATAGACCAGGTGGGACTTTTGAGGCACAAATCCATTACATCAACAACATTCCAGTAATTTTATTACAATATATTTAAAGGATTTCCATAAAAAAACATGACGGTCATTATATCTCTCAACCACCTCATATAAGTCACCATATATTTATTATATTCATTCATCCCCCACTGGATGACTCCAACCATTCAGTGATGTAGCTTGACTCGTTTCCTGGAACTCAGTCCACTTCCTCAGGAGCAGGTGGTGGAGATATCATTAGTAACTCTACAAAATATTGAAAGTATAAACCATTAATATACACATATTCACAATAATACCTATATTTTGTTCTGTGCCGATCACAAAATCCTTAAAAGGTTCAGTTGGGATGCCTAAAATGGCCTATAGGTTCCCTGGAAGAAAGGAGCATAAAGGGGCCAAGCAGGGCCCCAGGAGATGTTCTTCCACACACACTGCCTTCTTTGATGGCTAGCCCCCCCCCCCCCCCCCCCAAAAAAAGGAAGGAAAGGGGTTCTGGAAAGAATAATAATTTAGATATCTAGTAACATGTTGGTCACATTCAACTGGACTTCATCTGTAATTTTGAAGAGATTTTGTAGCTCATCCAAGCCACTTCTTTAGTTCTAATGCAATGCGAATCAGGAAAATACCTCAGAATTTCGATCCACACAGGTAGTACAGGCGCACTACTATGGCGATTGGATTAAGGTGTCTGTACTGCCGGTCAGGATATGCTGGGGTATCTACCTCATACTCATTCTAGGTTTTGTAGCCTATCCAAGTCACTTCTTCACTACTTCTTCTTAAGTCCAGTTCGAAGTCACTAAATACCACTAGCTGTACAGATTATTTTCAGATTGTTTTGGGATTAGGTAGATGGAACCCAAGTTTCTTGTAGAAATGTGATGATTGAAATGTGTCCTGTTTTATTTGAGTTTGGCGAGCCAGAGCAGCTTGTGAGATGATTAAGGAATGAAAGACCCTTCACCAGCAAAGGTGGTTGTACCGGTAGGTGCTACAGGACTAGGCATATTCTCCCACAAGTTTTCTTCTATGAGCATCCAAAACCCTGCCTTCTATCACTTACAGCATCCATCCTTAACCAGGGTTCTGTGGAACCCAAAGGTTCCTACAGAGGTTGCTATGAGTTCCAAGAGTTGTGGCTGAAATACTTCCAATTTAATGGTGCGAAGCCTTCCAAGTTCTGAAGCCAAAGACCAGAGGCACCATTACATTGGAAGTATTTAAGCCACAACTCTTGGATCCCATAGCAACCTCTGTAGGGACCTTTGGGTTCCCACGGAAACCTGGTTGAGTGACGTTCTGGCCACTGATGTAAGGAGCCATTTTCCCAACTGGTTTTAGCAGAAGTTCTCTGAGACTTTCAAGGGTTCCTCTGAAGTACGGTTGAGATGAGCTGATCTGCATGGAAGATGTCCCACTGTTGGGGAAATCACTAACCTGCATACAAAATAGAACAAAATTCTGTATTGTATTAAGTTGGTGTTTTTTCTTGATATACGGGAGGTCTTCAAAAAGTTTCCACACTTTTATTTAAATAACCCAGTTAAAAAGTGCGGAAAGGTTTTGAAGACCTCTCGTACAGTTGCAAACATTTTGAAGAACCTTTGTACAGCTGCGCGGTGATGACCACAATGGACATTAATCTTTATAGCTTACATAGTAGGCAAGTTTCTTTCACAACAACTATTTGTTTTGCTTTATAGCACTTAACCAAATGAAACCTGGACTGGATAAAGGAGGGAGGAATTAAAGTTGTGCTAGCTTTACATTTGTTGTTCAGAAATATTTGATTGCCTGAGCAGAGGAGGGTCCAAGTGACATGTCCCATAGCAAACTGCTGACCCCTGAGCTCCGACATCTGCACCTCTGATTTATATTCCAGTATAACAAGGGGTGCCATTTATAAAGCAACAAATGCTCAATTGACCAATTGGTAAAAAGTAAACTAATAATCGATAACAAGATGAATATTCTGCTACTTCAGCTCTTTTATTGACTAGCTAGTGTTGGCTTTCAGTATTTTCGGAGATTTGGATGTTTGCTATCGAACTATAAACTTATTTTGTTCTTTACTAGATTGCGAGACGTACTGCAAGGCGTCAAAAGGAAAGCTGAAGATCAACATGAAAAAGTACTGCAAGAAAGATTACGGTGAGTTGCCAGGACCTCTACCATGGCCAAGGGTCTCTGAGACCAGATTCATAGACAAGTAAAAGAGAGATTTTAATAACGTTGATGGATTAATGTGGGAATGTTTCAAAAGGTAGGAGCAATATTTTCTGGGGCACAGCTCCTGTCCAACGATCTTATTGGAAATGGGACATCCAGAAGCAGAGGCGGCGCTAGGCTTTGTGAGGCCTTAGTCCTCGTACACACGATAGGTTAACCAGAGGACAACGGTCTGAAGGACCGCTTTCATCGGTCAAAACCGATCGTGTGTGGGCCCCATAGGTTATTTAACCATAGGTTAAAAAAAAGCCAACTTGCTTTAAAATTAACCTATGGATTCCTAACCGATAGGTCTAAACCAATCGTTGGTAGGCACGACCATCGGTTAAAAACCCACGCATGCTCAGAATCAAGTCGACACATGCTTGGAAGCATTGAACGTCGTTTTTTTCAGGACATCATTGTGTTTTATGTCACCGCCTTCTGACACGATCGGTTATTTAACCTATGGTGTGTAGGTGTGACAGAGCATCAGTCAGCTTCATCGGTTAACCTATGACAACGGTCCTTCAGACCGTTGTCCTCTGGTTAACCGATCGTGTGTACGAGGCTTTAGGCAAAACCTAGACATGAGGCCCCACTCACGCCCATAATGGAAAAAATAATTCAAGCAGTAAAAAAAAATAGCTGTATAAATTAGTCAGTGTTCTCTATCTCAGTGCTGGTGTCCTCTGTGTCGGTCAAGAGGCCCATGTGAGTGCGAGGCCTTAGGCCACTGCCTTTGCCTAATTAGAGAGCTACCTCTGTCCAGACGGCAGTTTGTTTTCCTCCATTTTGATACAGACTGTGCCTGTTCTCATATGTGAGATTACTATGTGGACATGTCCAATAGCACCTTAAAGTGGACCTTTCCATGAACAAATTCAGGACATGTCATAATATTATAATTGTTTTTAGAAAAGCTCCACATTTTATCATAGAAAAGCCAACTTTCAGCTGCTGCCTGTGACTGCCCAGGATGAGATAATAGCTCTTTAGGGAGGGCGAGCGCACTGGACTGACTCAATCAGTCATTAGTCAATGAGTCAGTGATGATGGGGGGGGGGTTTGTAAGGATTCCCTTCCAATAATTTTTGCCCAACTTAAAAAGAAGGCAGGGGTGAGCCCTTTTTGGGGGCTTGGGTTGCCACCTCTGGGTACAGCCTTGAGGTCGTTTCCACCTATACTTGAAAAAGTAGGTAGAAAGTGAGCGCCCAATATCCAGTGAATTCAACTCCCCTGAGGAGTTTTACATTAAACACAACCGACTATGCAGCAACATCCCTGAGGAGGAAGGGGAGTCTTGTGGCCCCAAAACACTTTGGCTTGATTACTTGTTGCTACTTTCGGTAAACGGTCGAAAACTTACCTTTCAACTTGCATTCAATGGATATCGGGCACTCCTTTCTACCTACTTTTACACGTACATGTGGAAACAACCTCAAGGCAGTACTCAGAGGTAGCAACCCAAGCCCCCAAAAAGGGCTCACCACCACCTTCTTTTTTAAGTTGGGTAGAAATCATTGGATATCGGGCGCTCCTTTCTACCTACCTTTACAAGTACAGGTGGAAATGACCTCAAGGCTGTGCCCAGAGTAGTAACCCAAGCCCTCAGAAAGAGTTCACCACCACCTTCTTTTTAAGTTGGTCAGAAATCATTGGATCTCGGGCGTTCTTTTCTATCTACTTTTATGAGTAGTGCTGAGAAGCATTTCCTCAGTCTCTTCTCCTCCAGTGATCAGATTGCAATATTGTAACTTTGTAGCATATCACAAGGTTAGGGCCCTTTCATAGAGGCTGTCAATTTTTCAGGTGGACCTCTTCGGAAAGGTCCCTGCATTCCTTTTCCAGGTATTGCCTTTGTCGGCTTTTCAGGACATCACCATCATTGTTCAGGCACCATCCAAGGGTCTCCATTTACTTCCTGGACTGAGATGACGCAATCAGTAAATCCTGGTGCCTATGCAGTTCCTCACTTTGCTATACCCATCTTAGGGCCCGTTCACATGGGCGGCTTCCTTCCTGATCAGCAGGGGAAATCTGTGAGCTGACCCTGCTTTTGCTGTCCAGGAGTAACAGACTGCACTGTTTACAAACGGCTGCCTCCGATCTGGTCCACCCAAATAGAAGAGGATGCAGTCCTCCTCCATTTTGTTTTGGCCTTACTGCCGTGGTTCTGAACCCTGTCCATTTTTCAGGTAGACCTGATCGGAAGGTCCCTGCATTCCTATGGAAATGTTGGGTGTAAATGGACTTTACACCGGCCTACCTCTGGGATACTTGAAGACGGGGTTGAGAACCACTGCCTTACCGGACCCAAACAGGCCATATTTTGGGAATTTCTCTTAGACAAAACAGCTGTCCAAAATACCAATACCAAACCATTGACTGATTTAAAGCACCTGTGCAAAATAAAGGAAAACCTGTAAACATGACCTGTTGGGGGATACTTGAGGACAGGATTGAGAACCACAGCCTTATCTGACCCAGAGGTAGGCCGGTGTGAAGTCCATTCACACCCAACATCTCCATAGGAATACAGGGACCTTCCGATCAGGTCCACCTGAAAAATTGACAGGGTTCAGAACCACGGCGGTAAGGCCAAAACAAAATGGAGGAGGAAGGACTGCATCCTCTTCTATTTGGGTGGACCAGATCGGAGGCAGCCATGTGTAAACAGTGCAGTCCGTTACTCCTGGACCCCCATACAGTAAAAGCAGGGTCAGCTCACAGATTTCCCCTGCTGATCAGGAAGGAAGCCGCCCATGTGAACGGGCCCTAAGATGGGTATAGCAAAGTGAGGAACTGCATAGGCACCAGGATTTACTGATTGCGTCATCTCAGTCCAGGAAGTAAATGGAGACCCTCGGATGGTGCCTGAACAATGATGGTGATGTCCTGAAAAGCCGACAAAGGCAATACCTGAAAGTCCTATACTTAACATGAAAACCATATCTGATGACAGGTCCTCTTTAACACAAGTGATGGAAATGCCAGACGGGGTCTGTAGGGGAGTGGGAACCGCACACAATTGTGAATTTCGGCGGCGGCGGCTCTTTCACATAATGTCACTTTTTCTCTTTTTGGTTCAGCGGGTCGCTACACTCAAAACAAAAAAAGAAAAGTAAAACCTTTTCCCGATGAATAATTAGTATTGGTTTATAGAACGGCACATTGAGGTTTTTAAACTAGTTTTCAAAAAACAAGACCGCGGCGGAATTTGCATGCTAATTGGTGTTAAAGGGGGTTATTCTGATGGCCAATGTAGAAGAAAAGGGGTATTATGGGCCGAAAACAAAACCTTGGCCACATTCAATGAGCGCCCTACTTAGCATGTCTCTAGAATTCTCCCAACGCGGTTTGGCTTTGCTGTGGCGACATCTTTTTTTTTTTTTTTTCTTAAATGATTTTGGATGTGATAAGTCGAGCTATGAGATTCATCCGACAGTTTTTTTTTTTTTTTTGCGTGCGGCCCGGATGAGCGTGAATCGTCTCGTTTGCCCTCTGCGCGGTGAATTGTAATCCGCCGCCGACCCCCCTTCCACTGGGGGGGGGGGGGGGGGGGGGCATGGTGTTTTTGGAAAGCGCAGTGGGCACCGGAGACGAGTGTTTGGTTTCTCCCGCAGCGTCCCTTGCCCTTTGCCTCCCTCCTCGGGCGCAGATGAGAAGACCCAGCTTCTCTGTACCAGGCCTTGGCCCGCCGCCACCACGTCCTGACAAGAAAAACCGCCTGCGTCCTGCGCGGCGGCAGAAAAGGGGGAAATTAAACCCCTGACATATCGCATTCTGCCGCCCGGCGGGGGGTGCTTGACAATCATCAAATGGGCATCTGAGGGACGCCTGCTGCTCCTTTTAATACGTCCGCTCACTTACAAACTGCAGCTATTTCACCTCAGCGTGAGGGCTGCGTTCCTGCTTAATCCGCCGGTGTCTGATCTCTGTGGCTTGGAAGGGCACGGCTTTGTATGGAGGGGAAACGGGAGCTGCCAACTTTCCCAGCGAGCCGGGGGAGGGGGGGGTGTCGCACTAGATACAAGCAGTGTCTCAAAGTGGCAGAAGAGATGTGAAATACGGACAGCATAGGGACCATAAAGGGGACAAAACAGTGGCTGGGGGGGGGGGGGGGAGCACAGGGACCACGGACAGTATAAGGGCCATGAAGGGGGGGTGGGGCCAGCACAGAAGAGGTGGCATAGAGTCGGCGGAAGGCGACAGCCCAGAGTCGGAGAAGGGCGACAGCCCAGAGGCGGCATAGAGTCGGCGGAAGGCGACAGCCCAGAGGCGGCATAGAGTCGGCGGAAGGCGATAGCCCAGAGGCGGCATAAAGTCGGCGGAAGGCGACAGCCCAGAGGCGGCATAAAGTCGGCGGAAGGCGACAGCCCAGAGGCGGCATAGAGTCGGCGGAAGGCGACAGCCCAGAGGCGGCATAGAGTCGGCGGAAGGCGACATAGAGTCGGCGGGAGGCGGCATAGAGGCGGCGGAGGAGGCGACAGCCCAGAGGCGGCGGGCCAGAGATAGAATAGGCAGAGGCGACAGCATAAAATCAGCGGAGGCGACAGTCCAGAGGCGGCATAGAGTCGGTGGAAGGCGACAGCCCAGAGGCGGCATAGAGTCGGCGGAGGTGACAGCCCAGAGGCGGCATAGAGTCGGCGGAGGTGACAGCCCAGAGGCGGCATAGAGTCGGCGGAGGTGACAGCCCAGAGTCGGCGGAGGTGACAGCATAGAGTCGGCGGAGGTGACAGCCCAGAGGCGGCGGAGGTGACAGCCCAGAGGCGGCATAGAGTCGGCGGAGGTGACAGCCCAGAGGCGGCATAGAGTCGGTGGAGGTGACAGCCCAGAGGCGGCGGAGGTGACAGCCCAGAGGCGGCATAGAGTCGGCGGAGGTGACAGCCCAGAGGCGGCATAGAGTCGGCGGAGGTGACAGCCCAGAGGCGGCGGAGGTGACAGCCCAGAGGCGGCATAGAGTCGGCGGAGGTGACAGCCCAGAGGCGGCATAGAGTCGGCGGAGGTGACAGCCCAGAGGCGGCGGAGGTGACAGCCCAGAGGCGGCATAGAGTCGGCGGAGGTGACAGCCCAGAGGCGGCGGAGGTGACAGCCCAGAGGCGGCATAGAGTCGGCGGAGGTGACAGCCCAGGGATAGAATAGGCAGAGGCAACATAGAATCAGCAGAGGCAGCCCAGTCGTTTACAAAAGATAGTTTGGAAGGAAGATAAAATTCCTTCCATTTATTTATAAAGTGCCAAAAATGTACGCAGAGCTTTACATATCGAATGCAGCCAATCACCTTTATGGACTGGTAAGCTGCAATAGATTATATTTTCGTTCTTAAGACGAGATATCCCTCGACTTCTGAAGGCACCTTGGAGGCCGTGCCGGTGTCCACCCCAGGAGGCTGCCATCTTGCTGGTCTCCCTGAACTGGTGCCACTTACGGGGGCAGCAAACCTCCTGTGTGTGTAGACTCGGGGGGGGGGCTGTGCTGATCTCCAGCAGCCATGACAGGTCCTCCTTTGTGGTCATGTACAGTGAAGGGGTTTCTCTGGCAGTTGGCGGAGTGCTGAGCACAGGCTGTGTGGCAGGGCAGGTATACTATGCAGCCCCCCCCCCCCCCCCCACCACCTCCTCCTCCTCCTCCTCCCATCCCCACCGGTGACACATCCAGAGCCTGCACTCATGTTTTCACAGCTGGAAGGTGAAATAAGACATTCTGGAAGACTTTAGGATTGAGAATGTTGATTTTTCCAAAGGTGTCTTCCCCCTCCCCCCCCCCACACACCGGGAAGTGGGAAGGTTGTCGTATGGCAGAGCGCTGGCTGCTGCAGGCAACTCGCTCACATGCCTTCCTTTAACTAAAACCCGATGCCGCTGTGGGACGGGGCGTCTGGGGTTTGCAGCTGCGATTTTCCTGGGTAACATTCGTAGATTTGACCCTATAGGTGCCTCACCGACGCGACAGTCGTCTCGTACCTTTCCCAGGTGCCCACCGACGCGATTACAGAAAACACCGGGGGGGTCTTCAGCTGTTATACAAAAGGGCAGAACAGAGGACTTCTGAGGAACCCCAAAAATTCTCACCTCCCAAGGGGAACCCCAGGAATTTTCACCTCCCGGAGGAACCCCAAAATTTCTCGCCTCCCCGGAGGAACCCCACAAATTCTCACCTCCCGGGAGGAACCCCACAAATTCTCACCTCCCGGGAGGAACCCCACAAATTCTCACCTCCCGGGAGGAACCCCACAAATTCTCACCTCCCAAGGGGAACCCCACAAATTCTCACCTCCCGGGAGGAACCCCACAAATTCTCACCTCCCAGGAGGAACCCCAAAAATTCTCACCTCCCAGGAGGAACCCCAAAAACTCACCTCCCTGGAGGAACCCCACAAATTCTCACCTCCCAGGAGGAACCCCAAAAATTCTCACCTCCCGGGAGGAACCCCAAAAATTCTCACCTCCCGGGAGGAACTCCAGAAACTCTCACCTCCCAAGAGGAACCCCACAAATCCTCACCTCCCGGGAGGAACCCCACAAATCCTCACCTCCCTGGAGGAACCCCAAAAACACCTCCTGGGAGGAACCCCAAAATTTCTCGCCTCCCCGGAGGAACCCCACAAATTCTCACCTCCCGGGAGGAACCCCACAAATTCTCACCTCCCGGGAGGAACCCCACAAATTCTTACCTCCCTGGAGGAATCCCATAAATTCTCACCTCCCGGGAGGAACCCCACAAATTCTCACCTCCCCGGAGGAACCCCACAAATTCTCACCTCCCGGGAGGAACCCCAACAATTCTCACCTCCCAAGGGGAACCCCACAAATTCTCACCTCCCCGGAGGAACCCCAGAAATTTTCACCTCCCAGGAGGAACCCCAGAAATTTTCACCTCCCAGGAGGAACCCCACAAATCTTCACCTCCCTGGAGGAACCCCACAAATTCTCACCTCCCCGGAGGAACCCCACAAATTCTCACCTCCCCGGAGGAACCCCTTAAGATTTTATGAGAAAGATTTTTACAGATGGAGTTCTGTGGGCTTCTCACGTAGTTTTGTCTCCACCAGATGAGGGATTCTCACAAATACTCGTCAGTATTGTCTGCAGAGGCCCAACGCGTGTTCTAACGCGGCGTAAAATGTCCCGATTAGCAAGCCGTGGAGCGCGCTCCGGGTAACGGGCCCGGCATGTGGCCCTCAATGAGAGCGCCAATTAGGTCTGTGTGTTTTGTCTGCTGGCTGCTAATTGTCTGTAATTGTTTTATGGTGCTGAGACACCGACAGCGAGAAACTGGAAATACACAAATCCCGACCACCCAGCGTGAGAACGAGTCTGCAAAGCCACCAAATGTCCCTTGTACTGTCTAAGAGCAACAAGTACACCATATTACCAAAAGTATTGGGACGCCGGCCTTTACACACACAGGAACTTTAATGGCCTCCCAGTCTTAGTCCGGAGGGTTCAATATTCGCCCTTTGCAGCTATAACAGTGGGAAGAATGTTCCTTACATTGGTGATCAGTGAGAAGAATGTCCCTTACATTGGTGATCAGTGAGAAGAATGTTCCTTACATTGGTGATCAGTGGGAAGAATGTCCCTTACATTGGTGATCAGTGAGAAGAATGTCCCTTACATTGGTGATCAGTGGGAAGAATGTCCCTTACATTGGTGATCAGTGAGAAGAATGTCCCTTACATTGGTGATCAGTGAGAAGAATGTCCCTTACATTGGTGATCAGTGGGAAGAATGTCCCTTACATTGGTGATCAGTGAGAAGAATGTTCCTTACATTGGTGATCAGTGAGAAGAATGTCCCTTACATTGGTGATCAGTGAGAAGAATGTCCCTTACATTGGTGATCAGTGAGAAGAATGTCCCTTACATTGGTGATCAGTGAGAAGAATGTCCCTTACATTGGTGATCAGTGAGAAGAATGTCCCTTACATTGGTGATCAGTGGGAAGAATGTCCCTTACATTGGTGATCAGTGAGAAGAATGTTCCTTACATTGGTGATCAGTGAGAAGAATGTCCCTTACATTGGTGATCAGTGAGAAGAATGTCCCTTACATTGGTGATCAGTGAGAAGAATGTCCCTTACATTGGTGATCAGTGAGAAGAATGTCCCTTACATTGGTGATCAGTGAGAAGAATGTCCCTTACATTGGTGATCAGTGGGAAGAATGTCCCTTACATTGGTGATCAGTGGGAAGAATGTCCCTTACATTGGTGATCAGTGAGAAGAATGTTCCTTACATTGGTGATCAGTGAGAAGAATGTCCCTTACATTGGTGATCAGTGAGAAGAATGTCCCTTACATTGGTGATCAGTGAGAAGAATGTCCCTTACATTGGTGATCAGTGAGAAGAATGTTCCTTACATTGGTGATCAGTGAGAAGAATGTCCCTTACATTGGTGATCAGAGGGAAGAATGTTCCTTACATTGGTGATCAGTGGGAAGAATGTCCCTTACATTGGTGATCAGTGGGAAGAATGTTCCTTACATTGGTGATCAGTGGGAAGAATGTCCCTTACATTGGTGATCAGTGAGAAGAATTTTCCTTACATTGGTGATCAGTGAGAAGAATGTCCCTTACATTGGTGATCAGTGGGAAGAATGTCCCTTACATTGGTGATCAGTGAGAAGAATGTCCCTTACATTGGTGATCAGTGAGAAGAATGTCCCTTACATTGGTGATCAGTGAGAAGAATGTCCCTTACATTGGTGATCAGTGGGAAGAATGTCCCTTACATTGGTGATCAGTGAGAAGAATATTCCTTACATTGGTGATCAGTGGGAAGAATGTCCCTTACATTGGTGATCAGTGAGAAGAATGTCCCTTACATTGGTGATCAGTGGGAAGAATGTCCCTTACATTGGTGATCAGTGGGAAGAATGTTCCTTACATTGGTGATCAGTGAGAAGAATGTTCCTTACATTGGTGATCAGTGGGAAGAATGTCCCTTACATTGGTGATCAGTGGGAAGAATGTCCCTTACATTGGTGATCAGTGAGAAGAATGTCCCTTACATTGGTGATCAGTGAGAAGAATGTCCCTTACATTGGTGATCAGTGAGAAGAATGTCCCTTACATTGGTGATCAGTGAGAAGAATGTTCCTTACATTGGTGATCAGTGAGAAGAATGTCCCTTACATTGGTGATCAGAGGGAAGAATGTTCCTTACATTGGTGATCAGTGGGAAGAATGTCCCTTACATTGGTGATCAGTGGGAAGAATGTTCCTTACATTGGTGATCAGTGGGAAGAATGTCCCTTACATTGGTGATCAGTGAGAAGAATTTTCCTTACATTGGTGATCAGTGAGAAGAATGTCCCTTACATTGGTGATCAGTGGGAAGAATGTCCCTTACATTGGTGATCAGTGAGAAGAATGTCCCTTACATTGGTGATCAGTGAGAAGAATGTCCCTTACATTGGTGATCAGTGAGAAGAATGTCCCTTACATTGGTGATCAGTGGGAAGAATGTCCCTTACATTGGTGATCAGTGAGAAGAATATTCCTTACATTGGTGATCAGTGGGAAGAATGTCCCTTACATTGGTGATCAGTGGGAAGAATGTCCCTTACATTGGTGATCAGTGAGAAGAATGTCCCTTACATTGGTGATCAGTGAGAAGAATGTCCCTTACATTGGTGATCAGTGGGAAGAATGTCCCTTACATTGGTGATCAGTGAGAAGAATGTCCCTTACATTGGTGATCAGTGGGAAGAATGTTCCTTACATTGGTGATCAGTGAGAAGAATGTTCCTTACATTGGTGATCAGTGGGAAGAATGTCCCTTACATTGGTGATCAGTGGGAAGAATGTTCCTTACATTGGTGATCAGTGAGAAGAATGTCCCTTACATTGGTGATCAGTGAGAAGAATGTCCCTTACATTGGTAATCAGTGAGAAGAATGTCCCTTACATTGGTGATCAGTGAGAAGAATGTTCCTTACATTGGTGATCAGTGAGAAGAATGTCCCTTACATTGGTGATCAGTGGGAAGAATGTCCCTTACATTGGTGATCAGTGGGAAGAATGTCCCTTACATTGGTGATCAGTGGGAAGAATGTTCCTTACATTGGTGATCAGTGAGAAGAATGTCCCTTACATTGGTGATCAGTGGGAAGAATGTCCCTTACATTGGTGATCAGTGGGAAGAATGTCCCTTACATTGGTGATCAGTGGGAAGAATGTTCCTTACATTGGTGATCAGTGAGAAGAATGTCCCTTACATTGGTGATCAGTGGGAAGAATGTTCCTTACATTGGTGATCAGTGAGAAGAATGTCCCTTACATTGGTGATCAGAGGGAAGAATGTTCCTTACATTGGTGATCAGTGGGAAGAATGTCCCTTACATTGGTGATCAGTGGGAAGAATGTTCCTTACATTGGTGATCAGTGGGAAGAATGTCCCTTACATTGGTGATCAGTGAGAAGAATTTTCCTTACATTGGTGATCAGTGAGAAGAATGTCCCTTACATTGGTGATCAGTGGGAAGAATGTCCCTTACATTGGTGATCAGTGAGAAGAATGTCCCTTACATTGGTGATCAGTGAGAAGAATGTCCCTTACATTGGTGATCAGTGAGAAGAATGTCCCTTACATTGGTGATCAGTGGGAAGAATGTCCCTTACATTGGTGATCAGTGAGAAGAATATTCCTTACATTGGTGATCAGTGGGAAGAATGTCCCTTACATTGGTGATCAGTGAGAAGAATGTCCCTTACATTGGTGATCAGTGGGAAGAATGTCCCTTACATTGGTGATCAGTGAGAAGAATGTCCCTTACATTGGTGATCAGTGGGAAGAATGTTCCTTACATTGGTGATCAGTGAGAAGAATGTTCCTTACATTGGTGATCAGTGGGAAGAATGTCCCTTACATTGGTGATCAGTGGGAAGAATGTTCCTTACATTGGTGATCAGTGAGAAGAATGTCCCTTACATTGGTGATCAGTGAGAAGAATGTCCCTTACATTGGTAATCAGTGAGAAGAATGTCCCTTACATTGGTGATCAGTGAGAAGAATGTTCCTTACATTGGTGATCAGTGAGAAGAATGTCCCTTACATTGGTGATCAGTGGGAAGAATGTCCCTTACATTGGTGATCAGTGGGAAGAATGTTCCTTACATTGGTGATCAGTGAGAAGAATGTCCCTTACATTGGTGATCAGTGGGAAGAATGTCCCTTACATTGGTGATCAGTGGGAAGAATGTCCCTTACATTGGTGATCAGTGGGAAGAATGTTCCTTACATTGGTGATCAGTGAGAAGAATGTCCCTTACATTGGTGATCAGTGGGAAGAATGTCCCTTACATTGGTGATCAGTGAGAAGAATGTCCCTTACATTGGTGATCAGTGAGAAGAATGTCCCTTACATTGGTGATCAGTGGGAAGAATGTCCCTTACATTGGTGATCAGTGAGAAGAATGTCCCTTACATTGGTGATCAGTGGGAAGAATGTCCCTTACATTGGTGATCAGTGAGAAGAATGTCCCTTACATTGGTGATCAGTGGGAAGAATGCCCCTTACATTGGTGATCAGTGGGAAGAATGTCCCTTACATTGGTGATCAGTGAGAAGAATGTCCCTTACATTGGTGATCAGTGGGAAGAATGTCCCTTACATTGGTGATCAGTGGGAAGAATGTCCCTTACATTGGTGATCAGTGGGAAGAATGTCCCTTACATTGGTGATCAGTGGGAAGAATGTCCCTTACATTGGTGATCAGTGGGAAGAATGTTCCTTACATTGGTGATCAGTGAGAAGAATGTCCCTTACATTGGTGATCAGTGAGAAGAATGTCCCTTACATTGGTGATCAGTGGGAAGAATGTCCCTTACATTGGTGATCAGTGGGAAGAATGTCCCTTACATTGGTGATCAGTGAGAAGAATGTCCCTTACATTGGTGATCAGAGGGAAGAATGTTCCTTACATTGGTGATCAGTGAGAAGAATGTCCCTTACATTGGTGATCAGTGGGAAGAATGTCCCTTACATTGGTGATCAGAGGGAAGAATGTTCCTTACATTGGTGATCAGTGAGAAGAATGTTCCTTACATTGGTGATCAGTGAGAAGAATGTCCCTTACATTGGTGATCAGTGGGAAGAATGTCCCTTACATTGGTGATCAGTGGGAAGAATGTCCCTTACATTGGTGATCAGTGGGAAGAATGTCCCTTACATTGGTGATCAGTGGGAAGAATGTTCCTTACATTGGTGATCAGTGAGAAGAATGTTCCTTACATTGGTGATCAGTGAGAAGAATGTCCCTTACATTGGTGATGTGCATGAGGATTTTCCTTCCTTATTAGCTGAGTCAAACAGAGCCAGTGAGCTAATGAGGAGAGAGAAGGGTTGCTTTGTGTGTGTGAATGGACACGCAGAGCAGCGGCTCGGGACTGAGCCTGCCTGGGTGCCCCCATAGCAAGCGATTTGCTCTCGGGGCAGGAGGGAGGGGCCTGGAGTGCCAGCAGGGGACCCGAGAAGAGGAGGATCAGGGATGCTCTGTGCAAAACCATTACACAGAGGAGGGGAGTATGACATGTTTATTAATTTAAGCTATGTTTTGGATAGGATTATTTGCCCCACCTTATCATTTGTCTGTATTTCCTTCTATTTCAGCGGTCCAGATTCACATCCTTAAGGCCGACAAAGCGGGAGACTGGTGGAAATTCACGGTCAACGTGATCTCTGTGTACAAACAAGGAAGCAGCCGCATCCGCCGCGGGGACCAGAACCTGTGGATCCGCTCCAAGGACATCGCTTGCAAGTGCCCGAAACTCAAACCCATGAAAAAATACCTCCTCCTAGGAAACGACGAGGACTCGCCCGACCAGAACGGGGTGGTGGCCGACAAGACCAGCCTGGTCATACAGTGGAGGGACACGTGGGCCCGGCGGCTGAGGAAGTTCCAACAGCGAGAAAAGAAAGGAAAATGTAAGAAAGCCTAGGAGGAGGAGGAGGAGGAGACAACCAGGGGTCCTCGGAGGAGGGCCAGAGTGCCGTAGAAGACAGAGAGAGAGAGAGAGGACCGTTAATTGCTGCTTGCTGTAGAGTCTGGAGCAGATAGGATTATCAACTAGTTTTTTTTTTTTTTTTTTGTTTTTTCGAAAACATTTTTCCCAGATGGCGGGATGGAAAACTGGCTTTTTTCGAAAGTTGATAGACGAGTTGGAGTGAAAAGTGGGAAGGTGTCACTTTTTTTTTTTTTTTTAATGACTGGACTGAAGCGTTTGCACCTAATACGTAAAAAGTTGATTCACAGACACGCGGGAAGGAACGGCGAAGAAAAAGGGAGGGTGGCGAGGGAGAGAAAAAAAAAAACAAGAGTTATTGCCGAGAGATTTATGGTGATGGAAGCTGTGAAATTTGCACCTGTTCGGTATCTCCTGCCTTGTGAGTCATTAATTGTTTAAACATTTCTGCGGTCAAAGCCCTGTGGCTCCTTTTTTTTTTTTTTATTCATCCGAGGTGGAATGGGGGCTGAGAAAACACCCCGAGGATCTTAGTAACCTCTAAAACACCCCCAAGGGTGGGAATTATTTGTTGGTAACCACATTGCAGAAAAATAAAATAAGTTGAAGGAGAGCTCCGATCAGAACCAAAATCCATCGTTAAATAAAAAGTTTTCCTTTTTACAATTATTTTTAATAATTTTTTTTTTAATAAATCTTTTTTTAAATATTTTTTTTTGAATTTTTAAATAACAACATTTTTTTTTAATAGATGTGGGGTAACTACATTATATTACTTAGAGAATTAAAAATTGGGGGGAGCTCTAACAACGCTCATTCCTCCCCCCCCCTCCCGAGGTATAGGAACAGTTTCAAAGCCGTGGTGTTGGCAGTAAAAAAAACTTTTTTTTCTTTTCTGGGTGCATCTGAAATCCAAAAAGGGAGTAAATCCACATCAAATATTTATTTTTTTGAATTTTGAGCTCTGTCTGGAGGTCTCCTTTAACACCATACCTAATGCTTTTGATATCAGATGTAGCCCCCCCCCCCCTTCCCAAACCTTCCATGCATTTTACCCGCCGCCTTCGTCTAGGTGCTGACTTGCTAGGTATGCAAACCTAGGAAAAGAAGAAAAAAAAAATTAAATTTGTACAAAAAAAATGCAAATTCTAACCTTTTAAAAAGTATGTATATCATTGAAATAACTTTTTTTTTTTTGTTAAGAAAACAAATCTTTATGTTGTGTTTTTTGTATAATGTTTTTAATAACAACCCCCGGTCTCCCGTTCACCCTGTACGTAGCATTATATATGCAGGATTGACAGTATTAGCCGGTCAGGAGAAAAGAGGGGGAGGGTACGATAAAGTGAAAAAATGTCTACAGAGTTTTTATATATATACCGAATTCAGAAAAAAAAAAGATATATATGGACTTGCTGTAGTTTGTGTTTTTAGGCTGAGGAGTCTGAAAAACACGCGTTATATTTTATTTTTTGAGGTACGGCTCTCCTCGATAGGAGTTTCTTGTATGTCGAAAAACGTCCTGTTGGCAATTAAAGGCTTACCATTGGTAGAAATGATTGATGTTATAGCTTCACATCCCTGGTTATTCACTAAATGTAAAATCTTCGTATCAGAAAAAGCTGCTCATTCGTGTTTGAAGGACGTCAACGGTGCTAGTCAGCCAATTGGCTCGCTAGAAACCAACGGCTCCACAATGGTTACCAAGGCAACAGCTGAGCTGTCGGTGAAGTGAGATGAAGATTGGAAGGAAGTCTGTAAGTAAACCAAACTCCGGCCCAAAATAGTTTTAGAAAAAGTAGACTTGTTTTTGTTTTCGGTGACCCTGTTGGGAGATTACGGAAGGACAAGAACTTGGAAGTGTGGTTATAATCGGCACCGGAAACCCACCCCGTAATAATGTAGGGCAGCCTTTCTCAATCTTTTTACTCCTGAGGAACAATTGAAATCATTCCCAGGTTTTGGGGAACCCATTCTAAAACCAATTCAGTAAGTGAGAAGAATGGCCCCACAGTGTCCACCCCAAGTGAGGGTGGACACTAGAGTCCATTCTTCCCACTGACTTGGGGTAGACACCGAGGGTCCTTTCTTCCCACTGACTTGGTGTGGACACCGAGGGTCCATTCTTTTTACTAAGTCAGTGAGAAGAATGGACTCCAGTATCCACCCCAAGTCAGTAGGAAGAATGTTTCTCCAGAAGTTGCTTGGGGTTTCTTGAGCTTTGGCCAAGTGACTTTCCTTTTGGTGGACCTAAAAAGTTAGGTGGCAGGACACCTTTCTCAATCTTTTTACTCCTGAGGAACAATTGAAATAATTCTCAGGTCTTGGGGAACATCTTTCTCAAAACCAATTCAGTCAGTGAGAAGAATGGACTCCAGTGTCCACCCCAAGTCAATGGGAAAAATGGACCTCAGTCTCCACCCCAAGTCGGTAGGAAGAATGGACCTCGGTGTCCTCCCCAAGTCAGTGGGAAGAAGGGACCCCAGTGTCCACCCCAAGTCAGTGGGAAGAATGTTCCTCCAGAAGTAGGGCAGAACACCTAACTTTTTAGGCACCACCAAAAGCAAAGTCACTTAGCCACAGCTCAAGAAACCCCAAGCAACTTCTGGAGGAACCCTTGTTGAGAATGGCTGACTCTTTGATTTGTGACACGCCTCTTTTAAAGTCCCATGACCATTTCTTTCTGCATTAGAATATAAAAAAGAAACAATCCATAACATGTTCGGGTTGACAGGCTGCACTCTTCAGTAGGGCTTGGAATATTGTGTGTAATGATAAGATAAGGACTCAAACAGGTGATCAACATTTTCGAAAACATTCATTTCTATGTAAAAGACAGTCTCTGGCAGCCAGTGGTTAATAGCTTTTCTAATGATAAGAAACCTGACGGAGGTTCTAACCATTCCCTATGTGTCTTTTTGCAGTCTAGAGATTTCTTTGTACTTTTTCTTCCAACAGGAAGTGAGGGGAAATCTAAAATTGGAGTACAAAATCTGGCGCAGCTGTGCATGAGAGCCAATCAGCTTCTAACTTCAGCTTTGTTTTCGGTTAAGACTTGGCAACAAAACCTGGAAGCTGATTGGTTTCTACGTTAAGGATTCCAACTGCTTTTGCAGTACTCGATTGAGCTACTGCACTCTATATACATGTATGATATACATATTGTAGCTCTCTAGGTCTGTCTACAGTTGCCAAGCCCCACAGCAGACAACTAATCCAATATGTCATGTCTTTGATTATATAAAAATAGTACCCTATAGTTTAAAGCTAGCCATCTATCTGGAGTGTATATAGGGGCACAGTGGCTTAGCACTTCTACCCTACCGCCCTGAGTTCCTTGAGTCCTGGCCAGGACACTATCTGCAATGGAGTTTGCATGTTCTCTCCCTGCGCTTCCATAGATTTCCTCCAGTTATTCCTCTTTCCTCCCACATTCCAAAGACTTGCCAGTAGGTTTAATTGGTTCCTGTCGAAAAAATGAGTCCTAGTATGATATTCTACCAATCGCGTTCGTGATGCATGCCTCCTCATCTGCCCCAGCAACAGAAAGAGTGCTTTTAGCCCCTAGGGCAGTGATGGCGAACCTTGGCACCCCAGATGTTTTGGAACTACATTTCCCATTAAGCTCAAGCACTCTGCAGTGTAGTTGAGCATCATGGGAAATGTAGTTCCAAAACATCTGGGGTGCCAAGGTTCTCCATCACTGCCCTAATGAGAAAAGCGCTAGGACAATAGTAATTGAATGCGGTAGAGTGCTTTCGATGAAGCTGAGCAGCTCCACTGTCTTGGTGCTAAAATAACGTTCAGGAGTCCTTGTCCTGGCGCTAAAATAACATTCAGAAGGCCTTGTCCTGGCGCTAAAATAACGTTCAGAAGACCTTGTCCTGGCGCTAAAATAACGTTCAGAAGACCTTGTCCTGGCGCTAAAATAACGTTCAGAAGGCTTTGTCCTGGCGCTAAAATAACATTCAGAAGGCCTTGTCCTGGCGCTAAAATAACATTCAGAAGGCCTTGTCCTGGCGCTAAAATAACGTTCAGAAGGCCTTGTCCTGGCGCTAAAATAACGTTCAGAAGACCTTGTCCTGGCGCTAAAATAACGTTCAGAAGGCTTTGTCCTGGCGCTAAAATAACATTCAGAAGGCCTTGTCCTGGCGCTAAAATAACATTCAGAAGGCCTTGTCCTGGCGCTAAAATAACGTTCAGAAGACCTTGTCCTGGCGCTAAAATAACGTTCAGAAGACCTTGTCCTGGCGCTAAAATAACGTTCAGAAGGCCTTGTCCTGGCGCTAAAATAACATTCAGAAGGCCTTGTCCTGGCGCTAAAATAACATTCAGAAGGCCTTGTCCTGGCGCTAAAATAACGTTCAGAAGGCCTTGTCCTGGCGCTAAAATAACGTTCAGAAGGCCTTGTCTTGGCGCTAAAATAACGTTCAGAAGGCCTTGTCTTGGCGCTAAAATAACGTTCAGAAGACCTTGTCCTGGCGCTAAAATAACGTTCAGAAGACCTTGTCCTGGCGCTAAAATAACGTTCAGAAGACCTTGTCCTGGCGCTAAAATAACGTTCAGAAAACCCAGGACTACAATGTCCATCTTGACATCATTGGTTTGCCCTCCACAGATCTGCTGAATAATGGCGAGAAGCCATTCGCAATTGGCAGATGTGAAAAAAAACAGCCGGCCGATTTCCTTCGGGGGCCGATGACATCACAGAAGCCGCTCGTGCCTCGGTGTTGGCGCAAGCTCCTGATGAACCAAGATGGCCACATCCCTCATCCATAACGGTTCAGAGTTGCCCGTCAGGCCTGTGCAGACCTCAAGAGGCAGATGTTGGATGGGAACTGTCCCAAAATACACACTCAGGGGGGCGACACGGTGCACATTTTACACGGGTCACCAGCCTAAATATAACCAGCTATTAAAATATCTGCGTTCCATACTTCCTCATTTCACGTGTAAATACAAGAAATTAATTCCCGTTCGGGGCAGAGTTAATTGGCGTTTGTCTTGGCAGCGGTACAGGACGCAGTGTTTGGTGTGGCGGGGTCAGGATGTGTGATCATTTCTGGAATAACCTCTTGTACCTTTTTCAGAAGAAAAGCATTAAAGGGGTATATGATCAGAGGGCCGCACAGTCCTACGCCCTTCGCAAAGGAAAACGGATTGACAGATAATTAGCGCAAAGGTAGCAGACCGGGCCCCCCCCCCCCCCGCCTGCGAGGGTCAGGCCACATCTCCGCTTACAGTAAAACCAGCCGCAAGTCCTGGAAAGGACTCTCCCCACCCTTCCCGCTCTTCTCTGTTTACTCCAGTTCATTTACCAGGATTACCCCCGTGGTGCATCCGCTTCATCCGAGGTCAGGAGGTAAACATCGCTCTTGACACTTTTTTCAGAAGCACGCCCCAACCTTATTTTTTTTCCTCGAAGCCCGTAAATGGCTACCTTTTTATTTTTTTCTCGCTTCGTTAAATGACATACGACAACTTGTTTTCCACTGAAATAACAGTTACTTGCCAATTACGGGATTAGATGGTTGGGGGCAAGCAGAATCCTGTTAACCCTAAATCCACAACAAGCTTTTCGTGTCGGGCTTTAAAATCGATATCGCAAGAACTTTCGCAGCTGATAACGAACTATCAGGTAGACCAGGGGTCTCCAAACTGCTGCCCGAGGGCCACATGTGGCCCTTTGCTAGCCTTTATCCGGCCCTTGGGGTACAATTCATCCCACTGACATGAGGCACTATTCCTCCCATTGACACCAACAATGGGGCACTATATTATCCACTGATCCCAATGATGGGATACTATTCCTCCTACTAATAGGGGGAATACTCCTCTTCCTATTGACCACCAACCCTGAGGCCATATTTGTTCTCACTGATGCCGGGCCTGTGACATTTTCTTCCCTTGCTGGTCCCAATCCGGCCCTCCTAAAGTCTGAAGGGCAATTAAGTGGCCCTTTGTTTGAAAAGTTTGGAGACCCCTGAGGTAGACCATCAGCCCCTGATAACGTGGTCAAGTCTCTTTAATATTTGTAATACCTTAACAGCTCTTTGCTTGCATCTTGAGAATCTAGCTGCCCCCATACCTAAGCACCTATTCAGTGCCGATCCTGACCTCCCTGGGGCCCTAAGGGAAATGACATGGCACATCAAAATGAGAAGCGGGGGGCGCTGACGACAGTGACATGTCACATTAAAGAAAGTTGAGATGCGGGGGAGGGGGTGTTCTGCTGTCGGAAATGACATCTTACATTAAATTGAGAAGCGGGGGGTGCCTTCTTACCTCTTCTCCCATGCAGCCAGCGAGTTGAGAAGCGGGGTGAGGGGGCGAAAATGACGTCTCACCAGGCGGGGCCTCTAGTAATTTGGGGGGCCCTTCGCAGCTTTGCAGGGCCCTAAGCGCCTTGGATAGTAAGCCTATAGGGTGGATCGGCCCTGCACCTATTGATACCCTTATCTTCAGAATCTGAGCCCAGAGTCAGACCCATTGTCTCTCCTGGTCAAAAAGCCAG
The DNA here is from genome assembly GCF_905171775.1 of Rana temporaria. Taxonomy (NCBI): domain Eukaryota; kingdom Metazoa; phylum Chordata; class Amphibia; order Anura; family Ranidae; genus Rana; species Rana temporaria. The sequence goes on along the minus strand of NC_053500.1, from coordinate 145,768,107 downwards.
AACAGTGTCAAGGGACGGTTGAAATTTTGGCCGGATGTCTTCTGGAGCTGGCGGCACAAAGTGATCTCTAAATCAGATTATGGTGAAGGGGATCCTATTTACCAGTGCAGTGTTTCCTGGACTGAATTGCCAGTTTACCATTGGATTATTACTTGCACTTTAGAGGCCCTTCAGGGGTGCTACAATGGCCAGAGATGTGCAAACAGTTCACCGTTGGATTTTACTTGCATGTTAAGGGTCCTAAAAGGGCCAAAGATGTGCAAAAAGTGCACCGGTAGACTTAACTTGCACATTTTTAGCACTTGAAGGGTCCTTGAAGTGCAACCAGTTTGCCAATAGACTTTACTTGCATATAAAGGGTCCTTAAAGTGTTAAAAGGGCCAAAGATGTGCGATTAGTTCACCAATGGAATTTACTTGCACTAGAAGGATCCTTCAAGCGCTAAAAGGGTCTAATATGTGCAACCAGTTCACCAATGGACTTTACTTGCATATAAAGGGCCCTTGAAGTTCTAAAAGGGCCAAAGATGTGCACCGGTAGACTTTTCTTGCACATTAAAGTGGAAGTAAACCCATCTATTTAACCGTTTCAAATAAGTTACATTTCCGGCACGTGCCAGAAATGTAACCCTCCCATTGGTTGTGCTCTCAACCAAACTGTTAAACCATCCAATGGTTCATGATCCATGTGCAGCATCATGGCAGTTGAAGATTAAACAGAGGCCAAGATGGCAGCTTTCTTGGCTGAAAACGATAGGAGGGTTTACTTCCACTTTAAGGGACCTTCAAGTGCTAAAAGGGCCAAAGATGTGCAACCAGTTTACCAATGGACTTTACTTGCACTTTAAGGACTCTTCAAGCGCCAAAAAGGACCAAAAAATGTGCAACCAGTTTGCCAATAGACTTTACTTGCACATCTTTGGCCCTTTTAGCGCCTCAAGGGCCCTTTATATGCAACTAGCTCACCAATGGATTTTACATATAGGTTAAGAACCCTTCAAGCACTAAAAAGGTTAAAAAAAAAAACATGCAACTAGGTCATCAATGGACTTTACTTGCACTTTAAGGACCCTTCATGTGCTAAAAGGGCTAAAGATGTGCAACCAGTTCACCAGTAGACTTCAGTTGCACATGAAGGGCCCTTCAAGAGATAAAAGGGTCCAACGTGTGCAACCAGTTCACCAATGGACTTCACTTGCATTGCGGCCTTGAAGTGCTAAAAGCACCAAAGATCTACGACTAGTTCGCCAATGGACTTGCATATAAAAGGGCCAAAGATGTGCAACCAGTGCACCAGTAGACTTTACTTGCACGTTAAGGCCCCTTTTACACTGGGCGCGGGGGGTGTAGCGGCGCTATTTTTTAGCACCGCTATACCGTCTTTTTCGCAGCGATATTCGGACGCTAGCTAGCAGCCGAGAAAGGGTTAAAACCCGCCCGCAAACCGCTGCTATAGCAGTGGTTTGCAGGCGGTATACCCGCGCTGTCCCATTGATTTCGATGGGCAGCAGCGGTAAACCCAGCGCTCCTTCACCGCTCCAAAGATGCGGCTAGTAGGACAAATGGAGCGGTCCTGCTAGCGCACCGCTTCAGTGTGTGAAAGCCTTCGGGCTTTCACACTGAAGACTGCAGAGCAGGATTTTTTCAGGCATTATTTAGGCGCTATTTTTAGAGCTAAAACGCCTGAAAAACGCCTCGGTGTGAAAGGGGCCTAAGGGACTTTTAAGCGCTAAAAGGGCCATATATGTGCGACTAGTTTATCAATGGACTTTACTTGCACTTTAAGGACCCTTCAAGCACCAAAAGGGCCAAAAAAAATGTGCAACCAGTTCGCCAATAGACTTCACTTTCACATCTTTGACCCTTTTAACACTTTAAGGGCCCTTTATATGCAACTCGTTCACTAGTGGACTTTACAGATAGGTTAAGAACCCTTTAAGCGTAAAAAAATGTGGACTTTACTTGCACTTTAAGGACCCTTCATGTGCTAAAAGGGCTAAAGATGTGCAACCAGTTCACCAGTAGACTTTACTTGCACATGAAGGGTCCTTTGAGCGCGTTAAAAGGGTCCAACCTGTGCAACCAGTTCACCAATGGACTTCACTTGCATTGCGGCCTTGAAGTGCTAAAAGCACCAAAGATGTACGACTAGTTGGCCAATGGACTTACTTGCACTTCAAGGACCCTTCAAGCACCAAAAAAATGTGCAACCAGTTTGCCAATAGACTTCACTTGCACATCTTTGGCCCATTTAGCGCCTCAAGAGCCCTTTATATGCAACTAGTTTACTAACGAACTTTATATATAGGTTAAGAACCCTTCAAGCACTAAAAGGGTGAAAAATGTGCAACTAGTTCATCAATGGACTTTACTTGCACTTTAAGGACCCTTCAAGCACCAAAAGGGCCAAAAAAATGTGCAACCAGTTCACCAATAGACTTCACTTTCACATCTTTGACCCTTTTAGCACTTCAAAAGCCCTTTATATGCAACTAGTTCACCAGTGGACTTTACATATAGGTTAAGAACCCTTTAAGCGCCAGAAAATGTGGACTTTACTTGCACTTTAAGGACCCTTCATGTGCTAAAAGGGCTAAAGATGTGCAACAAGTTCACCAATTAATTGTAATTGTAAGTTTTGGGCCCTTCAAATGCTAAAAGGGTTGTGGTATAAATATTTAGCAGCTTAAAATCCCAAAGCAGACAAGAGCACAATAAAAGTCATAATAAAAATAAAAGCATAAGCCGCACTAAGTAAATAGGACTAATCTGGGCTGCACATCCCCATCATTACAGGTCTGAGACTTGAGAAGGAGTGCGGAGGAGCCGGAGGGGTTAAGCGGTGGAAGTGTGACATCTCCCGCCAGGCCCCCGGGTCCTAATATTGACATATATGAGCTCAGCTGGCACCAGCACCTCGCAGTGTGAAAACAAACAGTGAAAAGCAAGGCAGGTGTCCGGCGTAGAGGATCTGGAATGCAGGAGGGGAAATTGTGTGTGTGCGCGATCGCTGCCCGTCACTTTACGAGGAGGAGACGTGTAAGGCGTACACATGTGGCGGGATCGGAATAAGCGCCGTGCGGACACCTGTCCCTTTAACCCCACTGGTGCTGAAGGGATTTATATTCATTATTCTTCCTTCTAAAAGCAAGATCGTAAATTCTCACCGGTTCTTTCCCAACGTCTGCTCCGCCCACAATAGGAACACGAGCGCCATCTTTCTTTTTTACACTCCCCCTAGGGGCCATCTGTGGTATTGGCTTTTTTCCCAGAATGCCGTTTCACTAATGAAGGAAATCAGAAAAAATTTGGTTAACTATATTCAGGTTTGGGTGGCGGCTCTGCAAATATAAAGCATATCCCCGGGCGAAAAAACTAGAATGTTCTACATCATGATAATTATTATTATACAGGATTTATATAGCGCCAACCAGTGCTGTATTTTGGCCTAGACCGGCACTTTGCGGGGGGCAGCATTGATAGGCACTAGTGAGGCTGCGCTGATGGGCACTAGAGAGGCTGCGCTGATGGGCGGGCACTAGTGAGGCTGCGCTGATGGGCGGGCACTGGTGAGGCTGCGCTGATGGGCACTAGAGAGGCTGCAATGATGGGCACTGGTGAGGCTGCACTTGGTACCCACTTTTAATGTACAGAGAGGAAGAGGTGAAGCTATAAAAAGGAAAAGGTGGCGCCTAAAGAGGATGGGGTGTGGTTTACAGATGACAGGGCGGGTCTTAAACATGAAGGGGCTTGACATTGACAGGAAGGGGCGGATCATATTTAAATTCGGGGGTGCACAAGTTTAGTCAGGCCTAGGGGCAGACAGTACAGTTACAATACAATTTAATACGGTGGAATCCGAGGGCCCAACTTGTTAGAGCTTACAATCTGAAAATAAACGATTGTCTGCTAGTACATCACTTTTAACTCCTTGAAGCCTGCCGGCCCTTTAAGGGGTTTAGCGAGGCAGGGTTGGGGCTTATGGTCATGTGACGGCCATAGCTGCCGGTAACTGTGCCGGGAGCGCACGCTCTCAGTACAGCTCTATTTGCACTATTGCACGCAGACATGGGGCCGATTGGCGACAAGGCCTGCCCGCCGAGAGGCCGCATATTTAAATGCGCTCAGTGCCAAGAGATTAAATACCTTTCTTCCCCCATAGTAACTATTGATCCTGCTAGCAAAGTCACTACAAATGATCTACCACCTCATTGCAATTGGCCTCCAGTGTTGTCACCCGTGGGCCCACCCACCTGACTCTAACTGCAGTGTATGCTGGGACGAATAGTAACTCCACAGTAAAGTGATATGATATAGCGGGGATGCAGAAGAACTAACAAAACTGATTACAAAAATGCCAAGTTACCTGGCTCCTTCCGCTTCTCTTGTCTGGTTCCTTCAGACCCAGCTCTCAATGCTCTCCTGGCTCACTCTGCCTTTAGTTAGTTACAGCAGCCAGCTGCACCGGCCCACTCCTTGGCCTCTCTGTATTGGATCTCCTGACACCCTGGGCTCTCTCACTCCTGTCCTCTCAAGACCTATAAACTCTCTTTGTTGCCTGGACTCGTCTAGTGGCCTCAGCTCTCCCAGTCTACAGACTCCCTCCATCCCCTGGACTCACCCAATGGCCTTATCTCTCCCAGTCTACAGACTCCCTCCATCCCCTGGACTCACCTAATGGCCTTATCTCTCCCAGTCTACAGACTCCATCCGTCCCCTGGACTCACCTAATGGCCTTATCTCTCCCAGTCTAGACTCCCTCTGTCCCCTGGACTCGCCTAGTCACCTCACCTCTCCCAGTCTACAGACTCCATCCGTCCCCTGGACTCACCTAATGGCCTCAGCTCTCCCAGTCTACAGACTCCCTCCGTCCCCTGGACTCACCTAATGGCCTTATCTCTCCCAGTCTAGACTCCCTCTGTCCCCTGGACTCGCCTAGTCACCTCACCTCTCCCAGTCTACAGACTCCATCCGTCCCCTGGACTCACCTAGTCGCCTCAGCTCTCCCAGTCTACAGACTCCCTCCGTCCCCTGGACTCACCTAATGGCCTTATCTCTCCCAGTCTACAGACTCCCTTCACCCCCTGGACTGGCCTAGTCGCCTCAGCTTTCCTACTCTACAGACTACCTCTGTCCCCTGGGCTCGCCTAGTCACCTTTAGCTCTCCCAGTCTACAGACTCCCTCTATCCCCTGGGCTCGCCTACTTGCCTCAGCTCTCCCAGTCTACATACTCCCTCCTTCCCCTGGACTGGCCTAGTCGCCTCAGCGCTCTCAGTCTACAGACTCCCTCCATCCCTTGGACTCGCCTAGTCGCTTTAGCTCTCCCAGTCTACAGACTCCCTTCGTTCCCTGGACTTGCCTAGTCGCCTCAGCTCTCCCAGTCTACAGACTCCCTCCATCCCTTTGACTCGCTTTAGCTCAACCAGTCTTCCGGCCAGACTTGCTTAGCTGTCCTGCTGTCCCTTGCAGTCCTGTGGGTAAGGAATCTCTCCAACGTAAAGTGCAGTCTCTCAATCGATCACCTTTTCTAATGGGAGTACTCCAGTCTTCTGGATGGAGCTAACACCTGTCTCCTGATGAGAGCACTGAGCTTTGACAAGGCATCTGGCGTGCTCGGAACCCACACGTGTAGAGCCCGCCAGGAAGTCGGGACTGCGCTGCAGTAGTCACAGGCAGTGTGACATTTCCCGATCTCTGCAGGACAGGGGACATCAGGACAATGTCTCACTGCCTGTGATTAGCGCAGCGCAGTGCCGACTTCCTAGCGGGCTCCACACGTGCGGGTTCCGAATGCGCCTGAGCTCTTCCTTGATATTCACACAACCTGCAAATCTCCAGTAAGACCTGGACGCAGGAAAGAAGGCTTTGTCCCACCCAGGACTTTTTTTTTTTAAGCCTTTAAAGCCTGGACCCTGATCCTGAACTACAAAACGAGGAAAAAAATGAACGCAGTCAATGCTTTGGAGCCCCATTAGGGCCTATCCTGGAGAATCCTGTTGTGTGTTCTGCCTATACTTGCACAGTGGCAGAGTCTAGCACTGTCACAGGTGATGAGGCCAAAGGAACGTAGACATGAAAAAGTAAACAGAAAAGTTTTGACTCATCTTTTATCAACGACTAACTAAAAAAAAGACTTGGCGATACATACAGTAGAGTCTGAGAAGATGCTGTATACCCTCCATGGCCAACCGTAACACAGAACCAATTCTCAGCCAAAGCAACATACAGCATTGTACCTTTCCTGAAACAAGGTCACAAGGACTAAAACAATGGCTGCTTTACACGTTAACCTAAAAAACTAATGTACACCACCCAATACCCGCACACTGAGAGAAACGATTAGAACTTACTTTCTGCATTTTGTACCCATCGATTGGCAGGTGACCGTTGTCTTTTATCTTTTTGTGAATCTCCCCTTCCAATGTCTGCAATTCATTTTTTTTGTTTCCAGAATTTTTGAACTGCTCTCTGAAAACACACAAATAACATAAAAAAAAAAATATCCATTGACAAAAGAAAAAAATGTAAAAGCCAGCGATGCAAAAGTAAAAACCTTCCCTATGAGATAACGCCATAAGAATTCGGCTGTTACCTTTACGAACTAGAAAACCCCACTTCGTATGTCTTTCTGAAACTGGTTTCACCTTGTAACTCTCTGATCTAATTGGCTCGGCTCGGCTCTGCCAATCCCCCCGTTTTACAAAGGCCCGGATGCCACAATCTCCAGTGTCTGCAACCAATCAGATGCAGACACTGTTGGGGTATTCTTTGGGTGTAGCAGTTGCCTGAATACAATAGCGAACACTTCCGATGAAACAATCCTCGCTGTTTAGCATCAATGGGGGAATCTGGCTAATTACTAATGTGTGTGACCAGCTTGAGGGTTATCATTCTCCAATGGGTCAGTGTAGGCATCCCTGCATAACCATAAATGTATTCAAATCCGGTTCAGCTTCCTGTTAATTAAAAAGCTTCCCTTTCTGCAAAATATACATTTTCATTCACTTTTACCCTTTCATCCACAGTTCACAATCCTACTGCTTTGTGAGTAGGCAGGCAACAGACCAGCTTTCCTTTCATCAGTCATTCCAAGAATTTAGATCAGCGGTGGTCCACTTTCTACATATGAAGGGTCTTAAGCGTGGCCCCTGGCATCACTAAACTGCCACTTATAATATCCAGTTACTGCTGGGCTACATAAAGCTCTCACAGACTGCAGGTATGCAACAGGAGATGTTAAAAGTGGAACTTTACTTAAAAAAAGCAAAACAAAAAAAATGTAGAAGAGACTTGCTATATATTTTCTGCAATAAAGTTAATTACCTGCCTGTCCGCACTGTACAAAGAGCTGCGCACACGAGATGACGTAATCTCGGCACGACCAATGGAAATGGGCAGGGATGGAGATCCGGAAGCCACTAGGCTTAAGATATCAGTGGCTGGTGCAAAGCCCCAGGGATCACAGTGCTGGAGAACAGGTCAGTATAGTTTCACTTTAGGAGACTGGGAACATGCTATAGGAGTTATTGGAGACTGGGGATATTCTATAGGAGTTATTGGAGACTGGGGACATGCTATAGGAGTTATTGGAGACTGGGAACATGCTATAGGAGTTATTGGAGACTGGGGATATTCTATAGGAGTTATTGGAGACTGGGGACATGCTATAGGAGTTATTGGAGACTGGGGACATGCTATAGGTGTTGTTGGAGACTGGGGACATGCTATAGGAGTTATTGGAGACTGGGGACATGCTATAGGAGTTATTGGAGACTGGGGACATGCTATAGGAGTTATTGGAGACTGGGGACATGCTATAGGGGTTATTGGAGACTGGGGACATGCTATAGGAGTTATTGGAGACTGGGGACATGCTATAGGAATTTTAGAAGACAGGTGACATGCTACAGGAGTTGTTGGAGACTGGGGTCATGCTACAGGAGTTGTTGGAGACTGGGGTCATGCTACAGGAGTTGTTGGGAGACTGGGGAAATGCTTCAGAAGACAAGGACACACTATGTACAACTTTAACCCTCTACATAGCAACGCTCCCAACATTGTCCTTACAAGTTACCTTTCTTTTACTGAACCGAGAGAGAACCTAGGAGGAAAAGACTACTCTCCAGAGGGTCCCAAAGGGCTGCATAACAAGTACCATAGGGCCACATGGGGTTTAGATTACTAATCATAAGTCTACGCTTCTAGCACCAGCAAAGTCTATTGTTTCTATAGGGCTCCCGCTCCTACTCCCACAATGCCGCTGTGTGCATCCACTTCTATGAGCTGCCTGCATGCAATTCCAACTGGGAGATCCACATTTTTGAAGTTGACACCAAAACAAGAGCAGAGGGGGGAAATCTTCCAGTTGGGACACCTGGGAACTCTCACTTTGTAGAAATCTCCTCCCACTTCCTGTTGCATCTCTGGGACAAGAAGTGAATGGAGCTCTCCCCAGAAGGACACAAACTGCTACAAAAACGTATAGTAATGCCGCGTACACTTGAATGTTCGATGTGAGCTTTTGGGTCAGAAATTCCGACCGTGTGTAGGCTCCATCGGACATTTGCTGTCGGAATTTCCAACCACAAACATTTGAGAGCTGGTGCTCAAATTTTCCGACAAGAAAAGCTCTTCTTTATGATGTAAAACAAAATAAAATACTTTATGCTTATACATTGACATCAGGGTTGGAGTAGAGGCATGAAAACAAGAGAAGGGAATAAGAGGCACCACCGTCCTTTACTGATTTCAAAGAGAAAATTTTGCTGGGAAGTCTGTGTGTTTTTAATTTGAAAAATGTAGACTGAATTATAATTGGAAAATCCAACTAGAGACAGTTGTCACCTGGATAAACATAGAGGGGAAATCTTCCAATAGGGGACACCAGGTTTGGTGGGAACTGTCTAAGAGGGGACTTCTTTCACTTTGTAGAGATCTCTTCTCACTTCCTGTTGCATCTCTGGGATGGAAAAATCAATGGAAATCATCTCCCAGCGGGACACAAACTGCTACAAAAACTTACAGGGGGTTTAAACACATCTCTAGTATCTATAACTAAAAAAAATAAAAACTAGGGGGGGGGGGGGGGATCTATACATAGTGAAGGCTCTGAAGGGAAGAGAAGGGAAAGGGGCATCAAGAGAAGACAAGGCATCCAAGAGAATGGAAAGAGGCATCAGAAGTATTCCTATAATTTACAGACCACGAGGAGTGATTTGTGGTGGTCTGTTGCCCTTAATTTGGAAACTGTAGATGGAATTCCAACTGGAAGATCCAACATCCAGGAGAAATGTAGAGGTGGGTAATTGGCGGTGGGAAGTCTGATGCCCTTAACCTGGAATTCCAACTGGGAGATTCAACATCCAGTACAATAAAGAGTAGAGAGGAGACCTTCCCCTTTACTGAGAATGGATTTCCATGAAAAGACTGAAGAAAGCGATAGTGGTGGAAATTACATTGGGAATATGAAGAATTTATTCCATTGAAACAATTCTGCTCTTCTTTTCCTGAAGAGCATCTGCAGAGTTCGGGGGTGTCTGGGTGAGATTACCCCCCCCCCCATATCCCTTTTGCAGAGTTCGGGGGTGTCTGGGTGAGATTACCCCCCCCCCCCCCATATCCCTTTTGCAGAGTTCGGGGGTGTCTGGGTGAGATTACCCCCCCATATCCCTTTTGCAGAGTTCGGGGGTGTCTGGGTGAGATTACCCCCCCCCTATCCCTTTTGCAGAGGATCGGCCGTATCGTTATCAAGTGGTGAAATGCTGTTTGGAGAGAGAAAATCTTGTCTAATCCTTTGTTACGCTGAGTCAGGGGAGTCCTGACATATCAGCGCTTGTGAAACAACTCGGGATTAGGAGGGATTTTCTCACTTGAGATAACATTACAGGGCTTGCTAAATATAACGCGTCCCATCGCTGTGGACTGGGGGGGGGGGTGGGGGGGGTGTTTGGTCTGTGCCTCTCGCTGCGCCTCACCAACTGCCTAAAGATGTATTTTCAGGGATAAAAGTTGCAGATGTGACAATAAATAAATAAAAAATTGCAGCTTTCAAATTTTATGTTCAAATTAAAATATTCGGCAAAAATGACTTTTTTTAAACGGTGGGCTTGGCGTGAGAATATAGAGATTTTTAGGCGGATGCCCCAAGTGGTTGAAGAATTTGGGCTTGAGGGCACATGAATTCATCAAACATTCTCTGCGGGAGAATCTTGCATTTTAAAGGACAGAGAATTCTGCCCCAGAGAATGTTTGGTGAAAGTCACATTCGTTGCTTTATAAATAGATCCCCTTGGGTGTCCTTTCGCTGCTTTTCCTTTAATGTGCATCTAAAGTCATTAGTGGGGAAGGATTAGAACCCTTGTTAGGTTTTTACTGGTACCAGGAGCTCCATTAGATTCACCCTCATAGGTGTGCGCAGCCCATTGCATTAGGGGGTGCACCTCAAAGCTCCAACACATATGTGTTTGTGACATATTAACTGGCCTCTTCCTGCCCAATGGGGGAGCAGGGGAGCACACAGGGGCACCTGGGCAGCAGAAAAAAAGAGGGACAAGAGGGGTGGCATATATATTGGTACTGATCCCTTGTATTTTCCTCCTGTGTACCAATGTCCTGTATTTTCCTCCTGTAGCAGCTGAATGTCGGCAAGAGGGAGAGGAGGAGAAGCCTACTTTCAGCTGCTGCAGAAGAAAATACAGATCGGTTCCACTAATTCCCTTCCGCCTATCCTGTCCAGGTTCTGGGGGTTGACAAGTAAGGATCATGGTTTACCTGTTACCATTGTCTGGAAAACAGAGACATTGTTGCTTGTGCATGGGGTGCTCAACCGGTGGTCCTCCAGCTGTTGCAAGGCTGACAGGTACAAGCAGGACTCGCAAAAGCAGACTTGGTAGTTTCGCAACAGCTGGAGGGCCACAGGTTGAGTACCCCATGGAGGAAGGCTAGAAACCCTGTCCGATTTTTTTTCTTTTCTAAAAATGTAAGAAAATCAGTGAGAGCGCGGGGCCATTGGTCATACAGTTCAGAAAGGATTTTAATTCATTCTTCTTAATTTGCAACAAAACAATCAACGCATTTTGTGGGTTTCAGTACATGAAGAGGGAAGCCCTGGCAGCGCGCTGCTAGAGCAAGGGTCTCAAAAATTGCGGCCCTCCAGCTGTTGTGAAACTACAAGTCCCATCATGCCTCTGCCTGTGGGAGTCAGGCTTGTAACTGTCAGCTTTGCAATATCTCATCGGACTTGTAGTTTCGCAACAGCTGGAGGACCACCAGTTTGAGACCCCTGCGCTAGAGCAGGGGGGTCTCCAAACTGCGGCCCGAGGGCCAGATGTGGCCCTTTGCTAGCCTTTATCCGACCCTTGGGGCACTATTCCTCCAACTGATATGAGGCACTATTCCTTCCACTGACACCTACAAGGGGGCACTATTTCTTCTACTGATATCAATGATGGGGTACTATTCCTCCTACCGATAGGGACCCTACTCCTCCTACCGACCACCAACCCTGAGGCCATATTTATTCTCACTGGTGCTGGGCCGGGACATTTTCTGCCCCCACTGGCCACAATCCGGCCCTCCTAAAGTCTCAAGGACAATAAACTGGCCCTTTGTTTGAAAAGTTTGGAGACCCCTGCGCTAGAGGGATCCGTTATACAGGTAAATCTGTTATAATGTACTAGTATACGATGCATACTAGCACATTATGAGTGAGTGAGTAACTTGTATAGCGCAACAAATGCAAACTAAATCGCCTCGAGGCGCTTCCCGACCAGAGTCGTGCCGGTCCTTCAGAAGAGGTGGGTCTTTAGATTTTTCCTAAAGGCCTGATGGTTTTCCTCCAAGCGGATGGTAGAGGGTAGAGCATTCCAGAGCCGTGGTCCTTGGACCGAAAATCTACGTTCTCCCTTCGATTTGTAGCGGGATTTAGGAATTTGGAGAAGGTTATGCCCTTAACTTGTAGGGGGGGGGGGGGGGATTTGTGGATTTAGTTTTAAGACTTACCCACCGCTCTAAGTCCTAAGTCTTCCTCTGTTCCAAGCCCTGATGAAAGGGGAGTTTTGTTGACTCTTTGGTATGGTAAAGCTTTGAACTTTGAATCTTATGGTCTGGTGGCCATTTGGAGTTTGGAGTTATAAGAAGCTGCCAAATGTTCCAATCCTTTGCCCCTTCCAAGTTTTGGCTTCACACACATGTTCTATTATTAGGGACCGTCTACAAGCCGTAGAATGCTTTGAGAATAGTGAAACTTTTAGATTGTTGATCAGGCACTTGAAGAACTTCAGGCCCCCAATAAGCTCTGCCAGGATTTGGGATCCTACAACAGCTTCTTCTTTGTATGTTCCTAACCCCAGGTACGAAAAAAAAATTGCTCAATTTTATTGGCAACCATTTTTCACTGTGGTCCTTCACACGTTACTACCAAGTATTTATAAAATCCAGACAAAAAGTATCTATAAGACAGTTTATTGTACCTGAGCTTCCCGGACGAGCCCCCACAACGCTCATTCACCTCCGACCATCAAACCTTCACCTGTATCCGACATGTTTTCACAGCCTTGGAAATGTCACCTAGACGTGTTTAGATCAGAAGAATATATATTATTATAGGACTTCCTCGCAGAGAAAAAAATAAAAAAAAGAGGATAGGTGGGAGGTCCACGGTTGACGATGCTTTTTGTGTTTTCATACTAATATATTGTGTTTATTATATATGAAATATATTTAATGACACGTGAAAAAAAAAAAAAGAAGGTGTGGATTTTCTTTGTCGTTATTCTGTAGGTGGCGAATGTAACCGAAGCACCCACTTGGTAGGACTAAAATCAGAAAACTGGTTCAATAAACATTTTGTTTTAACTCAAAAAATACTTTGTCTTTCCTTTGTGTTTTTTTTGCCAGAAATCTGTTTTTTTGTGAAGTTGCCAGCCTGAAAGAAATATTTAAAGCTGAACTACGGTCACACACACACACATTTTCATGTACTTATATCCTCCAATGGCCAAAAAGGATATAAAATCCACTTTGTGGGCATCAATTGGCTTTGCAAACCCAAAAACATATTCCTGGGAGTCAGTCTAACATCGATAGTATGTAAACTATTGGAGGCGGATGATGAGGGACTTTATCCAATAATTTGCCTATGAAAACACGATCATTAGTAATAATCAGCATGGGTTTATGACAGGTCGTTCTTGCCAGACCAATCTGTTAACACTCTATGAGGAAGTGAGCTGCCATCTATATAGGGGGTGGAATGTGGACATGGCGTATCTTGGATCTTGAAAAAGCATTTGATACGTTCTCCAATAAACACTTACTGTATATACTCGAGTATAAATGGAGTTTTTCAGCACATTTTCTTGTGATTAAAATGCCCCCCATGGCTTATACTCGAGTCACATTTGGGGACCCGGTACCGGCCGGCCGTAGGTCCCCTGGAACTGGCACACATCTAGCCCTACTCTTCCTCTACAAGTGTGCAAAGTTTGTTGTCTGGGGGACCTACGGCTGGGGAACACCGATTTTTCAAAGCCGGGCACCCCTTCCATAGACTCCCATGTTAAACGTCAGTCTAGTCACGGACACAGCGAGGCATGAGCACAGCGGGGCATGGGCACAGCGAGGCATGGGCACAGCGAGGCATGGTGAGGCATGCAGATAAACACCTTAGGCTTATACTCGAGTCAATACGTTTTCCAATTTTTTGGGGGTAAAATTAGGTGCCTCGGCTTATATTCGGGTCGGCTTATACTCGAGTATATAAGGTAATTCACAAACTGAGGTCTGTAGACATGGACCACAGGGTTTGTACATGGATAGAAAACTGGTTACAGGGGCGTGTCCAAAGGTTGGTAATAAATGGCGCATACTCAGAATGGTCTGGGGTGGTAACTGGGGTACCCCAAGGATCTGTCCTGGGACCAGTATAGGAGGATGGAATAAATAGCGCAATCTTGGCGTTTGCTGATGACACAAAGCTAAGTAGGGAAAATACTTCACAGCAAGATATAGTAACCTTACAAGAGGACCCTAATTAAATAATGGGGTGGGCAACTACATGGCAAAGGAGGCTTAATGTAAAAAAATGTAAAGTAAATGCACTTGAGGGCTAAAAATGAGAATGCAAGTTCCTCACTAGGAGGAGAACCTCTGGGGGACTTCAGGATGAAGAAAGATCTGGGGGGTCCTAGTGGATCCCAGAGCTGCAGCAAGCAAAGCTAGTAGACCAGGGGGTAGGCAACCTCGGCACTCCAGCGGTGATGAAACTGATCAATAGAGTTGAGGTCAGGGCTCTGTGCAGGCCACTCGTAAGGTGTTTTATAGAGTTGAGGTCAGGGCTCTGTGCAGGCCACTCGTAAGGTGTTTTATAGAGTTGAGGTCAGGGCTCTGTGCAGGCCACTTAAAGTTATAGGGTTGAGGTAAATTTTGAAAAAAATTCTATATTTTTTACTTTTTGCTAATATAAATATCCCCAAAAATATTTTAAAAAAAAATGTTTTCCTCAGTTTAGGCCGATACGTATTCTACATATTTAAAAAAAAAAATCGCAATAAACGTTTATCGGTTGGTTTGCACAAAAAGTTATAGCGTCTACAAAATAGGGGGATAGTTTTATGGCATTTTTAATAATAATTTTTTACCAGTAATGGCGGCGATCAGCGTTTTTTTTTTTGTGACTGCGACATTACGGCGGACACATCGGACACTTTTAACGCCATTTTGGGAACGTTGTCATTTATACAGCGATCAGTGCTATAAAAATGCACGGATTACGGTAAAAATGACACTGGCAGTGAAGGGGATAACCACTAGGGGGCGAGGAAGGGGTTAAGTGTGTCCTAGGGAGTGATTCTAACTGCCAGAGGGCATGGCTACCAGTGACACGTCACTGATCGCTGTTCCCGATGAGAGGGGAACAGACGATCAGTGACCTGTCACTGGGCAGAACGGGGAGATGTGGTGTTTATAATCGCCTCTCCCCCGTTCTGCAGCTCTGTGACCCGATCGCGGGACACCGGCGGACATCGGGTCCCGCGGGGCCACGGTCACGGAGCTCTCGTCACTTTCTGCCGACGTAAATGTACAGGAGCCGGTCATTAACCGTACCTAAACCCAAGACAAAAAATTAAATGTATTACAGCTTACCAGTCTTTAGATGTGGTGGCTGTATTCGTTTTCTTTTTTCAGACATTTTTCTTGAATTTTTCACCTGGTGTTCCTGCCAACGCTCGTTCACCATGTGGCATCTGTGGAAGAAGTCAGAATTGTTGTCAAGGTTGGATTTTAACATGAAGAAACCAAATCCAAAAATCTATGTATGGAAAGAAGAGAGTATGAAGAGCGGACTTTAATGGCGGCCACTAAAATCCCAAAAGAGAAGAAGAAGAAACTTAAAGATAAAGATATATAAAAATGTATTTAAACAACATCATAAAAACATGTAATCAAGACCAATGCATAGATATCAATTGTAAATATTCTCCCATAGTGTATAGAAACGGCTGAAAAGAGAAATCTGTATGGGTGGCCTCTGAAGTGAGATGTGGCCTGCACAGGGTCCTGACCTCAACTCCATAAAACACCTTCCGAGTGGCCTGCACAGAGCCCTGACCTCAACTCCATAAAACACCTTCCGAGTGGCCTGCACAGAGCCCTGACCTCAACTCCATAAAACACCTTCCGAGTGGCCTGCACAGGGTCCTGACCTCAACTCTATAAAACACCTTCCGAGAGGCCTGCACAGAGCCCTGACCTCAACTCTATAAAACACCTTCCGAGTGGCCTGCACAGGGTCCTGACCTCAACTCCATAAAACACCTTCCGAGTGGCCTGCACAGAGCCCTGACCTCAACTCCATAAAACACCTTCCGAGTGGCCTGCACAGAGCCCTGACCTCAACTCCATAAAACACCTTCCGAGTGGCCTGCACAGAGCCCTGACCTCAACTCTATAAAACACCTTCCGAGTGGCCTGCACAGGGTCCTGACCTCAACTCTATAAAACACCTTCCGAGTGGCCTGCACAGAGCCCTGACCTCAACTCTATAAAACACCTTCCGAGTGGCCTGCACAGGGTCCTGACCTCAACTCTATAAAACACCTTCCGAGTGGCCTGCACAGAGCCCTGACCTCAACTCTATAAATCTCTTCTCTATGCTTATAATATATATATATATACACTGTATGTCCAACCCACCACTAGCAAGGTCGACCTAATAAAAGGGGTCCAACCTGATACTAGCAAGTGGGACCTAATAAAGAGGATCCAACCTGCTACTAGCAAGTGGGACCTAATAAAGGGGGTCCAACCCACTACTAGAAAGGGGGACCTAATAAAGGGGGTTCAACCCGCTGCTAGCAAGGAGGACCTAATAAAGGGGGTCCAACCCGCTACTAGCAAGGGGGACCTAATAAAGGGGGTCCAACCCTCTACTAGCAAGGGGTGACCTAATAAAGGGGGTTCAACTCGCTGCTAGCAAGGAGGACCTAATAAAGGGGGTCCAACCCGCTACTAGCAAGGGGGACCTAATAAAGGGGGTCCAACCCTCTACTAGCAAGGAGGACCTAATAAAGGGGGTCCAACCCGAGACTAGCAAGGGTGACCTAATAAAGGGGGTCCAACCCGCTACTAGCAAGGGGGACCTAATAAAGGGGAACCAACCCGCTACTAGCAAGGGGGACCTAATAAAGGGGGTCCAACCCTCTACTAGCAAGGGGGACCTAATAAAGGGGAACCAACCCGCTACTAGCAAGGGGGACCTAATAAAGGGGGTCCAACCCACTACTAGCAAGGTGCACCTAATAAAGGGGGTCCAACCCGCTACTAGCAAGGGGGACCTAAAAAAAAGGGGGTCCAACCTGATACTAGCAAGGGGGACCTAATAAAGGGGAACCAACCCGCTACTAGCAAGGGGAACCTAATAAAGGGGGTCCAACCCGAGACTAGCAAGGCGACCTAATAAAGGGGGTCCAACCCGCTACTAGCAAGGCGACCTAATAAAGGGGGTCCAACCCGAGACTAGCAAGGGGGACCTAATAAAGGGGGTCCAACCCGCTACTAGCAAGGAGGACCTAATAAAGGGGGTCCAACCCGAGACTAGCAAGGCGACCTAATAAAGGGGGTCCAACCCGAGACTAGCAAGGGGGACCTAATAAAGGGGGTCCAACCCGCTACTAGCAAGGAGGACCTAATAAAGGGGGTCCAACCCGAGACTAGCAAGGGGGACCTAATAAAGGGGAACCAACCCGCTACTAGCAAGGGGGACCTAATAAAGGGGAACCAACCCGCTACTAGCGAGAGGGACCTAATAAAGTGGCCGGTGATTTTACTTTAATTCCTAAAAAAATACAACGTCCTTAAAAAAAAGAAACCTGCTTTAGCCAGGAAAAATCTCTTTTTTTTTGGTTTCTCGCAGATCCATCTGTTTACGGAACAGGAAAACGCGGGCTTTTTATTCGCTCTCTGAAGACGGTGCCAGAAGCCTGTCTTATCTTTTACAAAACATCTCCAGAGCAGACAAAAGTGTTGGAGTTTAATTAACTTTTTACGGCGCCAAAATAATCATCTTTTGGCCGCTGGCCCTCCTCCTTGTCGTACCGGCGGAGATATATTGGTGCGCTCGTAGCGCACAAAGGCCGGTTCTGCAAGAGCACCGCGGTAAAAAAAAAAAAAACACTCAAAAAAACACACAGATGTACATTTAGACCTTCCACTCATTTACATGCCGAGGCTGAGAACTCAATTAAAATAAAAAAAAGCCTTTTATTGTTTTTATAATCTGTGACGGTTTTAATTAGAAAGTATGACAGTTGAGGGCCCTCAGAACTGAGCCCCCTTTGTGTGCGGGAACATTGCGGAGGAATTAAAGGTCTCTTCTCCCGGGTGGCTCGGCTCCTCGATGGGAAGTAGGAGTGGAGAATTTTTTTTTGTTTTAACCACTTCAACACCGGGCATTTTCACCCCCTTCCTACCCAGGCCAATTTTCAGCGCTATCACGCTTTGAATGACAATTGCGCGGTCGCGCAACGTGGCTCCCAAACAAAAATTGACGTCCTTCCCCCCCCCCCCCCCACAAATAGAGCTTTCTTTTGGTGGTATTTGATCACCTCTGCGGTTTTTATTTTTTGGCGCTGTAAACAAAAATAGAGCGACAATTTTGAAAAAAATATATATTTTTTACCGTTTGCTGTAATAATAAAAAAAATGTCCTCAGTTTAGGCCGATACGTATTCTTCTACATATTTTTGGGTAAAAAAAAAAAACATCGCAATAAGCGTTTATTGATTGGTTTGCGCAAAAGTTATAGGGGCAGATTCACATAGAATCGGCGGCGGCATAGTGTAAGCCATTTACACTACGCCGCCACAACTTACTGGAGCAAGTGCCGTATTCCTCAAGAACTTCCTCCGTAATTTGCGGCGGCGTAGTGTGTATGGCCGCGTAATTCAAAGGGGGCGGCTTGTATTTAAATTAAGCGCGCCCCTGCGCCGATCGAACTGTGCATGCGCAGGCCGTAAAAATAGCCCAGTGCGCATGCTCCAGCTCACGACGGAAAACGTCAATGAAGCCGACGTGAGCGTCATTGACGTAAAGTCCTATTCACGAACGACTTAGTAAAACAACGGAAATAGACGACGCTGACCCGACGCCATACTTAACATGGCATACGGCGGACTGACGTAAGGTTACCCCTCATATAGCAGGGGTAACATTACGCTTACGTAAACGACGTAAACAATGACGAGGCGGCGCAAAATCGTTTCGGGATTCGGCGTATCAGGCTCATTTGCATAGTCAAATGAGAAATCAACGTAAACGGCACCTAGCGGCCAGCGTAGAATTACATCTAAAATCCGACGGTGTAAGTGACTTACACCTGTCGGATCTACGCCGTATCTATGCGTAAATGATTCTAGGAATCAGACGCATAGATACCCGGGGCCAAAAACAGAGATATGACGAAGTTTCCTGAGATACACCGTCGTATTTCTTTTGAGAATCTGGCCCATAGCGTCTACAAAATAGGGGATAGTTTTATGGCATTTTTATTTATATATATATATTTTTTACTAGTAATGACAGCGATCAGCGATTTTTATCGTGACTGGGACATTACGTCGGACACTTCGGAAACTTTTGACGCCATTTTGGGACCATTGTCATTTATACAGCGATCAGCGCTATAAAAATGCACCGATTACTGTAAAAATGACACTGGCAGGGAAGGGGTTAACCACTAGGGGGCGATGAAGGAGTCAAGTGTGTCCTAGAAATATGTTCTAACTGTAGGGGGGGATGGACTGTGTGTGACACGACACTCATCACCGCTCCCGATTCCAGGGAGCGGTGATCAGTGTCCTGTCACTAGGAAGAACAGGGAAATGCTTGTTTACATCAGCATTTCCCCCGTTCTTCCTCTCCGTGAGACGATCGCGGGTATCCCCGCTGACATTAAGTCAGCGGGGATACCGCGGTCGGGCTCGCGCGCCCAAATTCTCACATCTTAAAGGGGACGTACCTGTAGACCCATTTGCCGAGCCCATTGTGCTGGTCGGCAAGGGGTTCATACAGCAAGAAAATAAGACATGTGGAAGATGGTGGAGCTTTTAAGGAGACGGGGAAAAGATGGGGGCAGTAGAGGGGGGTCGTGATTGAGTTCCTGTACCTATTTTCAGAGAAAAAAAAAAAAAAAAAACCCTGGTCTTCACCAAATTCTCAATACAAGGTTGGAAGCACAAAATTGTCTAAAATACCTTTTTCATGCCGTAGCAATAAAAGTACCCTTCAGTGGAAACGTCTGAACTCATGTTGGAAGGAATTCCATGTGTGGCCATTGTTCTCTCACGGTCATGTGAAAATTTTACCTTTCTGGGGTAGTATTTGAGATCTGCAAAGAAAGATCACACAAACACTTGTAGGTATAACATGTAATTCAGCAACGAAAGATAACAAATGTAACAATATTATAAAATATAACAAGAATACTTAACTAAAGATGCTGTGTCGGCCACAGAGTCTTCGGCCAGTTTGGCGGCGTGGCACAGATGATCAGATCAGACGCTTGCATGATAGAAGCTCTGAATTTTCCAAGTTTTGGATGTAGTATATAGGACTTGCGTGTAAGGAAATGACCAACCCCCTTTGCTAGCAACATAAGGTTTTAAGGACTTTTAAGGACTGTTTAAGGTCAGTTTGTAATGAAATTCCTTCGGTATGAAGTCGGCTAAAGGTAACTAGGCTTAGGAGACTTTCTTAGATATTGTGAGACAGCTTTAAAATATATATGAAATTTCAAGCTGTAGGAAGGTCACAACTCACAACCTTCAACAAGTTGCTGAACCGGATAGAAAAACTAGAAATCAAGTATAACTATTTACTTAACAGGAGGATGTAGTGTAAGAATGACGGACAAAGTGTGGTACCGAGAGAGGCAGGAGAATCCAAGATGAAGGAAGGAGGAGGATGTAGCGTAAGAATGAAGGGCAACGTGTGGTACCGAGAAATGCAGGAGAATCCAAAATGAAGGAAGGAGGAGGATGTAGTGTAAGAATGACGGGCAACGTGTGGTACCGAGAGAGCAGGTTCTAAATTTTTAATGCCCATTTGTCTCCTCAAGAAAAATACTCTGGAGCCTACACACGACCGTTTTTCACGACCAATTAAAAAAATGGCATTTTTCTCGTCATGAAAAACGGTCGTGTGTACGCGGCATAAGAATGACAGGCAGCGTGCGGCACCGAGAAAGGCAGAAGAATCCAAGATGATGGAAGGAGGAGGATGTAGCATAACAATGAAGGGCAACAAGTGGTACCGAGAGGGGCAGGAGAATCCAAGATGAAGGAAGGAGGATGTAGTGTAAGAATGATGGGCAGCATGCGGTACAGAGAAAGGCAGGAGAATCCAAAATGAAGGAAGGTGAAGGAAGGAGGAGGATGTAGTGTAAGAATGACGGGCAACGCGTGGTACATAGAGAGGCAGTAGAATCCAAGATGAAGGAAGGAGGATGTAGTGTAAGAATGATGGGCAGCGTGTGGTACCGAGAAAGGCAGGAGAATCCAAAATGAAGGAAGGATGAGGGTGTAGCGTAAGAATGAAGGGCAACAAGTTGTACCGAGAGAGGCAGGAGAATCCAAGATGAAGGAAGGAGGAGGTTGTAGTGCAAGAATGACGGGCAGCATGTGGTACCGAGAGAGGCAGGAGAATCCAAGATGAAGGAAGGAGGAGAATGTAGTGTAAGAATGAAGGGCAGCGTGTGGTACCGAGAGAGGCAGAAGAATCCAAGATGAAGGAAGGAGGAGGTTGTAGTGCAAGAATGACGGGCAGCATGTGGTACCGAGAGAGGCAGGAGAATCCAAGATGAAGGAAGGAGGAGAATGTAGTGTAAGAATGAAGGGCAGCGTGTGGTACCGAGAGAGGCAGGAGAATCCAAGATGAAGGAAGGAGGAGGATGTAGTGTAAGAATGACGGGCAAAGTGTGGTACAGAGAGAGGCAGGAGAGTCCAAGATGAAGGAAGGAGGATGTAGTGTAAGAATGACGGGCAACGTGTGGTACCGAGAGAGGCAGGAGAATCCAAGATGAAGGAAGGAGGATGTAGTATAAGAATGACGGGCAACGTGTGGTACCGAGAGACGCAGTAGAATCCAAGATGAAGGAAGGAGGAGGTTGTAGTGCAAGAATGACGGGCAACAAGTGGTACCGAGAGAGGCAGGAGAATCCAAGATGAAGGAAGGAGGATGTAGTATAAGAATGACGGGCAGCGTGTGGTAAATCTTGAACACAAAGAAAAATAAAGAAAGAGAGAGGACGACAAAAAAAAAAAAGAGGCACCGAGACAGTTAACAATTTCGATCTCAGAAACCTTATTATAAAAAACCGACAAGGTTCATAGCGTGAGTTACTTTTATTGTATGTAGTATCCGGTGTGCACTCCAGCCCATAATTCTGCCTACATCTTAAAACACTTCTATTATAACATTTCTTTCACCAATTTTTCGCCTTCAGAAATTCAACAGGCTTTTCATTTCACGGTGTCAGATGTGTCAGCTGAAGATTGTTGAGAAACCTCTATGGATGCTTATAATTTGCCCGATACGTCCCATATGGAACCACTCACACAGGGCTGGGAAAAGCACTCGTCTACAAATTGCTCCGCGGAGTAAAAGGAAATCCTGGACAGGCGAGTAACACTCTGTTTCTGTGACATCGTAGACTCCGAGGCTCAGAAAAGGTTTGTTGCCGTGACAGGAACGTGTCAACCTCGACTTCAAAACTGACTTTTCCCCCCCAGAATCCTTCGCAAAGCTTGACAGTTTATAACAAGTCAGTGTTGGTGTCTTGGTCTCCTTCAAAAGACCCAATGTCTATGGTCACGTAAAATGTCCTTTCGAAAAAAAAAATTGCCACGAGAAAAAAACAAAAAACAATACAGGTTTAGTTTTCGAACCGTACACCCATGAAGGGCCTTGGGAGGGGGCCTCAGATGTTTTCCAGTATTTTTATGTTCTCTGAATCTTATTATAAATTTTCCTTTTTTTTTTTACCCCCACCTCTGCAAAAAAAAGCTTAATATAGAGCTGAGATATCGACTTGGTCGTTAGCGAGTATAAAACAGCTGGTTTCAGGTAACTTGATGTCACGCAGGTCTGAAAATGGATGGGCGTTGGCCCCTCCCGGGTGAGTCTGCGGATATTTATATACACTTCGTATATATTGTTTTGGAACGCACTAAGTCAGAGCAGCCCGCTGGGGAAATAAAGGAGGATCTCGACGTAACCCTTTCAGCTTCGGCTTTTTCCAAGATGGCGTCCGTACGCAAGAGGACTGGATGCAAATTGTTGGGCGAGGTGGTGAAAACGAAAGACCTCAATCGAAAAAGTCATGTTATATGTTGATTAGAATATATTGAAGGGCCTTTGGTATGAGATTAGTGATTGTAGAAGATGAGGAATTGGCAAGTCGTGGCCATCACCGCACTCCGACCGGTAGGTTTCTCCGTTTACATCCTTGTTGGTCACTTCGGCCAAGCTGCCACCACGACAATGGCGATGAGAAGGAGGACGATGAGCACCCACATGGCTGCGGGAATAAAACAAATTTGGAGTTATTGTAAGTGTAATTATTTTTCTTAAAGCAGAACCCCTGTCAAAGATAACTCAATAAAAATGTGTCCTTTACCATTTTAATACTTTCACCCCCCTTCCTGCCCAGGCCATTTTTTCAACTTTCAGCACTGTCACACTTTGAATGACAATTGCACGATCATGCAACGCTGTACCCAAAGGACATTTTTATAATTGTTTGCTAAACAAATAAAAATAAAAAGGAGAAAATATTGAAAAAAGTATGTTCTTCTTAAGTTTCTGTTAACAAATTTAGCAAATAAGTAATTTTTCTTCTTCACTTCATGGATGGGCACTGATGAGGCTTAAATAAATATCAAGCCTCCAAAAGTCAGTAGGGCTGTGTACAGAGGTCAGTAAGATGTAGTGCATTAGTAGGGCAGATGACAAGGGTGAGCAGGGAGAGACTAGCAAGGCAGAGAACAGGGCAGTGTAAAGGGGAGGAGGGTCCGGAGGGCACAGTACAGGGGGGGCTGGAGGAGATGGTACAGGGGTTTCTGAAGGGTATGGTACAGGGGGGTGTGGATGGGGCATGGTGTGTCTGGAGGGCACGGTACGGAGGGTCTGGAGGACACGATACGGGGGGGGGGGTCTGGAGGGCACAATACAGGGGGGGTCTGGAGGACACGGTACAGGGGGGGGGGGGGCTGGAGGACACGGTACAGGGGGGGGGGGTCTGGAGGGCACGGTAGGGGGTCTGGAGGGAACGGTACAGGGGGGGGGTCTGGAGGGAACGGTACAGGGGGGTCTGGAGGGCACGGTACAGGGGGGATCTGGAGGGCACGGTACAGGGGCGATCTGGAGGGCACGGTACAGGGGCGATCTGGAGGGCACGGTACAGGGGCGATCTGGAGGGCACGGTACAGGGGGGATCTGGAGGGCACGGTACAGGGGGGATCTGGAGGGCACGGTACAGGGGGGATCTGGAGGGCACGGTACAGGGGGGATCTGGAGGGCACGGTACAGGGGGGATCTGGAGGGCACGGTACAGGGGGGATCTGGAGGGCACTGTACAGGGAGGGTCTGGAGGGCACGGTAAAGGGAGGGTCTGGAGGGCACGGTAAAGGGAGGGTCTGGAGGGCACGGTAAAGGGAGGGTCTGGAGGGCATTATACAGGGGGGTCTGGAGGGCATTATACAGGGGGGTCTGGAGGGCATTATACAGGGGGGTCTGGAGGGCATTATACAGGGGGATCTGGAGGGCACGGTATGAGGGGGGGATCTGGAGGGCACGGTACAGGGGGGATCTGGAGGGCACGGTACAGGGGGGATCTGGAGGGCACGGTACAGGGGGGATCTGGAGGGCACGGTACAGGGGGGATCTGGAGGGCACAGTACAGGGGGGATCTGGAGGGCACGGTACAGGGAGGGTCTGGAGGGCATTATACAGGGGGGATCTGGAGGGCATGGTACAGGGGGGGTCTGGAGGGCACGATACAGGGGGGATCTGGAGGGCACAGTACAGGGGGGATCTGGAGGGCACGGTACAGGGAGGGTCTGGAGGGCACGGTACAGGGAGGGTCTGGAGGGCATTATACAGGGGGGATCTGGAGGGCATGGTACAGGGGGGGTCTGGAGGGCATTATACAGGGAGGGTCTGGAGGGCATTATACAGGGGGGATCTGGAGGGCATGGTACAGGGGGGGTCTGGAGGGCATTATACAGGGGGGGTCTGGAGGGCATGGTACAGGGGGGGTCTTGAACACACAGCGCAAGAGGGTCTGTAATCTGTAATTTATTTATGGATACTTGTAAAATTACTTATATCACTTTAAGCAGGTAGCTCTGCCTACAAATGTAATTTGCATAATAATAAATTTGCATACATGATAAGCTATGCATAGAAAAGAAGAGGCCTAAGTTGGCGTTGCACTAGCTTGAAAGAGATTTAGTAGCTGTCAATACACATCTGAGTAATTATCAACATATTTCCACAGAATTTATCAGCAAGGATGCAGCAATAATCGCTGAGAAATGTTTTTTGGTCAAGCTGACCTTCTGATTTCACTCGCATAGATGCCTTCAGCAATTCGGGGAATGCAGCCATGTCCTGGCTTTGTAGCACAGATCGCTCCCTGTCCACCATGTTGTGCCTTACAGCCGCTGACCATCATTGTCTTCAGATAAAGGCCAATGTTTTTTTTTTCATTGGACATCTTCCGTGAACAAAATATGGAGGCTTCCACAACTGACCTTCTATAAGTTCTGCTTGCTGGTAGAAAGGTGAAGGATCAGAACCCCTGGCAGTAAATTTTATTGTCATCTATGCTTATTTCTTTCCAGGTGGCGACCACTCCTCCCATTTCTAGAACGGGTGTTGAAGGGTGAGAAGAAGTGAGGGAAAACTCCCCAACTGTTTCAGCTTCCAGAAGGTTCAGTCAAGTTCATACCTATCTCCTTATACAGGGGGATGTCAAACTCTGAGTACTCTTCTACATTTTTGGTGGGAATTTTCCAAAAAATTTGGTCTAATTGGGCTAATGTGTACCAACCGGTGTACACTATTTTGGGTAAGGGCATAGGCAAGTTGCCTGAGCCGTAAATCAGCCAAATGTACCAATTCTACCTTTTGACTTTCCCATTGATGGCGGACAAAGGAGTATTGGCCAAACCATGGTAGTACTCTAATCTCACAACAGCCGATCAATACATAGGATGTTGTGGTTTTTCATAGATTGAAAAATTGGCTGCCATTCTTAAAATTGAAATTTCTAAGCTAAAAAAAGAAAAAAAAATGGTTGCCATTCTTAAAATTGAAATTCATAAACTAAAAAAAATGGCTGCCATTCTTAAAATTGAAATTCATAAACTAAAAAAAAATGGCTACCATGCTTAACTACTTGCAGATCAGCCACCATCGTTATACGGCGGCAGATTGGCCACCTTGCGCAAATTGCCGTAGCTGTACAGCGGCAACTTTAATGGCTGTAGGGGGCGTGCGCATGCGTGACGCTGGAGCCGATGCGCGTGGCCGGCGGCCACCCGCAATCGCTCCACAGAGGGCCAGAATGGAGTAAACATATCTAAATTCCTAAACTAGAAAAAAAAGGCTGCCATGCTTAAAATTTTAATTCCTAAACTAAAAAAAAAATGGCTGCCCTTCTTAAAATTGAAGTTCCTAAACTAAAAAAAAAATGGCTGCTTTTGTTGAAATTTCTAAACTAAAAAAAAAAATATTTAGGGCGTAACACATCCACTCCCAAAACAGCCCTCTCTGGTAGCATGCAGGGGTTCAACCTGTGTTGCCAATTACGGGCGGCCCGTAAAAACAGGCACTTTTTCTCTTGCCCGTAAATGCCCGTAGGAGCTGAACACTGCCAGTAAAAATGGATCGGGTGAGAACTGCGCAAAAAAAATAAAAAAAAAGACTGCCATTCCTAAAATTTTCATTTCTAAACTAAAATAAAAAAATCCCAAATTCAAAAATGTTTATATTATGACTCAAAGACTTCGACCCGTCCTTGTTAGCCGTGTAACCCATTTAATTGGTGTTTGGGTTCATCTACATTGACATACTAGGTGACCTGGTTCTATTTCCCCGCTTCCTATCCTACTGCTCCACTATATGAAACCCTTTTCTGACCCTTCCTATCAGGTCCCTACCACCTTTTTTTTTTCTTCTTAACTCTCTCGTTCTCCATCATCACCATATTAAATTTACGTACTTATGGGCCACAACCCCAGTGGTCTGTAATTACAGTTTCATCAGGTAGACCACAGATTATCAGAAGGGTGGTCTTGCTTCCCACTACAGGACTATTTATTTCTTCTACCAGACCACATTTTCTTGGCACTGAAGTAACCAGGGCTCCCTTGTACAGGCGCAGACCTGGCTGCACTCGTTTATAAGCGCCCCGATGTCTCTGAAACTTCTGCAAACTTCTAATAAAAATGTACTGAAGCTGAAAAACGCTTTGGCTAGTGTTCGGCTCTAAACCATACGTAAACCCAAAATCTATTTTTGTTATATTTGACCTCACGCTGCACTGTATGCAGTTTTCCTAAAGCCCAACTCCACACAAAACGTAATTTTTGCCCGTCCCCTCCCAACCCATCCTTTCCAAAGGTTTCCTGGTGAAGTCCGTCATACTCATCTAGGTCCTTCACTAAAGCCGTTTCCTCCCGTGGGGGCCACTAGCAAGCCACGCCGGCTGGTCCTCTTTGTTCTCAAGGGTCTGACATCATCTTTCTTCAGGACCTTAACAGGACCCCTCTGCTGGCCAGCCAAAGGGAATTGTCAACACCCAAAAAGAAGGACCTCTCCCCGAGGTAAACAGTGAGGGGAAGGACCCAGCACTGGATGATCATGTCACCATGGGTTTAAGTAAGTGGAAATGAGGTTTAGAATGCTTTTTAAATAAATTGAGTCAGCCAAAGAAAAAAAAATATATATAATTAATTTGAGATTCTTTATATATAATTATTTTGCAGCACAGAAGAGAGATGAATTTTATTTCACGCCAGTTAAATTATAACTATTGCAGAGGGCAAAGGGCCAAAAAAGTGGATCCAGTGGGGCCAGGCAGGTGGCGGGAACGGCAAGTTTTACGTAATTGATTGAGGTATTTGTGATGAGCCATCCCTTCTATGATTCAGCGGCATTCCCTGGCCCCGGCCGCGCTCCCTTGTACCTTTTCTGTAATTACGCGCTCTGTTACCACAATTCCACGGCCAATATACCGCGGACTCTGGGAAAATGATTGCTTTCGTAATGCTGGAACTCCAATGAGTGCAGGTAAAAGAAAAGCAAAAAAGGTTTGGTTTTTGGATGGCGCATGCTGTGCGGGATCACGCACCGTGACAGCAATATTAATTTTTTTTTTTGGTCTTTAGTGCAGTTACTTGTTAATAATCCAGGTGTTACCCCTGACACTAAACTGTATCCTTCTTGTATTCTTTTTTTTTAAGTGTATTTTTTGTGCGTGTACTCGAGAGAGGAGCCGGACTGCAGGAGTTGGGAGTTGGCAGGCCTCCCCCAGAGGCAATCTGCCACCTTTCTCCATGCCCCGGGTGGCAATGGCGGGTGTGTGAGGGGGTCCTCCCACACAGCCCACCCTACCTGCTCCGCTTTGAAGCCCAACGGGGCAGAGGGACTCCCTATAAGGGAGTGAGAGGATCTAGCCCGCTCAACCAGCCCCGTTAGTCCTTCACCTCTCTTTTTTAGAGACCATGTGGTCAAAGTGCGTGCATGTTAACCCAATTTCGAGTGCGTGTAAGTGTGGTGATTTGTGTGGGAGGGGGTGGGCGTACTAAGCGCAGGCTTACCTCGCATAGCACACCCACCGGGAGCCGGGCTGAGACCACCAAACTCAATTCACATTGTAGCTGCAGACTAAACTGTATCCTTATTCTAATCTATACGTATCCACCATTTCACAGCCCCTATAACACAGCCATTAGAAATTTTGGATATCCGTTTCTTTATAAAGGAACGTGCCTCAAAAGCCACCATTTATGAAACCCAACATATTGGGGTCGATTTACTAAACCTAGAGAGTGCAAAGTCTGGTGCCAATCGGCTTCTACGTTCAGCTTGTTCAATAAAGCTTTAATAAAAAAATTTTTTAAAAGGGAAGCTTATTGGTTTCAATGAAGAGCTGCACCAGATTTCGCACTCTCAAGTTTTAGTTAAAGAAAACCCGCAAAGTCATCTACAACTCTGACCTGAGGCTACATCACCAACCTCATCTTAAAATTTCACCCAAACTGTCCTCCAAAAACGTCCTGCATTCTAGGTCGCCCATCACCTCCTTCCATGCTCGCCATCAAGAACCTCTCCCCCATCCTTTTGAACTCTCTACCCTCAATCCGTCTATTTCCTACTCCCATCAACTCATCTCTATTGGGAAGTCTATCTGGGCCTCTTCCCAACAGTTTTTACTTTCTTCAACAACTCATCCCAACCCTGTTATCACTCTTTAAATCAATTGCTCTCCCTTTTTAGATTGCAAGCTCTCATGAGCAGGGCCCTCCTAACCCTCTTGTATTGAATTGTATTGCAACTGAACCATCTCCCCAAAGGGCTTGTTTACACTCGCATCGAAATGTAGCATTGGACATGCTTTTTAAACGTTCTGAACGGCAATCAAAACTCCTGTCACTAAAGCCCCCTCTCGATCCAGCGACGTTGCGGGAATGTCTTGACTGCCTGGGACTCTCCCTCATTGGCTGAGACCGCAGCATAGCACCATTGGCTCCTGCTGCTGTCAAAGTCTGTGATCTGGGATTCATCCTAGAATCAGGTTTAAGTTTGGCTCAGGTTGTCAGTGCATGTCACTGGCAGCTAAAACTCCTGAGGGGGATGTTTAAATATCTGAATATCTCGGCCAAAAAAAAACGCATCTGCGCCACGATAGGTAGCTGCCTAGACTACTGAAACTCTCTTTATCTGGGATTGCCAAAGATGTTAGTGCATAAGCTTCAACTTATTCAAAATGCTGCGGCTAGGTTACTCATGGATGTCCCGCTGAGGGATCATATCACCCCTGTCCTCCGCGCCTTGCACTGGCTGCCCGTCCACTATCGCACCTTATTTAAGGCTGGATGTATTAGGTTTAAGATTATGAGAGGTCTGGCCCCAAGCTATCTCTGCTCTCGTTTTCATAAAAAAGCTTTTGTTAGATCACTCAGGTCAACCGGCAGAGATCTCCTTTACATCTCGGTGCCACAAGAAGATCCGGTGTGGTGGCCGGGCCTTCTCCCACCATGGCGCCGTTCTATGGAATAGCCTCCCTGTCAAGCTCCAGGAGGCCCCTACTATTCCGGTCTTCCGCAGGCTACTGAAGACTTGGCTTTTCACGCGAGCCTTCCCTGCGTAGCCTCTCTCTTCCACCCTTTCTGCCGCTCTTTGCTGCTTCTGGTTCCTGGGTCCTCTTTTCCCAGGAACTCTGCTATGCGTGTTGGGACCCTTCGGGGTAAGACCGCGCTATATTAAGATACCTCTCAACTCAAAGTCAGTGAGCCAATGAGGAGAGAGAGGGGGCGGGGCCAAACCATGGCTCCATGTCTGAATGGACAAAGGAAGCTGTGGCTCGGGTGCCCCCATAGCAAGCTGCTTGCTGTGGGGGCACTCGGCAGGGGGGAGGGGCCAGGAGCGCCGACAAGGGACCCGAGAAGAAGAGGATGGGGGCTGCTCTGTGCAAAACCACTACACAGAGCAGGTAAATAACACGTTTGTTATTTTTAAAGAAAAAAAAACGAAGACTTTAGTATCGCTTTAAAGCAAATAGAAATTAAATCGATAATTGTATTGGCGCAATTTATATTATATTACGCTTATATTTTTTATGTGCACCTGAACTTGCTCATCTTGAGTGATTACCTTTGTAACCTTTAGAAAACCTGTTAATAAAAACACATTCAACCTTAAAACAAATAGAAAATCAACACACATGGGGGCATTTGCCAAGCTTCATTAAAGCTTCAAAAGAGCATCACCGAAGCATCAAAAACACGTTGAAGCGATAGGCTCTTTAATGTGTGTTAAAGACGAGGCAAGTGTAAATGAGCCCTTACTGTATTTTGTAAAACGCTTGTCAAACTGTTGGCGCCTTACCGAACCAAATCCAGCTCTGAAAAACAATTGAAAAGCACTAATTTCGGTAAAAGTCACTTGGCCTCTTCACTCATTGAGTAATAAGACTCTCAAATTCCTGAAGGAACGGCTCCGAGTGTATTAAGAGAAGCTTATAATTCCATATTTTCATATCTACCCCCCCCCCTCTTCTTAAAACCCCCCAGGAGACGAGTCACCCGGACTGGAAAAAGCAGAAAAGTCATCAGGAGAGGATCGGGGGGTAGATCGGGGGGGGGGGGGGGTAAGATGATGGAGTCCCTCTTGCTGGGGATCTGGGAAAGATGAATATTACTCAGCTGAATATTTCAAGGCTCAGTTCAGTGGAAAAAAAGAAAAAGGAAAGATTAATAGGGAAAGACAGAAGTGTAACGGCACGGTGTGGAAATGACTGTAACACATGGCAGCTCTTTGTTGAACCTCGCCAAGCACCCCAGTGATGTCCTCTTCTTAGAAGTGGTGGAGAAGTTAACCCTTCAAAAGGGATGCGAGACCCAACTCAGAAGTTTTCGGTAAAGAGGACTGTTCTTTCACTTGGACACCAAATTTGAAGACATGTTAGGACTATTCCTAATACAGGGCTCAAAATTTCAAGTCCTGAGCTACTAGCCAGGTCTCATGGGTTACTCGCCACCAGTTGCCCCACCCCAAATCACGCCATCATAAATTATCCAATGAAATGACACTTAAATGTTTTATGCAGAATTAAGTTACAAAAATAAATATTAACAAGAACTTTATCAGTTCCCCTCAGCACAGCCTCACTGTGCCCACCAATGCAGCCAAACCAGCGCCCATCAATGCAGCCTCACCGTGCCCCACATTGCAGCCTCACCGTCCCCCACATTGCAGCCTCACCGTCCCCCACATTGCAGCCTCACCGTGCCCCCCATTGCAGCCTTTCCAGGTCGGAGGAAGTGAGAGGGGTGGCCGGATCGTGACGGGAGTCAGGCCCCATACACACGATAGAATCCATCCGCTGAAAAATCCCAGCGAATGGGTTTCAGCGGATAGATCCTATGGTGTGTACACTCCAGCGGATCTGTTTCCGCGGATATTTATCCCCTGGGATGGATTTCCAGCGGATAAATATTTGATGACATGCTATCAAATCTATCCGCTGGAATCCATCCCAACGGATGGATCCGCTGGTCTGTACAGACTCACCGGATCCATCCGTCCGAAGGGAACCCCCGCATGCGTCGTAATGATTCGACGCATCCGTGGAATTCCTTATATGACAGCGTCGCGCACGTCGCCGCGTCATAATCGCGGCGACGGCGCGACACGTCATCGCCAGAGGATTTCGGCGCGGATTTCGATTCGATGGTGAGTACACTCCATCGCATGGAAATCCAAGCAAATCCTCGAGAGGATTTATCCGCGGATACGGTCCGCTGGACCGTATCCGCGGATAAATCCTCTCGTGTGTATGGGGCCTTAGAGGAGAGCCGCGGGATCACCGAGAGATAAAACACGCTGTAACAGCTTACACCGAAACGGTCTCCGCTCTGCTCACTCTCACACAGCCCCGCCTCCTCCTAACCCAGCTCCTGTAATAGACAGAACGTGGGTCCAATGCTGGGATGCATTCTGTCTATTACAGGCTCGGGGGTTTAGGAGGAGGCGGGGCTGTTTGAGCAGAGCGGAGACAGTTTCAATGTAATGCTGTTACAGCGCGTTTTACCGCTCGGTGATCCCGCGGCTCTCCTCTAACTCTATGCACTCTTCCACCGGGAGAATGGCTCCCGATCAACCCCACCCGCGTCGGTGCTCGCCCCCCGCACTCCCAGGCAGCCCAGCTCCTCGCCAGCCCTCATTTTCCACTCGCAAAATGTGAGTAGGCAAGTGTAAAATTTGAGGGCTGCCTAATAGATTTTATTTGTTGGGAAATGGCCGTTTTCAATACTATGTAGTTCACTGAAGGCCCCGGGTGTCCATGGTTGGACATCTTACTCTCGTGACACATCCCACTTTACTGCAATTAGCACAGTGTATCAATGGCATCAACCCTTTGGCCTGGGATATTTTTATTATAGGTGGAGTTTGGTGGGCTGAGTTTCGTATATATGTCTTGGATGCCCTACCATTGAGATTTTCCGGCCATAATTCGGGACTCTGCTCCGGTTTTACCTGGGAGACTTGGCTGTCCCTGCCCACCTTTCTGTGTTCCGGCTCCTCCTGTTATATTCTCCCCAATATAACATACAGCAAAAATAGTGGAAAAACCGTCATAATGGGCACACAGGTGGTGTACAAACTTGGCAACTATGCACAGGGAAGGTGGGAGCCCCTAATATTGGGCACAGCGGGTGTACAGACCTGGGAACTCAGCACAGGGATGGTGGGGACCCCTCATAATAGGTACAGCGGGTGTACAGACCCAGGAACTCAGCACAGGGATGGTGGGAACCCCTCATAATGGGTACAGCGGGTGTACAGACCCGGGAACTCAGCACAGGGATGGTGGGGATCCATCATAATGGGCACAGCGGGTGTACAGACCCGGGAACTCAGCACAGGGATGGTGGGGACAGATCATAATGGGCACAGCGGGGGGTACAGACCCGGGAACTCAGCACAGGGATGGTGGGAACCCCTCATAATAGGTACAGCGGGTGTAAAGACCCAGGAACTCAGCACAGGGATGGTGGGAACCCCTCATAATGGGTACAGCGGGTGTACAGACCCGGGAACTCAGCACAGGGATGGTGGGGATCCATCATAATGGGCACAGCGGGTGTACAGACCCGGGAACTCAGCACAGGGATGGTGGGGATCCATCATAATGGGCACAGCGGGTGTACAGACCCCGGGAACTCAGCACAGGGATGGTGGGAACCCCTCTTAATGGGCACAGCGGGTGTACAGACCCGGGAACTCAGCACAGGGATGGTGGGGACAGATCATAATGGGTACAGCAGGTGTACAGACCCAGGAACTCAGCACAGGGATGGTGGGAACCCCTCATAATGGGTATAGCAGGTGTACAGACCCGGGAACTCAGCACAGGGATGGTGGGAACCCCTCATAATGGGCACAGCGGGTGTACAGACCCGGGAACTCAGCACAGGGATGGTGGGAACCCCTCATAATGGGGCACAGCGGGTGTACAGACCCGGGAACTCAGCACAGGGATGGTGGTGATCCATCATAATGGGCACAGCGAGTGTACAGACCTGGGAACTCAGCACAGGGATGGTGAGAACCCTTCATAATGGGCACAGCAGGTGTACAGACCCGGGAACTCAGCACAGGGATGGTGGGAACCCCTTCTAATGGGCAAAGCAGGTGTATAATAATAATAGTGTGCGACTATGGGGGGAGGGGACATTAGAGGGTAAGCTCCTCAGGTGCAGAGACTGACGTGACTCAGTGTTCTCTGTACAGCACTGGTATATGTCAGCGCTATATCAATATACAATAATAGCGTGTTACTGTGGTGGGGACCATTAGAGTGTAAGCTCCTCTGGTGGATGCACTCTGAAGCACTATAGGATCTTTGCCACTTTGGGTAAAACACTTCATGTAGAACATGTCCTCCATACCGAGATGGTTACGGCAGGCAAATGCAACATAAACATCTACATCTGAAGCTGAACACAGCCCATAGTAAATCCAGCTCTAAGAAGACATTCTCACGTTTGCTGAAACACACAAACTTTAGTGAATTCCCATCTTAGCTTTTCCAAGAGATTAATAACTCGTCTTTCTCATCCTAAGTCAGAAAAATTTGACGCCGATTTGGAGACCACCTCGCGCTCAGAGAGACTGCAAGCTCTTGAGACTAGAGCGCCCCCCACTTTCTTTATTTTTTTTATTTTTTGGTCCTTTAATCCCATGTGAACTCTCTTCCCGATATAAAGTCTGTTTAATTGTCTCTAAGGTGTGCCATGGCAACCTTAACCCCCTTCGTGCCGCTAGACAGACCTCCGTCAACAAAAGGCCGGGGCTACGGCTTATGGAAAAATATCAGGCTAACGACGGCTCTGAGCGTACAAGGGCTTTCTCATGTGCGCACAAAAGCAACGATTGTCATCTGTCACCGTGAGATCGGGGGCCTTGTCTTTCTGGTATGGTGCTATTTACACTGCGATCTCCCTGGGCTTTCTGTGAGGCTGAGAACCTGTTTGAGATGCTGGCCGCCATTCAAGTGCCGTGTGAAAAAAAAAAAAATAAAAAAAAAAAAAAGCGTCATAAATATGTCTTGTTCTGACAGGGTCTCTTGTGTCTCCCCAGCGGAGAAGCACAAGGCCGCGGCATTCAGCTCCGAGTTCAGGCCTGATTTACCGTGAAGGGGCCACTCTGAAGTGTCGTTCTGCCGGAGCGTGCGGAATATGGTATCAATTAAAAGTGGGCCGCGCTAATAGGTTTTTAATAAGGGGGGACGTTTAATGGGGAAACGGCAATTTGTCCTTTTTTCTTTTTTGCTTTCTTTCCCTCATGCATGATGGATTCTGAGCTGATCGTGACGGCGTGTGAGAGGATGATCGTTTGTCAGGAAGAAAACAGCGTAAAAAGGACAAAAAAGTGACAACACCATTTTAGGAAAAATAAACATAAAATAAAATACAAAATTTAGGAGAGAAGGATTATAAACTGTTATTTGATTTGCATACCCTACATACAGCCATTGTGTGGCATTTCTCAGGTCAAGAGTCAGAAAACTACCTCAGAAAAAGCTCCGTTATTCTACAAAAGTCCGTCATTGGCTCTTAATAAAATTTTTGAACGTGCCGATGGGCTGATCTGGAAAAAGGGAGCGAATGCCCACATCTAGGGTTGCCACCTCATCCCTTTAAAACAGAACACATATGAATTCCACAGGTTCTGAGGCCAATTTAATTTAGATAAGGCTCCACTTGAGTTCAATTACCACCTTAATCAGCCACAGAACCTGTGTAATTCATATGTTTTCTGTTTTAAAGGGATGAGGTGGCAATCCTACCCACATCCCCAATTTGAACAAATTGCAAAGAGTCTCTAATGGGACTTTAAAAGGCAAAGACAATGATAATAATAAGAACCATTGATGTTCTTTTTTTTGCGTAACCGAGCCTTTTCTGAGGTAATCTTTTGATTCTTTACCTCAGAAATGTGACAGTATGGCCACCTGTAATGATACGAATTGCAGGTTTTCTGTCTCTCAAATGCGCTCTCAGAATTCTTTAGCGCCTGTGTGTCATAGAGACATTGTTAAGAGCCAAAAGATAGATAAATAGTAATGTAGAAAATTACCAACTTTACTGTTGTCTTATTTTTTAATAAAAAAAAAAAAAGTGATTTTTTTCCAAGAAAAAGTGCACTTTTAAGACCGCTGGGCAAATAGGGTGTGACAAAAATGATTTCAATGACCGCCATTTTATTCTCTAGGGTGTTAGGGGAAAAAAAAAACAATATAAAATGTTTGGGGGTTCCAAGTAATTTTCGAGCAAAAATATTTGTTTTTAATGTGTACACACCGAGTCTGAAAAACAGGCTCGGTCCTTAAAGTTTCTCTGTGTGTAAAGGCAGGCGTCCCAATACTTTTGGGAATATAATGTATATATATATATATATATATATATATATATATACACATACACCCACATATTTGTTTTCGCCCACATCAGTATGTATGTATTGATTTATCTGCTCTCCTCTAACACAATATGGCCTTTGTGCAGTTGCCATGGTGACACAATGCTAGAAAGAAGCCTGCGGAGGACTTTTCTTGAGGGAACTTTTTGTCGTTACAGTTTTGGAACCTCCTGGCAAAAAACAATCTACGAATATCGTGTCCAATTTATATTGTATTAGGCATTTTTTTTTTTTGCTTCTAATAAAAATACTCAAATGTTGACCCACGTAACAACGCTTTGCTATGGTGGTCCAAGATGAACGTTTTGGCGAATAATGGGAAGCACAATGCAGACCACCAGCTCGCTCGCTGAAAAGGGCCTAAAATTTAATCCCGGAAGCCCCCTTTTTCAGACATTAATCCTAAAAAAAAGGACCTTGTTTGTTTCAGGCTGTCAAATCGAACAGCCAGGCCTAAACAAGTTAATCTGCCTGTTAAGCCCCCCCCCCCCCCCCCCGATTGGTTAAGTGTCCTGTCTATTCGCAGCTTCGTGAGCCTGTGACATCACAGATGGAGCGCAGCGGCGGAAGGGGTTAAAAGTGGCATCTGCTGGTGAAGAGGATATGAGGTAAGTGTTACTTCCAGCATTTTTTTTCCCCCTTAGCTCCAGTCCGCGCTCCAAAAAAACAACGGGTTTACGACGGTTTTATTAAAGAGCGCACAACCTTCCAATCCTGGACGGGGAGGCCGCCTGGCGCGGCTGGAACGATTGGACCTGTGAGTGACCCGCGATCTGCGTTACTGGTAATGTGCTCCGACTTCACCACAGGGGACTCATAGGCTTAAAACAAAAATCATACGCGTGGCCTTGCGCAACAAATTAAGGGATTCATAAACACCAAAGCGACTTTCTAAATGCATTTGCAGTAACGGTGACGCTGGTTTTCGTCATTCGATGCCTCAAATAACGCAAATATGTGTGTGTTTTTTTTTTTACTTCTATAGATCGATTGACAACATGGAACAGGAACAGTTGAAACACAAATTTTTCTCAATATTTAACCACTTCCTGCCCAGGCCAATTTTCAGCTTTCAGTGCTGTCGTTATTTAAATGACAATTGCGCGGTCGTGCGACGTGGCTCCCAAACAGAATTTTGTATCATTTTGCTCCCACAAATAGAGATTTCTTTTGGTGGTTCGGTCCAAAAGACCGAAAGCTTTGGAAAAAAATATGTTTTTTGTTTGTTTCGGTTATAAAATTTTGTAAATAAGTACGCTTTCCGCCTTCACCAATGGGCACTGAGAAGGCGACACCCATGAGGCGGCACCAGTTATGCGGCACTGACGATGGTCACTGATCGGCAGCACTGATGGGCACTCATGGGTGGCACTGCTGGCACTGGTAGGCATCCCTGGTGGCATTGGAAGCGGTAGGCATTGTGGGGGGGTACTGATTGGCAGCTGCCTTGGCACAGATTGGCATTCCCTGGTGGTCTCGGGGGGGCATACCTGGTGGTCCAGTGGGGGTGGTCCTGGGCGGCTTCCCTGGACCTAAACTATGAGCACATACCCCCCCCCCCCGTCAGGAGAGCAGCCGATCAACTCTCCTCTACTGGCGTCTGCCAGACGCGAGTGAGGAAAAGCCGATCAACGGCTCTTCCTGGTTACATCGTGATCAGCCGTGATTGGACGCGGCTGATCATGTGGTCGGAGACTCTTTACCTAGATCGGAATTGCGGTGTGTCAGACTGACACACCACACCACCGATCGCCGCGATGCACGCCCCGGCTTGTTATCCTGCCGACGTCATA
Organism: Rana temporaria; assembly: GCF_905171775.1. Taxonomy (NCBI): domain Eukaryota; kingdom Metazoa; phylum Chordata; class Amphibia; order Anura; family Ranidae; genus Rana; species Rana temporaria. The sequence goes on along the minus strand of NC_053500.1, from coordinate 145,730,044 downwards.
TGACGTCCATTCAGGATATCGCAACCACTTTGCCAACGTCATTTTGCTATATGGGGGGCGGCAAGTGGTTAAAATGTTTTAAATAAATTGCCTGTACCGTTCAATCATATAAATAAAATATGAAGAAAAGACGCCATAAGAATTGTATGGCCAAAATGGTTGCACCAAGGCTGCATTCACACCTGAGCGTTTCAAAGACGGGTACGGTTTTACCACAATTTTACCGTGATTTTGCCGCGATTTTGGTCGGGTGACCAATGTAAAGGGCAGAAAAACGCCTGTAATCTGCCCCAAAGAAACTCATGTTCTTTTTTTGAGCTTAGGGTGTTTTTCAGGCGTTTTTCTTCATGTGACAAAATGCTTGTTGGGCGTTTTCAGGCCTTAAATGGAACCTCCGCTTTAGGACCCCTTTCACACCGGGGCGTTTTTCAGGTAAAGCACCTGAAAGAAGCCTCACCTGCAATCCCAATGTGAAAGCCTGAGTGCCTTCAGAGCCCTTTCACACTGGGTTCCATGGAAAAAAAACTAGGGTTCCTCCAGAGGTTGTTGGGGGATCCTTGAGCATTAAGGTCATTTCTGTCCCCGCTGACACCATTGGTCTTTTTAGTTATCTGGAAGGGGGGGGGATTCTTCCCAATGACCACAAGTGTAAGGAGCATTCTTCTCACCAACCATCACACGCATGTATCATGAGTTGTAGATATGGTCATTATTAGCAGGGGTTCCCTGAGATTGGCTATAAAAAAGTGTGGACTCGGGGCGCAGAGCACTGCGCCCCGAGCCCACCCAGTTGTGTGACAATAGTGAATTAATATTTGCTATTGTCTTAATGATTCTCCTCCCGAACAATCAGGAAGCAGGTCCTGAGAACCCTCAGGAGAGGAGAAGCGATCCTATTGGCCACCTAGGAGGAAGGAGGAGGAGAAGCGTGGCAGAACCTCCTATGATGCCGAGGAGAAGGAGACACACGGGAAGCTGCCACCCGGAGGAAGCGATGCCTGCGACCTAGATGGGGTAAGTGCGGGGGGCTGGTGACCGACTTAACGGGTGGCTGTGGGTGAATTGTTTTCCGCCGCCCCCAAGAAAATATACCACCGGGCCACTGATAGTGAGTTTGGACTACCTCAGTCTGAGTAGGCAGCAAGGCATGGTGTACACCGGAGAATGGAAGAGGATCTGAAATAGTGGGGGTTCATGTAATACAGGGGGAGGCAACCTGTGGCGCTCCAGCTGTTGTGGAACTACATTTCCCATGAGGCATTGCAAGGTTGGCAGTTACAATTACTCCCAGAGGCAGAATGGGGTTGGCAGTTACAATTCCTCCCAGAGGCATGATGGGGTTGGCAGTTACAATTACTCCCAAAGGCATGATGGGACTTGTAGTTCTGCAACAGCTGGAGTGCCACAGGTTGCCCACCCCGATCTAATACATAGATAGGTCCAAACTGTGGCCTTCCAGCTGTTGCAAACTACAATTCCCATCATGTCTCTGCTTTTGGGAGTTATGCTTGTAACTGTCAGCCTTGCCTCATGGGACTTGTAGTTCTGCATTAGCTGGAGGGCCGAGGGTTCAGCAATCATGATCCAATACTTGAGCGCCGCTCCTGAGCACAGGAGGTTGTATTCTGTTTTGCAGCCACCGACCCGGATTCAGAAAGGACTTATGACGGCATAAGTCCAAACGAGCGCCGTCATATCTATGCGCGGATTCATAAAAGCAGTTACGCCTGAATTTGGCCAAGATACGACCGACGTAAGTCTCTTACGCCGTCGTATCTTGGGTGCATATTTACGCTGGCCGCTAGGGGAGCTTCCGTAGATTTACGCGTCGAATATGCAAATGACCTAGATACGCCGATTCAGAAACGTACTTGCGCCCGTTTGATTTATCTACGCCGTTTACGTAAGGCGTCGCTCCGGCGTAAGTTTACCCCTCATGTAGCAGGGGTAAGTCAGGTTAAGGTATGGACGTCGGAAACGTCGGAACAGCGCCGTATTTTACATCGTTTGCGTAAGTTGTCCGTGAATGGGGCTGGGCGTAGGTTACGTTCAAGTCGACAAAGCATTGAGCCGACGTATCTTAGGGAGTATTTGCGACGTGATTTTGAGCATGTGCGTGCATTTGCCGTTCGATCGGCCACTCATTTACACGGGGTCACGCTTCACTATAATACAACACGCCCACTACCTTGCTACTTTGAATTACGCAGGCTTACGCCGGCCCATTTACGATACGTCGACGTAACTTTGGGAGCAAGTGCTTTCTGAATACAGTACTTGCCTCTCAATGTTACGTCGGCGTAGCGCATATGAGGTGCGCTACGCCCGCTCAAAAATACGACAATGTATCTGAATCGCGGCCACCATCTTGTGCCTATGGGTGGTCAGTGAATCCCAAATTGGAATTTTTCTAGCACCCCGCGGTAAACCACAATGAGGTCCGGTTATTGGTGGCAACCCGAGTTCAGTCTCTAGTAGCTCAGTGTGTAAGGACCAATAAAAGCTGCTTTCCGATTGGTTGCTGAGGATTATTGCGCCCCTATGTTTGAATACGACGGACTCGTCAGGGGAAGGATCCCCAGAACAAATAAAAAGCACGCGTGGAACTTAATTTGCGGTCCGCGCCGCTTGCTCAGCTGCCTGTGTTCCAACCACAAGACGGATGGAAAAATGTCAGCGTGATGTTCGGCGACTCGTTAGCGCCGTGTTCAAATGTCAAGAGAAACCACAAAAGTTCTGGATTTCATTTCTGCCTTGGCAGGGAGAGGAGGATTAAGGGGAAGAGGCAGAAATGGTCGCACAACTAGGATGGAGGGGACTCCGGGACCGAGACGAGCCCTGCCGTAGTTCACCATTCTGAGGTTAAAGAGGCCCTGTCATGTATACACACGTGAGCCAGAAGCCCATATCACCCTAGTGAGCCTCTCATTGGTCTCTGGATTTCTGAAAGAAGGAAATTCATCTTTGCCCAGGGTGGAAGCTCTGCAGAATCTTGGGAGTGACACCTTGCTGGTTTGGCCAGGCAGGAAGCAATCCCAAAGGTCAGCAACCCTGTTGCTGGTGTGTTGCTGCCAGCATTAGTATTGCCAGAGTAATTTGACCATTTTAATACAATGGGAACCATGGGCATTTTCGAGGGGGGGCCCCCTCTTTATCAGAGCTCCTGTACTGCACTTGTGAAGGGATGGTGCATCTTCTCTTTGTTCTTCTATACATAGTGAGCAGTGGCGGCCCGTCCATACTGGGCGCAGCCCCCCTAATATATGCGTCTGGCCCCTAATCCACATGCAGTGTGACGGACGTATGGATTTCAATGCAGGTTATTTATTTATTTTTTAGAAGCACATGATTAGAGCCAGAGGCTCTAACTGGCTTTAAAAAAAGGGTGGGCTTGGGGTGTAGAGCACTGCGCCACGAGCCCACCCAGTTGTGTGACAATAGTGAATTAATATTTGCTATTGACTACAAGATTCTCCTTACATTGGGAAGAATGTCCCTTACATTGGTGATCAGTGAGAAGAATGTTCCTTACATTGGTGATCAGTGAGAAGAATGTCCCTTACATTGGTGATCAGTGAGAAGAATGTCCCTTACATTGGTGATCAGTGAGAAGAATGTTCCTTACATTGGTGATCAGTGAGAAGAATGTCCCTTACATTGGTGATCAGTGAGAAGAATGTCCCTTACATTGGTGATCAGTGAGAAGAATGTCCCTTACATTGGTGATCAGTGGGAAGAATGTTCCTTACATTGGTGATCAGTGAGAAGAATGTTCCTTACATTGGTGATCAGTGAGAAGAATGTTCCTTACATTGGTGATCAGTGAGAAGAATGTTCCTTACATTGGTGATCAGTGAGAAGAATGTCCCTTACATTGGTGATCAGTGAGAAGAATGTCCCTTACATTGGTGATCAGTGAGAAGAATGTCCCTTACATTGGTGATCAGTGAGAAGAATGTCCCTTACATTGGTGATCAGTGAGAAGAATGTCCCTTACATTGGTGATCAGTGAGAAGAATGTCCCTTACATTGGTGATCAGTGAGAAGAATGTCCCTTACATTGGTGATCAGTGAGAAGAATGTCCCTTACATTGGTGATCAGTGGGAAGAATGTCCCTTACATTGGTGATCAGTGAGAAGAGTGTCCCTTACATTGGTGATCAGTGGGAAGAATGTCCCTTACATTGGTGATCAGTGAGAAGAATGTCCCTTACATTGGTGATCAGTGGGAAGAATGTCCCTTACATTGGTGATCAGTGGGAAGAATGTCCCTTACATTGGTGATCAGTGAGAAGAATGTCCCTTACATTGGTGATCAGTGGGAAGAATGTTCCTTACATTGGTGATCAGTGGGAAGAATGTTCCTTACATTGGTGATCAGTGGGAAGAATGTCCCTTACATTGGTGATCAGTGGGAAGAATGTCCCTTACATTGGTGATCAGTGAGAAGAATGTCCCTTACATTGGTGATCAGTGAGAAGAATGTCCCTTACATTGGTGATAAGTGAGAAGAATGTTCCTTACATTGGTGATCAGTGAGAAGAATGTCCCTTACATTGGTGATCAGTGAGAAGAATGTTCCTTACATTGGTGATCAGTGGGAAGAATGTTCCTTACATTGGTGATCAGTGAGAAGAATGTTCCTTACATTGGTGATCAGTGGGAAGAATGTTCCTTACATTGGTGATCAGTGAGAAGAATGTCCCTTACATTGGTGATCAGTGGGACGAATGTCCCTTACATTGGTGATCAGTGGGAAGAATGTTCCTTACATTGGTGATCAGTGAGAAGAATGTCCCTTACATTGGTGATCAGTGAGAAGAATGTCCCTTACATTGGTGATCAGTGAGAAGAATGTCCCTTACATTGGTGATCAGTGAGAAGAATGTCCCTTACATTGGTGATCAGTGAGAAGAATGTCCCTTACATTGGTGATCAGTGAGAAGAGTGTCCCTTACATTGGTGATCAGTGGGAAGAATGTTCCTTACATTGGTGATCAGTGGGAAGAATGTTCCTTACATTGGTGATCAGTGGGAAGAATGTCCCTTACATTGGTGATCAGTGGGAAGAATGTCCCTTACATTGGTGATCAGTGAGAAGAATGTCCCTTACATTGGTGATCAGTGGGAAGAATGTCCCTTACATTGGTGATCAGTGGGAAGAATGTCCCTTACATTGGTGATCAGTGAGAAGAATGTCCCTTACATTGGTGATCAGTGGGAAGAATGTCCCTTACATTGGTGATCAGTGAGAAGAATGTCCCTTACATTGGTGATCAGTGGGAAGAATGTCCCTTACATTGGTGATCAGTGAGAAGAATGTCCTTACATTGGTGATCAGTGGGAAGAATGTCCCTTACATTGGTGATCAGTGGGAAGAATGTCCCTTACATTGGTGATCAGTGGGAAGAATGTCCCTTACATTGGTGATCAGTGGGAAGAATGCTCCTTACATTGGTGATCAGTGAGAAGAATGTTCCTTACATTGGTGATCAGTGAGAAGAATGTTCCTTACATTGGTGATCAGTGAGAAGAATGTCCCTTACATTGGTGATCAGTGAGAAGAATGTTCCTTACATTGGTGATCAGTGAGAAGAATGTTCCTTACATTGGTGATCAGTGAGAAGAATGTTCCTTACATTGGTGATCAGTGAGAAGAATGTCCCTTACATTGGTGATCAGGGGGAAGAATGTCCCTTATTGGCTGCTGGAGGCAATGCAGACAGTACTTCCTGCAGACACAAATAAGGTCAGACACATTCAGACAATGGAAATAAAGCTGAGAATAGAGGAGAAGGTCCTGTGCAGACATAGCGAGGGGTTAATCCTCCCCCCAGGCCGCACACAGAGGCTCTCAGGCGCCCGTATTGTCTATGAGGGGAGGAAAAACATGACAATTCTCTTGTCAATGTTCACCCGCCATCGAGCACAATTACCATCGGTGGGCACCGAGGGGCCAGGGAGGGAAAGCCTGTAGAAGATGGCAGAGGGGCAAGTCAGGTGTCACTCACGTTCCAGAGGTCATCCAGAGAAAGTATCGCACGGCGTGCTCTGCGGAGGGCGGTGGCCCCCGGGGGGGTCGAACCTGCACAGGATGTGAGAGCCGTTCATTTGAAGTGATATTAGTGTCATTAGAAGCACATAGCTCCAGGCGGAGGGGGGGCACAGATGTACAGACTTGCTGCGCCATCGCCGGTCGGGGGGGGCGGGGTCTGAGGTCGACATGTCCTGTCATAGGAGGAGGCTGGAGAGAAGGCGGGGGGGGGGGAGGGGAGTCATTATAACATACCTGCATACCTGTGCCATGCCAAACGCAGCCACTGTGCCATGCCATCAATTGTTACCACTGTTCCCACATCAATTGTAGCCACTACAGGGAGTGCAGAATTATTAGGCAAATGAGTATTTTGACCACATCATCCTCTTTATGCATGTTGTCTTACTCCAAGCTGTTTAGGCTCGAAAGCCTACTACCAATTAAGCATATTAGGTGATGTGCATCTCTGTAATGAGAAGGGGTGTGGTCTAATGACATCAACACCCTATATCAGGTGTGCATAATTATTAGTCAACTTCCTTTCCTTTGGCAAAATGGGTCAAAAGAAGGACTTGACAGGCTCAGAAAAGTAAAAAAATAGTGAGATATCTTGCAGAGGGATGCAGCACTCTTAAAATTGCAAAGCTTCTGAAGCGTGATCATCGAACAATCAAGCGTTTCATTCAAAATAGTCAACAGGGTCGCAAGAAGCGTGTGGAAAAACCAAGGCGCAAAATAACTGCCCATGAACTGAGAAAAGTCAAGCGTGCAGCTGCCAAGATGCCACTTGCCACCAGTTTGGCCATATTTCAGAGCTGCAACATCACTGGAGTGCCCAAAAGCACAAGGTGTGCAATACTCAGAGACATGGCCAAGGTAAGAAAGGCTGAAAGACGACCACCACTGAACAAGACACACAAGCTGAAACGTCAAGACTGGGCCAAGAAATATCTCAAGACTGATTTTTCTAAGGTTTTATGGACTGATGAAATGAGAGTGAGTCTTGATGGGCCAGATGGATGGGCCCGTGGCTGGATTGGTAAAGGGCAGAGAGCTCCAGTCCGACTCAGACGCCAGCAAGGTGGAGGTGGAGTACTGGTTTGGGCTGGTATCATCAAAGATGAGCTTGTGGAGCCTTTTCGGGTTGAGGATGGAGTCAAGCTCAACTCCCAGTCCTACTGGCAGTTTCTGGAAGACACCTTCTTCAAGCAGTGGTACAGGAAGAAGTCTGCATCCTTCAAGAAAAACATGATTTTCATGCAGGACAATGCTCCATCACACACGTCCAAGTACTCCACAGCGTGGCTGGCAAGAAAGGGTATAAAAGAAGAAAAACTAATGACATGGCCTCCTTGTTCACCTGATCTGAACCCCATTGAGAACCTGTGGTCCATCATCAAATGTGAGATTTACAAGGAGGGAAAACAGTACACCTCTCTGAACAGTGTCTGGGAGGCTGCGGTTGCTGCTGCACGCAATGTTGATGGTGAACAGATCAAAACACTGACAGAATCCATGGATGGCAGGCTTTTGAGTGTCCTTGCAAAGAAAGGTGGCTATATTGGTCACTGATTTGTTTTTGTTTTGTTTTTGAATGTCAGAAATGTATATTTGTGAATGTTGAGATGTTATATTGGTTTCACTGGTAAAAATAAATAATTGAAATGGGTATATATTTTTTTTTTGTTAAGTTGCCTAATAATTATGCACAGTAATAGTCACCTGCACACACAGATTTCCCCCTAAAATAGCTAAAACTAAAAACAAACTAAAAACTACTTCCAAAAATATTCAGCTTTGATATTAATGAGTTTTTTGGGTTCATTGAGAACATGGTTGTTGTTCAATAATAAAATTAATCCTCAAAAATGCAACTTGCCTAATAATTCTGCACTCCCTGTATGCCCACATCAATTGTCACCACTGTGCCCACATCAATTGTCGCCACTGTGCCCACATCAATTGTCGCCACTGTGCCCACATCAATTGGCACCCCCCGTACGTTCCGAGGATAAGACATCCGGGAGCTGAGGGGCTGTACTCGGAAAGCTGCTGGCTCTGATAGGCACTTCCGCACAGCCAACCAGCTGCCGTTATTCAGTTAGCCGGCGCCCAATGTCCAGCCATCTGAATAGACCAGCGGCAGCGGCGACAATAACATACATCCGTGCAATGCATGAATGTATGTTATTTGCGCGGCGCTGCAGAATGACATTTAAAAAGCCTTAAAGAGCCCGTTTTTTTTTTTTTTTAATGACTACAGGAGGGGGAGGCGCCCGGGCTGGCCGCCACTGATAGACACCCTCCTAAACCTTGTGGACGGTCTTCCCAGAAGAGGTGAAGCTGTTATAGCTGCAAAGGGCGGAGCCAACTCAATATTGAACCCTCCGGACTAAGACTGGGAGGCCACTAAATATTATGTGCGTGTAAAGGCAGGCGTCCCAATACTTTTGACAACATAGTATATAAATAAATATATATGTACATACATACACACATACAATTTTATTTTCTCCCCCCCCCCCCCCCCCCCCCAATCACGTAGACATGTATATATCTCCATCTTCCCTTAGGAAATTGCCGTCATTTTCCAATCATGTACAACTTCTTCACATCAATGTCACTCCCCCCGGCAATGAACAAATTCCACTGAAACAATACACAAAAAAAAGAGAAAAATATATTTTCAATGGAATTTTTTGTAAGTGCGGTCACTGCGGCGGTAAATTCTGTGAGATGTGAGAGCTGCCCCGCAGCAAACACGAACATCTCAAATAGAGGCCAATTATATGTACTGTGTGGGTCAGATTCAGGTAGGAGATATGACGGTGTATCTCTGAGTGTGAGGCGTCGTATCTTGGCGCCTGATTCAAAGAATCAGATACGCCAGAATTTGTCTAAGATACGACCAGCGTAAGTCTCTTACGCCGTCGTATCTTAACTGCATATTTACGCTGGCCGCTAGGGGCGTGTACGCTGATTTACGCCTAGAATATGTAAATCAGCTAGATACACCTATTCACAAACGTACGCCCGGCCGTCGCAGTACAGATATGCCGTTTACGTAAGGATTTTTACGGCGTAAAGTTACCCCTGCTATATGAGGCGCAGCCAATGTGGACGTCGGGACCGCGTCGAATTTTACGTCGATTACGTCTGCGCAAGTCGTTCGCGAATAGGGCTGTGCGTCATTTACATTCACGTCGAAAGCATTTGGAGCATGCGCACTGGGATACTTTCACGGACGGCGCATGCGCCGTTCGGAAAAAGCGTCATTTACGTGGGGGTCACAATAAATGAACATAAAACACGCCCACATCTTCCACATTTGAATTAGGCGGGCTTACGCCGGCCTATTTACGCTACGCCGCCGCAACTTTGCTTTGTGAATACTGCACTTGCCTGTCAAAGTTGCAGAGGCGTAGCGTAAATAGGATACGTTACGCCCGCACACAAATACGCGCTCCCTATCTGAATCTACCCTAGTGCGTATTTCCATTATTGCATACAGTACAAAAGCCGCGCACACGGAAGATCGGCACCGCAGAAACAACAGGAAGGAGTGATGAGGAACTTCTCAAAGCGAAGACTGAGGAACCGCTATCTATGACCGGACGGCAGACCTTTTCGTAAACTTGGGCGCCATATGGCCCATCACTTGAAAAAGAGGCATGCGTGATCGCCATTTTCAGGAGTTTGAGCTCTATTCGGTCTAAAGGTGGAACTAGTAGAGGTGGTATGTAATTTTGCGGACATTAGTTCCATCCGGCAGCCATTTGTGAGCTTGAGCTCAGTTTAGGCCTCTAGACCAGTGGTCTCCAAACTGCCGCCCTATGCTTGCTTTTATCTGGCACGTGGGGCACCATTTCATTTACTGACACCAATAATGGGACACTATTCCTCCCACTGATACCAATGATGGGGCACTATTCCTCCCACTGACACCAATGATGGGGCACTATTCCTCCCACTGACACTATTCCTCCCACAGTGGGACACTATTCCTCCCACTGACACCAATGATGGGACACTATTCCTCCCACTGACACTATTCCTCCCACAGTGGGACACTATTCCTCCCACTGACACCAAAGATGGGACACTATTCCTCCCACTGACACTATTCCTCCCACAGTGGGACACTATTCCTCCCACAGTGGGACACTATTCCTCCCACTGACACCAATGATGGGACACTATTCCTCCCACTGACACCAAATGATGGGACACTATTCCTCCCACTGACACCAATGATGGGACACTATTCCTCCCACTGATACCAATGATGGGACACTATTCCTCCCACTGACACCAATGATGGGACACTATTCCTCCCACTGACACCAATGATGGGACACTAGTCCTCCCACTGACACCAATGATGGGACACTATTCCTCCCACTGACACCAATGATGGGACACTATTCCTCTCACTGACACCAATGATGGGACACTATTCCTCTCACTGACCCCAATGATGGGACACAATTCCACTCACTGACACCAATGATGGGACACTATTCCTCCCACTGACACCAATGATGGGACACAATTCCCCCCCCCCTAAAGCCTGAAAGACAGTAAACTGTCTCTTTGTTGTTTAGAAAGTTTGTAGACCCCTGCTTTAGACTCTTGTGGTACTGGAGGCAACCCTTTTGAGAACTTGAGATCTGACATTTTCGGCTCAAGGAGGTAGAGATGGCAGCTATTTTATTGAGCTCTACCTGTTCTGTCAGGGGTTTAAGTGGTACAGGTGGCAACCATTGTCTGAGTTTGAACCCTATGAGGCCAATCAGAGACCCGGTCTTACTTTCGGGGAAACACAGTAAAAAGAACCTCAAGACTTTTTTTCTATCTACTACCCAAGACTTCCAAGGATCCAGATCTAGCACCCCATTGCAACCTTTTCTAGGTCTTTATTTTTGCCTAAAGAGCCAAGTTGGGAAAATCTCTCAAATATTTGCAACTTTGGTTAACGATCCACTTTAAATACTTGTGTGGCCCAAAGACACCGGGAGACAGTTGTTTGTACCGAAAAGGTCCACAAATTCCCGGAAAACAGTCGCCATAGATATTCACATCTTCCCAGAACATTACGTTTTGGGAAAGCCCCGACTTTCAGGGCTCAGTTGGAGTTCAATACCCAGCGGCTCGGCTCCGCTTCGACCAGTAAACAGTTAAGTCATAATATCTTACACAGCGTCTTGGACTGGTTTAAAAAGAAGTTATTGGCCCCCAACTGGAGATTTTTCTCCTCAGGGAGGAAAGAATAGAGCCCCTGAAAAGCGCCCCTGTTTTTTTTCTTCTTCTGCAGGAGCGCCCTTGAGAAGAAAGGCCCGAGCCTCGGCCATAGAAAACGACGGTTCCTGAACCCGCAGTACGAGAACCTGAAGGACCCTCTCAGTTTCGAGCCCAAGGTAAAAGAGAACAATGGAGCCGCTTGTCTGCTTCCACCATCCCCAAAATCGAGGATCTGCACTTTGTGTTCTCTCCTCCTCATGAGACCCAACGGACCCTTAAGCAAAATCTCAAAAACCATTAATAGGTGCATTACCGCAGCGAAAACATTAGCGAGGGGCCTCGCGAAAGACGCAGGGCCTACCACCACTTCCGAGCCCCCCCCCGTCCGTCCGTCTATTTTATCTCGATGGGACAAGATGGAATTTTGCTTAACCCGATGTATAAACTAAGAGAAAAAAACAATGTAGAGAATTTAAAGGGGTGGTTCCCCCTAAAACAAAATTCTAACAATACATTCGGATGTCTGCTTACACTGCGGGTAGGCTGGCTTTTGTTTTTCGTTTTAGTACATACCTCGATATCGCCGTTTCCTCGCTTGGCGGTGGGCGTTCCTAGTTGATTGACGTTCCTCAGACGGGCGCATACTGCGCGTCACGACTTTCCGAAAGAAGCCGAACGTCGCTGCGCAGGCGCCGTATAGAGCCGACTCTATACGGCGCCTGCACAATGACGTTCGGCTTCTTTCGGAAAGTCGTGACGCGCAGTATGCGCCCGTCTGAGGAACGTCAATCAACTAGGAACGCCCACCGCCAAGCGAGGAAACGGCGATATCGAGGTATGTACTAAAAAACAAAAAAACAAAAGCCAGCCTACCCGCAGTGTAAGCAGACATCCGAATGTATTGTTAGAATTTTGTTTTAGGGGGAACCACCCCTTTAAGGGGCACCATCGTCAATGTAACAAAAATATATAACATGTGTGATAAATACAGAGCAACACAATATTTCTTTACCACACCCGCCGCATGTTAACCCCTTCGTGCCGAGTGTACGCTTATATGCCTCCTCGGCTTTCAGGGGTTATACCGGGATGATCCCCCGCAGCTGCAGGCATCACCCCGGTATCATTTTTTTAGAGCGGGCGATCGGGGGACTACCATGCTGGGTCAGGTGCTAGCTAAGCACAGCAAATAGACACCCTCCTAAACCTTGTGGACGGTCTTCCCAGAAGAGGTGAAGGTGTTATAGCTGCAAAGGGCGGAGCCAATTCAATATTGAACCCTACGGACTAAGGCCCAGATTCTCGTAGATCGGCGTAAAAAACTTGGCGGGCGTAACGTATCTCATTTACGCTACGCCGCCGCAAGTTTTACAGGCAAGTGCTTTATTCACAAAGCACTTGCGTGTAAAGTTGCGGCGGCGTAGCGTAAATCACCCGGCGCAAGCCCGCCTAATTCAAATTAGGCGGGTAGGGGGCGTGTAGTATTTAAATTAAGCGCGTTCCCGCGCCGAACGTACTGCGCATGCTCAGGGTGCATTGCTCCAAATGACGTCGCAAGGACGTCATTGGTTTCGACGTGAACCTAAATGGCGTCCAGCCCCATTCACGGACGACTTACGCAAATTTATAAATTTCGACGCGGGAACGACGGCCATACTTAACATTGGTTGCCCCTCATACAGCAGGGGCAACTTTACACCGGAAAAACCTAACGCAAACGTCGTAAATTCACTGCGTCGGCCGCGCGTACGTTCGGGAATTTGCGTATCTAGCTAATTTGCATACTCGACGGGGAAAACGACGGAGGCGACACCTAGCGGAAAAAAAAAATTGCATTTAAGATGTGACGGTGTAAGAGCCTTACGCCTGTCGGATCTAATGGATATCTATGTGTAACTGATTCTAAGAATCAGTCCCATAGATACGACGGCCCCCATTAGGACTTACGACGGTGTACATGGCGTTGCGCCGTCGTAAGCCCTTTGAGAATCTGGGCCTAAGACTGGGATGCCAATTAAAGTTCATGTGCGTGTAAAGGCCGGCGTCCCAATACTTTTGACAATATAGTGTACCTAAGATGCTGCATGCTACAGTTTTCTTCATGCAGCCTGTGTGTTGCCGTGCATTGGGGGTGCCAATCAAAATGAACGGCAACTAAAAAAAAAAAAAAACTGCATTGCAGAACACAGATTGCTTTGCGTTTTACAATGCGCCAACGCAACTTACAGGTGGCAACAGGTGCCTCAAGCCCAAAAGTATTGGGACGCCGGCCTTTACACGCACATGACCTTTAATGGCGTCCCAGTCTTAGTCCGGAGGGTTCAATAGTGAGTTAGCCCCGCCCTTTGCAGCTATAACAGCTTAACCTCTTCTGGGAAGGCCGTCCACAAGGTTTAGGAGTCAAAAGTATTGGGACGCCTGCCTTTACACGCACATGACCTTTAATGGCGCCCCAGTCTTAGTCCGTAGGGTTCAATATCGAGTTGGCTCCGCCCTTTGCAGCTATAACAGCTGCTCACCCCACATCAGCGTTTCTGCACCACCCATCCATTTCTGATCGATTGCTAGCTCCTCTGACTACCCTAAGCACCCACAGCCCCCCCCCCCATAGGTCCCACCGCGCCGACCTTCACCGGCATATAAAGGGTCCAACGTGAACCCTTCTGAAGCTCGTACACATGAAACCAATGGAGTATAAAGTCCTCTGAATAGATAAAGCTCGTTGCCCGGTCTCCCGGGTGATTTATCTCCTTCGCCCACCCCCCACCCTCCTTGTGCCCACCATTCATCACACACACTAACTCCCAGCCACCCCCTGGCCCTCGGCTCTGCAAATAAAGTGTATGAAGAAAAAAAAGGGAAGAGAGGGTCTGACACGGAGCGGCCCGGGAAGAGGAGGGGGGGGGGGAGGGGAAACAAACAACTCATCTGGGGAATACATTAATTTCCCTTTTTCTCTCGAGGGGATAACAATAGGGCAATGACTCCGAGGGTCTGGGATCTTCAAATAAAGGCTCCCCGCTGTCATGGGCAGCGGGACGTGGAATGAAGGGCGATATCCCCCCGGGGGCTTCTTCTTGGCGCAGGCTGGAGGTTGTCTGTTTGCCCGTTACTAGGCGGCTCGGGGAGAAAAATGGAGGCATTTCCTAAAGGCCATTGAAGGTTCGGTTTATTAGGCAAATAAAGCTGCTGTGGGACCTTTTAGTGAAGCCGGAGAGAGAGAGGTGGGGGACGGGGGGGTCTTTATTTATTTTCTGCCCTTCTTCGAGCATCGCGACGGGTGAAGATCATGAGAATCCGAGGTTAATATTCCACGTCGTGGTGATGGCCCAAAACTTGACAGGACATAAAACCTCGCCGATGTGAACACCGAATATTCCCCGGGAGAAAATCACTTCTTTCCTATTTCAGCTTCTTGTTCAATAAAATGTAGAAATAGCCAAAAGCTGCCAACCGGTGCGGTTACTCGGGGCAACGCCGAGCTTTGAAGAGCTGTTCCCCCTAAATATCTACCCCCAGAAATGTCCTCGGAATTCAATATGGAGGACGACACCGACCACTCCATAGAAAGTCCCCGTTTTTTGCGCAAACAAACTAAAATAAAAATCATCAATAGAAGCCACTGTGTCATCAACTGCCGACACTGTGCCCATCAAACACCGACACTGTGCCCATCAAATCCTGTGACTGTGCCCATCAAATTCTGTGACTGTGCCATCAATTGCAGCCACTGTGTTATCAAACGCTGACACTGTGCCTTTAAACGCTGACACTGTGCCCAAACGTTGCCACTGTGCCCAAACGTTGCCACTGTGCCCAAACGTTGCCACTGTGCCCAAACGTTGCCACTGTACCCAAACGCTGCCACTGTACCCAAACGCTGCCACTGTGCCCGGCTGGGCACTAGCAGAGGACGTACCTGTACGTGCTTGTGCCCAGCCGTGCCATTCTGCCGACGTAAATGTGCAGGAGGCGGTCCTTAGGCGGTTAAGAGCGTTTTGCAAGACAAGCAAAATGTTTTAATAAATTTTGCCTTGATATACAAGCGATGTCTTGATATAAGAGTAGCGTCATGTCACAACTGAGTATAAAAGAGAAGAGAGGAGCCTCTAAGTGTAGCAATATGGTTACATGTAATGAAGGGACAGCATTTAGCAACTTATTGCTACACTTAGAGGCGCCTCTCTTCTCTTTTATACTCTGTAAAAAAAAAATGCTTTGATATACAAGTGCTTTGGATTACAAGCATCTTTCTGGAACGAATTGATTTACTGTACCAAGAATAAAGAATATTTTCTTTTTTTGCAACACAAAACCCGTCGGATCTTTCTGTACTCGCGCTTTGCCTTTTTTTTATTAGCTATCCACCTGCGTCTAAACCCCGACTCTATATTACAAAACGCGTTGAAATCCCGCCAAACTTGACAACGTTTCAACAACCTCCAAACGCGCGCGGGGCCAAAGGACAGGTGCCCATATTTTCTTTTTTTTTTTTTTACGACTGAATCCAGACGCTAAAAGAACACAATGAAGTCACGCCGGATTCCTTCAAAAAACGAGAAACCCAAAATCACCAAAAAAAACGTCTTTCTGTGAAGTTGCAGACTTGGATTGCACGAGGCCAATTTTTTTTTTTTAACATTTATATATTTTTTTACTTCTAGGCGGCAGCGGAGGGGGGGGGGGGGGGGGGCCATTGTGCAAGATCGCAATATGCTGCGGATGGAGATTTATTACTCCCCGATCGGTTGAGCAGAGAGGATGCTGGAATTAGTTACGGATGCCGGAGAAGAACCTTTGTACTGCAGGGAAAGGGGCTGCTCACCAGTTGTTGAAGAGTGAAGACCCCTCTCCGGGAATCGGAGGGTCCGCAAGGCACACGAGATGACAGATAAGAACCAAAAGGTTACAATGTAATAATTAGCGAGAAAGAATCGAAAAGGGTCACCGAGACGGTGCGCCAAACCTAATGTGCAATGGTATTTAAAGCGGAGACCCCCCCTAAAAGACAAAAAGGCTCCGAAAAAATTGAAATGTATTATTATTTTTGTTAAACCACTTAAGCCCCCGACCATCATTACATTTACATTGGTGATCAGTGAGAAGAATGTCCCTTACATTGGTGATCAGTGAGAAGAATGTCCCTTACATTGGTGATCAGTGAGAAGAATGTCCCTTACATTGGTGATCAGTGAGAAGAATGTCCCTTACATTGGTGATCAGTGAGAAGAATGTCCCTTACATTGGTGATCAGTGAAAAGAATGTCCCTTACATTGGTGATCAGTGAGAAGAATGTCCCTTACATTGGTGATCAGTGAGAAGAATGTCCCTTACATTGGTGATCAGTGAGAAGAATGTTCCTTACATTGGTGATCAGTGAGAAGAATGTCCCTTACATTGGTGATCAGTGGGAAGAATGTCCCTTACATTGGTGATCAGTGAGAAGAATGTCCCTTACATTGGTGATCAGTGGGAAGAATGTTCCTTACATTGGTGATCAGTGAGAAGAATGTTCCTTACATTGGTGATCAGTGGGAAGAATGTTCCTTACATTGGTGATCAGTGAGAAGAATGTCCCTTACATTGGTGATCAGTGGGAAGAATGTCCCTTACATTGGTGATCAGTGAGAAGAATGTCCCTTACATTGGTGATCAGTGAGAAGAATGTCCCTTACATTGGTGATCAGTGAGAAGAATGTCCCTTACATTGGTGATCAGTGAGAAGAATGTTCCTTACATTGGTGATCAGTGGGAAGAATGTCCCTTACATTGGTGATCAGTGAGAAGAATGTTCCTTACATTGGTGATCAGTGAGAAGAATGTTCCTTACATTGGTGATCAGTGAGAAGAATGTTCCTTACATTGGTGATCAGTGAGAAGAATGTCCCTTACATTGGTGATCAGTGAGAAGAATGTCCCTTACATTGGTGATCAGTGGGAAGAATGGTCCTTACATTGGTGATCAGTGGGAAGAATGTTCCTTACATTGGTGATCAGTGAGAAGAATGTCCCTTACATTGGTGATCAGTGAGAAGAATGTCCCTTACATTGGTGATCAGTGAGAAGAATGTCCCTTACATTGGTGATCAGTGAGAAGAATGTTCCTTACATTGGTGATCAGTGAGAAGAATGTCCCTTACATTGGTGATCAGTGAGAAGAATGTCCCTTACATTGGTGATCAGTGGGAAGAATGTCCCTTACATTGGTGATCAGTGGGAAGAATGTCCCTTACATTGGTGATCAGTGGGAAGAATGTTCCTTACATTGGTGATCAGTGGGAAGAATTTCCAAAAATAGGTAGAATACGTATCGGCCTAAACTGAGGAAAACATTTTTTTTTTATATATATATTTTTGGGGGATATTTATTATAGCAAAAAGTAAAAAATATAGAATTTTTTTCAAAATTGTCGCGCTATTTTTGTTTATAGCGCAAAAAATAAAAACCGCAGAGGTGATCAAATACCACCAAAAGAAAGCTCTATTTGTGGGAAAAAAAGGACGCCAATTTTGTTTGGGAGCCACGTCAAACGACTGCGCAATTGTCAGTTAAAGCAACACAGTGCCGAATCGCAAAAACTGGCCAGGTCCTTTAGCTGCCCGGGTCTTAAGTAGTTAAGAAAGCTCTATTTTTTGGGGGAAAAGGACATACATTTTGTTTGTGTACAGAGTTGCACGACCACGCAATTTTGAGGCTACCCCCCTATAAATTTTTTATTTCTTTTCTGTAAGGGCCCAGAGGTCCCCAGGGCAACCACCCCAATTTGTGGCCCCCCCCGCTTCTCTCAATTCCCCCCCCCCCCGGTTCTCTGCTCTAGGGGGCCTATGTCTGAAGCTGTGTAAGGGGCCCCATAATTACTGATGGTGGCCCTGCTTACCTGTCCAGGGTTCCCGCGATGTTTGCAGCCGAAGCCGAGCAATCGCTCGTCTCTCGGCTGCCCATGCCGCCATCCTCAGTGTGGGGATATCAGGAAATGAAGCGTTGCGGCTTCAGTTCCCGGTTCCCTACTGTGCATGCGCGAGTCGCGCTGCGCATCCTAACTGGTCCCCGCAACCTTCTGGGACCTGCGTGTTTCCCAGAAGACAGCGGTCGTGACTTCCATGGGAGTCTATGCCCGGAAGTGGGTGCAAATACTTGTATTATACAGGTATCTGCACCCTCCACCCCCTGAAAGGTGCCAAATGTGACACCGGAGGGGGGAGGGTTCCCGAAAAGCAGAGGATCCATTTTTGTGTGGACCTCCGCTTTAAATCACCCATTTATTCACACCGCATGCTTCTAATTTGGGCATTAGAGTTTAACCCGAAGACTAAATATTTATCACGACGCACACAATCACTTGTATCAGGAAGGCCAAATATTAAAAGGTAACGATGGACTCGGAAAGGACGTATTGACTTCACCAGCTAATTCCACCCAACAAAACAACAACTTCAAGTCCTTCGGCACGCCGATCGCGCTGGGAACCGGCTCTGTACTTTGGGGAAAGTAAATATTTTCCATCATATGTTTTTTTTCGCCGATCTTTGTTGCCTTCTCAAAAACATTGAGGAGTAAGAAGATAAGTCAACAACGGAAGAGAGAAGACTTCTTCATCGATTACATAATGTTTGAGGGATAACAAAGACACAAGTGTCCGGGTAAGTCGTCCATGAAAACGGCTTAGGCGTCTTAACTGTGTTTAATTAAAAAATAAAATAATAAATAAAAAAAAAGCTTGAAGTTCCCCCGTGATCAAACTAGAATCTAAGAAGGCTTCTTGACCCTTCAGTTCTGCTTCCTTGGATGGCTTGTCTAACCGTTTGGCCGTTACTCTTGAACTTCTTTCTCAGCGGTTCCCTAAGAAACCCAGCGCCGGGCCCTTTGAATCCTGACACACCGTGATGTCTCCAGTCAGGGGCCACCCAGAGAGTGTCGTCCAACAAACGGCCATTTGTTAAGATGCTTGGTTTGCATTGAAAGCCACCAACCCTTGTCTCTGACCTTGATCTCCAAACAGGGCTAAAGTGACCTTGATTTCTGGCGAAATCAAAGGAAACCAAACAAAATTGGTGCCTTAATCCACTTAGCCTTCTGTCAACCTGTCCGCTCCGGGGTTGTAAGGAGCCTTGGCCCTCTTCTCTTGAAGCAGTATGGCTTCCACTATAATCCCCCCCCCCCACCCCCAGCGGGAGCACAAATTACTTAAGACTTAAGATTCCTCAACGCTTGCCCTTGGTGTGCTTAGCGTACAAAAGAAAACCAGCCGTGTGAATCAAATTACAGGACCGGGCTGAGAAAAGGTTAACGGAAAACGCTTACTGGGCCGTGTGAAACAAGTCAGGATGGCGGACGTCACATACACCTGATTTTCATGTACAGATTTTTAGGTAGATTCAGTAAGAGTTAGGCCGACTTATCAGTAGATAAGTCGACCTAACTCAGAATCTACGCGACCTATGTTTAAGCATATGCTCAAACAGAGATACGCTTAAACATATCTAAGATACGACGGCTTGCGCCGTCCTATCTTAGGTTGCAATTTTTTGGTTGGCCGCTAGGTGGCGCTTCCATTGCGGCCGGCGTAGAATATGTAAATGAGTTTATACGCCGATTCACGAACGTACGCCCGGCCGCTGCAGTCGATTTACGCCGTTTCCGTAAGGCCTTAGGAGGCCTAAAGTTATTCCATCTATGAGGTGGAATAACAATGTTAAAGTATGGCCGCCGTTCCCGCCGCGAGGTTCGAATTTTTAACGTCGTTTGCGTAAGTCGTCCGCGAATCGGGATTTACGTAGTTTACGTCCACGTCGAAATCAATAGGCCCGTGCGGCGTACGTAACCGCAATGCACACTGGGAAATGTAGTCGCCCCGGCGCATGCGCAGTGAAAAAAAACCGTCAAAAACGTGAGGTCAAGCCTCATTACCATGAAACACGCCCCCCTCCAAGTCATTTGAATTCGGCGCCCTTACGCCCGACCGCTTTAGGCTACGCCGCCGTATATTAGCAGGCAAGTATATTGAGAATCATTACTAGCCTAGCTAATTTACGGCAGCGTAGCCTAAACACGCTAAGCTACGCTGCCGCATCTTTAAGCACTCGTACCTGAATCTACCTATTAGTCTCGTTTCACATTCCAGTCCAGAATCTCTCTGAAAACATTGATGAAGAAGAACCGGTCCACGGAGAGATACGAGAATGGCGTACATATGTCTGGGTGGTCCGGGTGTCTCTCATCTCCCATGAAATTATGCTTTAAAGAGGAAGTAAACCCTCCTCCAGAAAAAAAAAAAAAAAAGCCTGCAAGACAAAGGCATAATGAGCTAGTATGGATAGCTTACTAGCTCATTATATAGTACTTACCTGAGATCGAAGCCCCCGCAGCAGTCCTCATTCGCCTCCTCTGATGCCGCCATCTCTCCCGGAGTGACTTCCGGTTATCGCTGCTCCGACTCTGTGACTGGCCAGAGCAGCGATGACGGGTGTCGGCAGTGATGGCATGATCACCATCGCCAACGGTATGCTCAGTGCGCCTGCGCCGTTGTCTATGGCGTGCATGCGCCGAAGACAACGGTGCCCGTTTTTGGGAAAATATCTCCTAAAAGCGGGGGTTCACCTGAATTTTTTTTTTAGTATGTGATGCATAAAGACATGGATGAGCGAGTTTGGGGGTGGAGGAACTTGACCGGCCTGCACAGAGTCCTGACCTCAACCCGATAGATCACCTTTGGGATGAATTACAGCGGAGACTGATACTGACGAGTTAAAAGGAAAAAAAAAAAAACTTTACGTACAATTGTGTTTTCATATTGAAACTATGAGAAAAATGGAACTCTTGGACTTGCAGAGGGGATGGTGGGGGAGGGGCTGGCAGACCGACAGGGGGGGGGGGGGGGGCATTCCTGCCGGGTCTTTTTGGCAGGTTTTCAAACACCTGGCAACCTGATTGTAGAAAAAACAAAGTATAAATTCACACACCCTCCGAAAAATAAAACAAGGACCAGGAACTGGCGTGAGCTCAGAACCCCCAAAATACTGCTTGTTTTTTATATATATAATATATATATATATATTTTTTTTGGGGGGGGGGGGGGGTTGTGGAAATTGCAGAGATTGATGTTGTGTGATTTGTAAAAGATTCATAGAACTAAAAATAAAAAATAAATGGATGTTTCGTTTTTAACTATGTTTTTACTGCATATTTTTTTTGTAAAAATTCTAAATAAAGAATAATAAAAAAAAAAAAAAAGGAAAAAGATATAAGAAAAAATACAGAAAAATAAAAGCACATTTCAGCGAAACAAAAATCACAAAAGCTCATGCTATATCCTCACGCTGCATAAATTGACGGAACTATAAGTATCTGTAATAAATAAAATATATACTAGGGGCCAGATTCACAGAAGAAGTACGCCAGCGTATCTACTGATACGCCGGCGTACTTTCAAATTTGCCGCGTCGTATCTTTAGTTTGAATCCTTCGGATCGTAGGTGCAATACTTCGGCGCCCGCTGGGTGGAGTTTGCGTCGTTTTCCGCGTCGGGTAGATAGACTTGCCATGTTAAAGTTTGGCCGTCGTTCCCGCGTCGAATTTTTTATATTTTTACGCAAGTCGTCCGTGAATAGGAAAGGACGTAACTCACGTCTACGTTCAAAAAATGACGTCGGTGCGACGTCATTTCGCGCAAAGCACGACGGGAAATTTCAAAACGGAGCATGCGCATTTGAATCAGCGCGGGGACGCGCTTCATTTAAATGAATCACGCCCCCTACCCGCCCAATTTGAAATACGTGCCGAGAAATACACTACGCTGCCGTAACTTACGGCGCAAAATCTTTCTGGATTCGAAATTCCGCCAGGTAAGATACGGCGGCGTAGCGTATCTCTGATACACTGCGCCAGGGCAAATGTCTGTGAATCTGGCCCCATATATTTATTAATTTTTCTCTGGGACTTGTGATTCCTCAGCTGTATAAGGAGCACTGACGTAGTTTGCATTTTTTTTTTAATGTACCCCAAAAAAAAACATATAAAAAATAAATGATATATTAACAGTTAGAATAATTTAAATGATAATAAAAAAGTAGGAAAATAATAATTCTGGGGAGAAGGGGAAGAAGGAGTTACCTAGGGCTAAACAAAGGCTTATACAGTTTCATATATGAACAGTACAAAGTAAATGGACAAAAGTATGTGGATCCCCCTCCATGATGGAGTTCAGGTGATATCTGAAAACACTACACTGTGCAAAGACATTGTGGACAATTGTGCTCCTCCAACCTTGTGGTAACAGTTTTCTGAAGACCCTTTTCTGTTCCACCATGACCGTCCCCCTGTGTACAAAGCCAGCTCCATAAAGACATGGTATGACCAGTCTAGTGTGGAAGGACGCAGTGTCCTGCACAGAGCCCTGACCTCAACCCTACTGAACACCTTTGGGGTGAAATGGATGGCCAGTGTTGAGGCGGGTCTTCTTACCCAAGATCAGTACCTGACCTCAACCCTTAGGATAAAATGGATCACCAATGGTGGACCAGGTCTCCTTACCCAACATCAGTACCTGACCCCCAACCCTACTGGAAACCTAAAAGATGAAATGAATTGTCAATGGTGATCCAGGTCTTCCCATCCAAGATCAGTACCTGATATCAACCCTTAGGATAAAATGGATCGCCAATTGTGGACCAGGTCTTCTCATCAAACATCAGTATCTGACCTCAACCCTACTGAACGCCTTTGGGATGAAATGAAATACTGATGGTGAGCCAGGTCTTCTCATCAAACATCAGTACCCGACCTCAACTCTTAGGATTAAATGGATCGCCAATGGTGGACCAGGTCTTCTTACCCAACATCAGTACCTGACCATCAAACGTACTGGAAACCTAGAAGATGAAATGAATTGCCAATGGTGATCCAGGTCTTCTTATTCAACATCAGAACTTGAACTCAAGTCTACTGAACACCTTTGGAATGAATTAGAATACCAATGGTGGACCAGGTCTTCCCATCCAACATCAGTACCTGACCCCCCCAACCCTACTGAATGCCTTTGGGATGAAATGGAATACCGATGGTGAGCCAGGTCTTCTCATCAAACATCAGTACCTGATCTCAACCTTTAGGATTAAATGGATCGCCAATGGTGGACCAGGTCTTCTCACCCAACATCAGTACCTGACCTCAACTCTATTGAACACCTTTGGGGTGAAATGGATTGGCAGTGTTGAGGAAGGTCTTCCCATCCAACATCAGTACCTAATCTCAACCTTTAGGATTAAATGGATCGCCAATGGTGGACCAGATCTTCTCACCCAACATCAGTACCTGATCCCCAACCCTACTGGAAACCTAGAAGATGAAATGAATTGCCAATGGTGATCCAGGTCTTCTTATTCTACATCAGTACTTGACCTCAACTCTACTAAACACCTTTGGAATGAATTAGAATGCCAATGGTGGAGCAGGTCTTCCCATCCAACATCAGTACCTGACCTCAACCCTACGGAACACATTTGGGATGAATTGGAATGACAACTATGAGCAAGATCCTCCAATCCGATATCAGTACCTGACAAAGGGGTACAAATTCACCCAACAAAATCTTGTAGAAAACCTTCTCAGGAGAGTGGAGGCTGGAATGAGATGTCTAACAACTTCATGTGATGTGATGACCGGGTCTCCAGTAACGTGGGAAGAATGTCCCTTACATTGGTGATCAGTGGGAAGAATGTCCCTTACATTGGTGATCAGTGAGAAGAATGTTCCTTACATTGGTGATCAGTGGGAAGAATGTCCCTTACATTGGTGATCAGTGGGAAGAATGTCCCTTACATTGGTGATCAGTGAGAAGAATGTCCCTTACATTGGTGATCAGTGAGAAGAATGTTCCTTACATTGGTGATCAGTGAGAAGAATGTTCCTTACATTGGTGATCAGTGGGAAGAATGTCCCTTACATTGGTGATCAGTGAGAAGAATGTCCCTTACATTGGTGATCAGTGAGAAGAATGTCCCTTACATTGGTGATCAGTGAGAAGAATGTCCCTTACATTGGTGATCAGTGGGAAGAATGTTCCTTACATTGGTGATCAGTGAGAAGAATGTCCCTTACATTGGTGATCAGTGAGAAGAATGTTCCTTACATTGGTGATCAGTGAGAAGAATGTCTCTTACATTGGTGATCAGTGAGAAGAATGTCCCTTACATTGGTGATCAGTGAGAAGAATGTCTCTTACATTGGTGATCAGTGAGAAGAATGTCTCTTACATTGGTGATCAGTGAGAAGAATGTCTCTTACATTGGTGATCAGTGAGAAGAATGTCCCTTACATTGGTGATCAGTGAGAAGAATGTTCCTTACATTGGTGATCAGTGAGAAGAATGTCTCTTACATTGGTGATCAGTGAGAAGAATGTCCCTTACATTGGTGATCAGTGAGAAGAATGTCCCTTACATTGGTGATCAGTGAGATGAATGTCCCTTACATTGGTGATCAGTGAGAAGAATGCTCCTTACACTGGTGATCAGTGAGAAGAATGTCCCTTACATTGGTGATCAGTGGGAAGAATGTCCCTTACATTGGTGATCAGTGGGAAGAATGTCCCTTACATTGGTGATCAGTGAGAAGAATGTCCCTTACATTGGTGATCAGTGAGAAGAATGTTCCTTACATTGGTGATCAGTGAGAAGAATGTTCCTTACATTGGTGATCAGTGGGAAGAATGTTCCTTACATTGGTGATCAGTGGGAAGAATGTTCCTTACATTGGTGATCAGTGGGAAGAATGTTCCTTACATTGGTGATCAGTGAGAAGAATGTCCCTTACATTGGAGATCAGTGGGAAGAATGTCCCTTACATTGGTGATCAGTGAGAAGAATGTTCCTTACATTGGTGATCAGTGGGAAGAATGTCCCTTACATTGGTGATCAGTGAGAAGAATGTTCCTTACATTGGTGATCAGTGGGAAGAATGTCCCTTACATTGGTGATCAGTGGGAAGAATGTCCCTTACATTGGTGATCAGTGAGAAGAATGTTCCTTACATTGGTGATCAGTGGGAAGAATGTTCCTTACATTGGTGATCAGTGGGAAGAATGTTCCTTACATTGGTGATCAGTGAGAAGAATGTCCCTTACATTGGAGATCAGTGGGAAGAATGTCCCTTACATTGGTGATCAGTGAGAAGAATGTTCCTTACATTGGTGATCAGTGGGAAGAATGTTCCTTACATTGGTGATCAGTGAGAAGAATGTTCCTTACATTGGTGATCAGTGAGGGGAATGTCCCTTACATTGGTGATCAGTGAGAAGAATGTCCCTTACATTGGTGATCAGTGAGAAGAATGTCCCTTACATTGGTGATCAGTGAGAAGAATGTCCCTTACATTGGTGATCAGTGAGAATAATGTCCCTTACATTGGTGATCAGTGAGAAGAATGTCCCTTACATTGGTGATCAGTGGGAAGAATGTCCCTTACATTGGTGATCAGTGAGAAGAATGTTCCTTACATTGGTGATCAGTGGGAAGAATGTCCCTTACATTGGTGATCAGTGGGAAGAATGTCCCTTACATTGGTGATCAGTGAGAAGAATGTCCCTTACATTGGTGATCAGTGGGAAGAATGTCCCTTACATTGGTGATCAGTGGGAAGAATGTTCCTTACATTGGTGATCAGTGGGAAGAATGTCCCTTACATTGGTGATCAGTGGGAAGAATGTCCCTTACATTGGTGATCAGTGAGAAGAATGTTCCTTACATTGGTGATCAGTGAGAAGAATGTTCCTTACATTGGTGATCAGTGAGAAGAATGTTCCTTACATTGGTGATCAGTGAGAAGAATGTTCCTTACATTGGTGATCAGTGGGAAGAATGTTCCTTACATTGGTGATCAGTGGGAAGAATGTTCCTTACATTGGTGATCAGTGAGAAGAATGTCCCTTACATTGGAGATCAGTGGGAAGAATGTCCCTTACATTGGTGATCAGTGAGAAGAATGTTCCTTACATTGGTGATCAGTGGGAAGAATGTTCCTTACATTGGTGATCAGTGAGAAGAATGTTCCTTACATTGGTGATCAGTGAGGGGAATGTCCCTTACATTGGTGATCAGTGAGAAGAATGTCCCTTACATTGGTGATCAGTGAGAAGAATGTCCCTTACATTGGTGATCAGTGAGAATAATGTCCCTTACATTGGTGATCAGTGAGAAGAATGTCCCTTACATTGGTGATCAGTGGGAAGAATGTCCCTTACATTGGTGATCAGTGAGAAGAATGTCCCTTACATTGGTGATCAGTGAGAAGAATGTCCCTTACATTGGTGATCAGTGGGAAGAATGTCCCTTACATTGGTGATCAGTGAGAAGAATGTCCCTTACATTGGTGATCAGTGGGAAGAATGTCCCTTACATTGGTGATCAGTGAGAAGAATGTTCCTTACATTGGTGATCAGTGGGAAGAATGTCCCTTACATTGGTGATCAGTGGGAAGAATGTCCCTTACATTGGTGATCAGTGAGAAGAATGTCCCTTACATTGGTGATCAGTGGGAAGAATGTCCCTTACATTGGTGATCAGTGGGAAGAATGTTCCTTACATTGGTGATCAGTGGGAAGAATGTCCCTTACATTGGTGATCAGTGGGAAGAATGTTCCTTACATTGGTGATCAGAGGGAAGAATGTTCCTTACATTGGTGATCAGTGAGAAGAATGTCCCTTACATTGGTGATCAGTGAGAAGAATGTCCCTTACATTGGTGATCAGTGAGAAGAATGTCCCTTACATTGGTGATCAGTGGGAAGAATGTCCCTTACATTGGTGATCAGTGGGAAGAATGTCCCTTACATTGGTGATCAGTGAGAAGAATGTCCCTTACATTGGTGATCAGTGAGAAGAATGTCCCTTACATTGGTGATCAGTGAGAAGAATGTCCCTTACATTGGTGATCAGTGGGAAGAATGTCCCTTACATTGGTGATCAGTGAGAAGAATGTCCCTTACATTGGTGATCAGTGGGAAGAATGTCCCTTACATTGGTGATCAGTGAGAAGAATGTCCCTTACATTGGTGATCAGTGGGAAGAATGTTCCTTACATTGGTGATCAGTGGGAAGAATGTCCCTTACTGAGACCCGACATGCAATATGGATTCTTACCGCAAGCCCCAGTTTTCTTGTCCACAAGTTTCACTTGTCTTGTCCGATTGCGGACTCTTGAGTCTGTGCTTTCAACAAGGTTAGCCAAGTCATCGATAATTTCTAGGAGAAAAGGCGAAAGCAAAAATTAATTTGATGAATTTTTTTTTTTTTTTTTAGTCATTGGGTTGCAATTCATCGGTAGCAATGATTAGGAGCCTGCTTAGATCTATCTGTGGTCATAGAAGCGCAATGTGATAACGTGCTTTTTCATTTGTGCATTGACATGTGTTACGGTTGGACCCCGTTTATTAGGTCCCCCTGTGGCGAGTTGGACCCCCTTTTTGCCTTCATTCTTTGTGGCATATTTCCAAATGAGGTGCTAAATTTTCAGCAAATGTTTGATGTGAGCGTTTGGTCGGATATTCCGACCGTGTGTAGGCTCCATCAGACATTTGTTGTCGGAATTTTCGACAACAAATGTTTGAGAGCTGGTTCTCAATTTTTCCCGACAACAAAAGGTGCGTAGCCAATTCAGATGCCACAAAAATCCTACGCATGCTCCGAATCACTGAACTTAATTTTTCTAGTCTCGTTGTAGTGTTGTACGTCGCGGCGTTCTTGGCGATCGGAATTTCAGACAACATTGTTAGCTGGATTCAGGTATCCGTGCCTAACGTTAGGCAGGCGTAGCGTATCTCATATCAGAGAGGCAAGTGCTGTATTCACAAAGCACTTGCGTCCTAAGTTACGGCGGCGTAGCGTAAATGTGCTGCCCTAAGCGCGCCTAATTCAAATTGTTAAGGAGGTAGGCGTGTTTTATGCTAATGAATCGTGACCCAACGTGCTTGACGTTTTTAACGAACGGCGCATGCGCCGTCCGTGGACATATCCCAGTGCGCATTCTCCAAATTCCGCCGCAAAGACTTATTGGTTTCGACGTGAACGTAAATTACGCCCAGCCCCATTCACGGATGACTTGCGCAAACCACGTAAAAATTTAAAAATTCGACGCGGTTCCGACGTCCATACTTAACATTGGCTGCGCCATCTTTTTGGTGGAATACCTTTCGGCCTGAAAACGCCTTATGTAAACGGCGTATCTTTACTGCGACAGGCAAGCGTACGTTCGTGAATAAGCGTATCTCGCTTATTTACGCATTCTAGGCGTAAATCAGCGTACACGCCCCTAGCGGCCGGCCTAAATAGACAGCTAAGATACGACGGCGCCCGCGGTTGTATCTTAGCTAGATTTAAGTGTATCTCAATTTGAGAATACACTTAAATTTACAACGGCGCAGATTCAGAGTTACAACGGCGTATCTACTGATACGCCGGCGTAACGCTCTCTGAATCTGGCTATGTGACCGTGTGTATGAAAGACAAAGTTTGAATGAAAATCCATTGGGAAAAAAAAAAAAAAAAAACATTTTTGTTGTGGGAAATTCCGATCGTGTGTACGCGGCGTAATGGTAGAGAAGGAAACAGGCGCTATTTTAATTATGGGGAACCTGGACATAGCAATTAAATGCAACAGTGTAATTGAACCCTATTGAGTTAAAAGAGGGCCAAGTGACAAAAGACATTATTTGTCATAGTATGAGACAGTAGTAAGTCGTTGTAAAGTGTTTGACAAATGGAGTTGTGTACTTCTCCGGGGAGGGTATGACCTCCTGATCTCACAGCGGCTTTAGCAACTGTATTTACACTCAAATAAAAGATGTGAAGGGAAGCCCGGGGGTCACGTACCTGGCAGACAAAAGGGCAATAACTTTATTTTTTTTTTGGTAACTTTCCTTGCACATGATTGGATATTCACAAGGAACAAGGCCACCTGACCACCTAGAGCGGATGCAAGCAAACACTGGGAAAATGTAGACTGGACAATAAATAGGACCACAAGGACTTTGAATATGCCTTGGAGAACTAAGACTACTTCAAATTTATGTAAAAAAATAAATACAAAAATCTTTATATATATGTATGTATATATGTGTGTATGACTGTGTGTCCCTAGCGTGTCGAGATCCTACGGGGTAAAAATGACCGCACCAGCCAAGTAGATACTGTCTGGAAAAAGCGCCCAGAGGCGATTCAGTTCGCATTGCGTTGCGCTATACAAGTCATTCATTCATACAGTATTAAAGCGGGAGTTCCCCCGAAAACAATTTTTAACAGTAGATTGAGGCTAATTACGAGAAGCAGAATCGGGTGTTTTGATTAAAATCAATGCAGTACTTACCTTTTTTGAGATAGATGTTCTCCCGCTGCTTCCGGGTATGGTCTTCGGGACTGGGCGTTCCTATTTGATTGACAGCCTTCCGACGGTCGCATACAGCGCGTCACGAGTTGCCGAACGTCGGTGCGGTGCTATACGGCGCCTGCGCACCGACGTTCGGCTACTTTCGGAAACTGGTGACGCGCTGTATGCGACGGTCGGAAGGCTGTCAATCAAATAGGAACGCCCAGTCCCGCAGCCCATACCCGGAAGCGACGGGAGAACATCTATCTCAAAAAAGTACTGCATTGATTTTAATCAAAACACCAGATTCTGCTTCCCGTAATTAGGCCCAATCTACTGTTAAAAATAGATTTTTCGGGTGAACCTCCACTTTAAGTATAGACGTAGAGCAGATTTATAGCTCGAATACACTCAATGATTTCCCATAATATTGGACTACGCGTTTCACTAGAGCCCCCCCCCCCCCGCTTCTTCAGGACCTCGGAAATCATACGCAGTATGTAGCTCGAACTATAAATATATCACAGAAGAAAAGTGTCATGAAAAAATACATTAGAAAATTAAAGCTGCACAATTAATCGTTGAAAAATTGCAATCGTAAAACCTGTGCCATTGGAAGTCACAGGGAACGCACGGGCATCCTGCGATTTGCTGCTACTTCGAATTTGCTGCAAATCTGCCTACGATTTAGAGCGCGAAGATCTGAACTGAGCCTGATGCAAAAGATAAAAAAAAAAATCTTTTGATCTTTTGCTTTAACCACTTAAGGACCGCCACCTGCAGATATACGTCGACAGAATGGCATGGCTGGGCACAGGCACGTACCTGTACGTTGCCTTCAAGAGCCCAGCCGTGGGTCGCACGCGACCCGGTCCGAAGCTCCGAGCCGGCACCCTCGGACCCGATCGCCGCCGGGTCCGATGTGTCCGCCATAATGGCGCAGTCACAAAAAAAAAAATCGCTGATCGCCGCCATTAGTAGTAAAAAAAAAAAATGATTAATAAAAAATGCCATAAAAATACTTTTTTATTTTGTAGACGCTATAAATGTTGCGCAAACCAATCGATAAACGCTTATTGCGATTTTTTTTTTAACCAAAAATAGGTAATAGAATACGTATCGGCCTAAACTGAGGAAAAAAAAATGTTATATCTTTTTTTGGGTTATTTATTATAGCAAAAAGTAAAAAATATTCAATTTTTTCAAAATTTTCGCTCTATGTTTGTTTATAGCGCAAAAAATAAAAACCGCAGAGGTGATCAAATACCACCAAAAGAAAGCTCTATTTGTGGGAAAAAAAGGACGCCAATTTTGTTTGGGAGCCACGTCGCACGACTGCGCAATTGTCAGTTAAAGCGACGCAGTGGCGAATCGCAAAAAGGGGCAAGGTCCTTTAGCTGCATAATGGTCCGGGTCTTAAGTGGTTAATATAGCGCGGTCTTACCCCGCAGGGCCCCGACACGCATAGCAGAGTTCCTGGGAAAAGAGGACCCAGGAACCAGAAGCAGCACAGAGCGGCAAAAAGAAGGAAGAGAGAGGCTACGCAGGAAAGGCTTGCGTGAAAAGCCAAGTCTTCAGTAACCCGCGGAAGACCGGGATAGTAGGGGCCTCCTGGAGCTCGACAGGGAAGCTATTCCATAATACAGCACCTTGGTGGGAGAAAGTGACCTCATGATGTTGCTCTAGTCCTCCAAGGCCATAGAGAAGGCCTGGTCTCTGTTTCTCGGGCACGCCTGTCAAAAAAGGTAAGCCAGAGAAACACCAGCGAGCGCTGGGAGAGAGGGGTAGGGAAATTCCCTTTCGGCTGCTTCTGAAAGTGATCCAACAGCTAATGAAGCCATCAGCCATAACCCCGGTAAACCACTTGCAAACCGCAACCTATATATACACGTACTGCGGTTGGCAGGTGAGGACGAAACAGAGTGATGAATTCCTTGTCGCTTCAGGTTCTGACATCACGCGTTTCGCCTAGTCGGCTTCTTCAGGGGTTCTAATGGATGGAAGATGGGTAAGTAGTGATGGATTAGACAATACTGGAGAACCCAGTAAAGGTAGAGACACACTTCTACCAAAGCACAAGCTCATCATCACGTGCCCCCAACAAGAAAAG
Source organism: Rana temporaria (assembly GCF_905171775.1). NCBI lineage: Eukaryota > Metazoa > Chordata > Amphibia > Anura > Ranidae > Rana > Rana temporaria. The sequence goes on along the minus strand of NC_053500.1, from coordinate 145,698,301 downwards.
CCACAATGGTGTACGACCAATTATTCCAAAGGGAGGTTTCGGCCCCTTTAAAGTCCCAACCTTTTTTCATATGTGCAGATCTCTACCCCGGGATGTGGTGCCGATCTTCAACTGCTTACATTCCTATTTAGAAGTAGAACATGTTTGTTATTTTAAAAGAAGAAAATAAAAAGAACCTTTACGACGACTTTAATGACCTCTCTTTCCGAGAGCCGCCATGTTTCCTGGAGAGCAGCTCACGGCTTTTGTTATCCCGCTTTTTTTTCTCTTGACAAGCTGCAGCATAACATAACTCAAATATATTAAAGAGAACCTGTCCTTTTATCTTCTAATAGGTTCTCCATCCAGACAGCCAAATTGAGCAACAAATCCATAAAATGTTGAACCCGGGAGACTCCAAACTCAAAACGTCTAATAATCTCGTCAGCGCGAAGAGCGATATCCAAATAATACGGCAATGGAACTTTTCAGAGGCCAAATAAGGAGAGGTTAACACTGGACTCTGAAAATGTATTGCTTTCAATAATAAAAGGATTACTTTGATGCAGTCCAAATAAATCACAGCCGAATTTCTGTATATTCTGTACGGAGCGGGAGTGGGAAAGCGGCGAGAGAGGGGGGCGTATCGGGACAGCGTTTCTTAACCTCTGTGGTGCCAGAAAGAACTGGAAATACATTAGAAAAACAGCTGGATATCTGAGCGGGTAAATGGTGACGCCACCCGAACCTGATCATTTTGCTGGTTAATTATATACCGTTGGGCTTTTCGGTAGGGGGGGGGTGTAAAGGTCCCCTGCCAAAATTTCCACAACCATTACAACCATGTCACTGATGAGATCTCCATAACGAAGGATGAATAAAAGTATGGGAATACAAAATGTGTAGGGATGGGATGGAACTGGGTGTCACTGTGAGGGTATATGAGCATTCTGGAGGGGGGTTTTGAGAAGTTGACTTGGTGGCCCTGTAGGGGAGGAGGCTTCTAGAACAGAGGTCTCCAAACTGCGGCCCGAGGGCCAGATGGCCCTGTGCTAGCCTTTATCCGGCCCTTGGGGCACTATTCCTCCCACTGACACCAGCAATATGGCACTAGGTTTTCCACTGATACCAACGATGGGATACTTTTCCTCCTACTAATACCAATAATGGGGCACTACTCCTCCTACTGACCACCAACCCTGAGGCCATATCTATTCTCACTGATGCTGAGCTCGGGACATTTTCTACCCCTGCTGGCCACAATCCGGCCCTCCTAAAGTCTGAAGTACAGTAGACTGGCCCCTTGTATGAAAAGTTTGGAGACCCCTGTTCTAGAAGAAGCTTCAGAGGATGCTGGGTTTTTTTTTAGGGGGCAATGTGCGGGACACAACTTTATCCCTGACCTGTCTCGTGTGTTCCTTGGCCTTCATGACGCTGTTTGTTTACTAGGGTTCTCTAACAAACCTCTGAGGGCATCACAGAACAGCTGTATTTATACTGAGATTAAATTACTCACATGTGGACTCGATTTACAAATTAGGTGACTTCTGAAGGCAATTGGTTTTACTGGATTTTAGTTGGGGGTATCAGAGTAAAGGGGGGCTGAAAACAAATGTCCCTTCCACTTCACAATTGCCACTTTGTGTCGGTCGATCACATTAAATCCCAATAAATAAAGCACATTTATGTTTTTGGTTGTAACATGAGAAAATGTGGAAAATTTCAAGGGGTATGAATACTTTCTCAGGGCACTGTAGGTCCGCTTTAAATGTCAGCATCAGGAGTCCGCATTGTGGGAGACAATGGTGGAAAAAAAAAAACAGCGCCGGGCTGGCCGGGGATTTGTGTTGGGTATTAGGACGGCATCGATATCTAAATTCAGAGCAGATAAAGCGTATTTGTTTCACGGCCGGAGCGCGGGGTTCCGGCCCTCCCAAGCTGCTGGCCTCCCATTCTGCGTCAGGCGCTGAGTGTTTTCCTATTGATGTCGGTCGATTTGTAGAAGGCCCTGGGCTGGGTACGTCTCATCACCTAAATATTTCACTCCAAACACTACGAACCATCTCAGCTGCCAGTAACCACTCATTTAACCCTTCCAAAAAAGCTTTCCAACAACTTTTGTTTAAAGGCCATCTCCAAGCAAACAGACGTATTAAACCAAAAAAAAAAGTTTCTGAGAAACTCCAGTCTAAACAAAAAAAAAAAGGCATCCAAAACTAAAAATTGTGGATACAGTAAGGAATTATTAAAGTACACCATTGGGGAGATTTCCCTACACTTCCCGTCCCAGGGAAGCAACAGAAAGTAAGAGGCAATTAAAGGTAACGGGTCCTAAATCTTCTCAACTCCATCTAAAAACTGGAAAAAAATACTGTTGGCCTTAGATGATGCAAGTTTCTCAAGGGAAAAATTCTTTAGCTCTCCAAAATGTTGGTTCGGTTTCTGAAAGTGGATGGGCTACTAGAATGCAAATCAATTGATCCAAACCAAATCACTCTTAGGAGGTCTGTGGACACTGTGAGAGATCCAGGGGCACTGTGGGCCACTACAGGAGGTTGGATGGCATTATCAGAGCACTGTAAGAGGTTGAAGGATCTGCAGCTGGGAGCTGTGACCCGACAGTGGGCTATGGTCCACTGGTTGGGAACCATTGCACTCAGCTGGTCTAGTGAAGTCAAGGGTACCGGTACTTCTACTAATCCTCCAGTGTGGTGGAAGCTTTGGTTGGTCAGCTGGTCTGGTGAAGTCAAGGGTACTTCTACTAATCCTCCAGTGTGGTGGAAGCTTTGGTTGGTCAGCTGGTCTGGTGAAGTCAATCAATCAATCAATCAATCAAGTCAAGGGAACTTCTACTAATCCTCCAGTGGTGGAAGCATTGGGTGGTCAGCTGGTCTGGTGAAGTCAAGGGTACTTCTACTAATCCTCCAGTGTGGTGGAAGCTTTGGTTGGTCAGCTGGTCTGGTGAAGTCAAGGGTACTTCTACTAATCCTCCAGTGGTGGAAGCATTGGGTGGTCAGCTGGTCTGGTGAAGTCAAGGGTACTTCTACTAATCCTCCAGTGTGGTGGAAGCTTTGGTTGGTCAGCTGGTCTGGTGAAGTCAAGGGTACTTCTACTAATCCTCCAGTGGTGGAAGCATTGGGTGGTCAGCTGGTCTGGTGAAGTCAAGGGTACTTCTACTAATCCTCCAGTGTTGTGGAAGCTTTGGTTGGTCAGCTGGTCTGGTGAAGTCAAGGGTACTTCTACTAATCCTCCAGTGTGGTGGAAGCTTTGGTTGGTCAGCTGGTCTGGTGAAGTCAAGGGTACTTCTACTAATCCTCCAGTGGTGGAAGCAATGGCCGCGCTCCGGCTGTGAAACAAATATGCTTTATCTGCTCTGAATTTAGATATCGATGCCATCCTAATACCCAACACAAATCCCTGGCCAGCCCGGCGCTGTTTTTTTCCCACCATTGTCTCCCACAATGTGGACTCCTGATGCTGACATTTAAAGTGGACCTACAGTGCCTTGACAAAGTATTCATACCCCTTGTCAAGGGTACTTCTAGAATTCCTCCAGTGGTGGAAGCATTGGGTGGTCAGCTGGTGTGGTGAAGTCAACTGTACTTCTACTAATCCTCCAGTGGTGAAAGCATTGGGTGGTCAGCTGGTCTGGCAAGTGAAGGGTATTTCTTCTAATCCTACAGTGGTGAAACCATTGGGTGGTCAGCTGGTCTGGCAAGTGAAGGGTATTTCTTCTAATTCTACAGTGGTGAAACCATTGGGTGGTCAGCTGGTCTGGTGAAGTCAAGGGTACTTCTGCTAATCCTCCAGTGTTGGAAGCATTGGGTGGTCAGCTGGTCTGGTGAAGCCATGGGTACTTCTACTAATCTTCCAGTGTTGGAAGCATTGCGTGGTCAGCTGGTCTGGTGAAGTCAAGGGTACTTCTACTAATCCTCCAGTGGTGGAAGCATTGGGTGGTCAGCTGGTCTGGTGAAGTCAAGGGTACTTCTACTAATCCTCCAGTGGTGGAAACATTGGGTGGTATTTAACCCTGGCCAGGGTTGTGTTGTGTCTTACATGCGCAACAAACTGTAACAAATCTACCTTTTTACTATCATGATATGTTTTTTGGCTTACCATATTCACCTCATTTGGGTGAACCCCATGTATATATGTATTGTAATTGGAATGGAGATGATGTTGGGGTGACACCAGACCTTATATAATGTTTCTATTTAACCCTGGCCAGTGTGCCACCCATATAATGGGGTGTAAGGGGCCTCTCTGTCGGCTCAGGCTGGCATGACGATGCGGCCTCCAAAAGGAAGTGACCATGATGATATGGGCTCACGTGCAGTCAACCTGAAGGAGAAGGGATGTTGGGGACAGAATCTAAAAAGAGCTTCTATGCCACCAATTTGTCCAGAAGAAGATGGAATTTGGCTTCAATGATTCACATACAAAGGAATAGGTCATGGAACCATAAATGGGGACACAGTAGTCCTTAAACCAGGGGTCTCAAACTGGTGGCCCTCCAGCTGTTGAAGGAAGCAAGCAGAAGCACAGAAGAGAGAACAGCGTGGCATCTGGTCTGATACACCGGGGGGTCTCGTTACGTCACCAGTTTACATTCAAAGAGTGTCCACCGGGGTTCTTCCACAATGGGAAAGGGGGGGGGGGGTGGGAAACGCCTGAATTTTTCTAACCTCTCCATCCAACCCCTTCTCCAGTTTTATACATCCAGACTTCATCTATTAGAAGTGTTTTTATCACATATTTTATACAATTACAAAAAGAAGCAATCACAACCATTCATGCTGAACAAATAAACTGTCAGGGCAAGGCCTCTCTGACTGAGCCAAATACAATTTCAGTAAGCTGTTACAAGGCCAGGCATCTTTCACGAACTTTCAGATTTCCCTTCAAGAAGTTATGTAGATTTCATGTTCCCCTGCTTGCTTCCAAAAGTCATGTTTTCTTTCTTGCCGACTCCCCCCCCCCCCCCTTTTAATTAGTTAAAGAGCAACTTGAGCTGACCAGAGGATTCGATCGATGAACTGCTGTCCAAGAAACACGGAAGATTACTACATTTAAAGTGGACCCATCCATCGGATATCGTGCAGAATGATGGGAACTGACAATGTAACACTTCCAGGTGTTTATTATTTCTCATAGAGATCACAACACGACCCCCCCCCCCCCCTTACAATGCGTTTATCTGCTTCTGTCTCCAGGACAGTGCCATCTTTTTTCAGGTATCAAGCAAGGTCACCATCTACTTCCTGGACCCCCTCCCCTCTCTCTCTCTTCCTGTCCCCCTTCTCCCTCCCCTTCTCTCTCTCTCCCTGTCCCCCTCTCTCTGCCCCCTCCCCTCTCTCCCTGTCCCCCTCTCTCTGCCCCCTCCCCTCTCTCCCTGTCCCCCTCCCTCTCTCCCTGTCTCCCTCTCTCTGCCCCCTCCCCTCTCTCCATGTCCCCCTTCTCTTTCCCCCTCCCTCTCTCCCTGTCCCCCTCTCTCTGCCCCCTCCCCTCTCTCCCTGTCCCCCTCCCTCTCTCCCTGTCCCCCTCTCTCTGCCCCCTCCCCTCTCACCCTGTCCCCCTCCCTCTCTCCCTGTCCCCCTCCCTCTCTCCCTGTCCCCCTCTCTCTGCCCCCTCCCCTCTCTCCCTGTCCCCCTCCCTCTCTCCCTGTCCCCCTCTCTCTGCCCCCTCCCCTCTTTCCATGTCCCCCTTCTCTTTCCCCCTCCCTCTCTCCATGTCCCCCTCTCTCTGGCTCCTCCCCTCTCTCCCTGTCCCCCTCCCTCTTTCCTTGTCCCCCTCTTTCCATGTCCCCCTTCTCTTTCCCTCCTCCCTCTCTCCGGTCTCTGCCCCCTCCGCTCTCTCTCCCTGTCCCCTCCCCTCTCTCCCTGCCCCCCTTTTTCTCTCCCTGTCCCCCTCTCTCTCTCTCCATGTCCCCCTTCTCTTTCCCCCCTCCCTCTCTCTGGCCCTCTTTCTCTCCCTGCCCCCTCCCCCTCTCTCTCCCTGTCTTTCTCTCTCTGCCCCCTCCCCTCTCTCTATCCCTGTCCCCCCCTTCTCTCCCCCCTCTCTTTCTCCCTGTGCCCCTCTCTCCAACCCCTTCTCTCTCTCCATGATCCCGCTCTCTGCCCCCTCCCACCTCTCTCTCTGCCCATCCCCCTTTCTGCCCCCTCCCCTCTCCCTGTCCCCTTCTTTCTCCATCCCCTCTCTCTCTCTCTCTGCCCCCTCTCCTTTTCTCTGTCTTCTTGTCCACCTCCTTTCTCCCCCTCCCCTCTCTGTCCCCCTTCTCTCTCCCTTATCTCTCTGTCCCCTCCCATCTCTCTCTCTCTCCCTGTCCCCCTGGATCTCTCCTCTCTCTGTCCCTTCTCTCTCTCCCCCTGCCCCCTGCTCTGTCCCCTCCCCTCTCTCTCTGCCCATTACCCTCTCTCTCTCTATCTGCCTCCCCCCTCTATCTCTCCCCGCTCCCCCTTTTTTCTCTCTCTCTCCCTGTCCCCTCCCCTCCCGCCCCCTTTTTTCTCTCCCTGTCCCTGCCCCTATTCCCTCTCTCCCCCCTCTCTCCCTGTCCCCCTTCTCTTTCCCCCTCCCTCTGCCCCTCCTCTTTCTCTACCTGCCCCCTCCCCTCTCTCCCTGCCCCCTCCCCTCTCTCTCCCTATCTTTGCCCCCTCCTCTCCCCCCTCCCCATCCCCCTTCTCTCCCCCCTCTCTCTCTCTCTCTCTCCATGATGCCCCTCCCCCTCCCCCGTCCCCTTCTCTCTCTCCATCCCCTCTCTCGTTCTCTTCTTGTCCACCTTCTCTCTCCCCCCTCCCCCTTTTCTCTCCCCTCTCTCTCCCTGCCCCCCTTCTCTCTCTGTCCCCCTTCTGTCTGCCCCCTCCCATCTCTCTGCCCCCGATACAGATTCTCGTCAAGGGCGCTGGAGACCCTAGGTACGCCTCTGCTCAAAAAGGTAGAAAAACACGGAATGACGTCTACAAGACGAAACCCGAAATGATGCGACGTAAGAAAATATCCCCCCTTTTTCTCTGTCCATGGATTAGGAGAAGAGTTGGCGCAAAAACGGCAGATAGAACGACGACATGAAATCTGACGCTGACTTCTTTCTACTAAATGAGGATGAGAGAAAATAAAATTAAAAACGCACTTCAATCGCAAAGCCAATTAACCGCCAAGCGTGCCAAACGTTTGGAGGAAGAACACGCATATATTTTATTTTTTTGCTGACGCCCGTGAGAGATAATATATTTTTACAAAGGGCTTGGCGAGGAGAAGACCTCCTTTGAAAGCGACATAAAACGTCGGCAGGAACTGAAAATGTAATTAGATTTCATTAGATAATCCTTCTCTCTCTTCTATTTATATTGGCCTGGAGTCTGTAAAAAAAAGCGCAAAAAGACGACCTCTGTAGTAAGAGTTTCTTTTTTTTTACGATGAAAACAGTCGGGTAACACCTTATTTATGATGATAGATATAACGGGAGCTGAGAAATCCAGAGAAAAGGCCTAATAAAAAACAAAAAAAATCTTTACATTTAAACTGCTAAAAAAAAAACGGAGCAGAATAAACTCCTTTAACCACTTAAGCCCCGGAACCAATATGCAGGTTAAGGACCTTGCTCCTTTTTGCGATTCTGCACTGCGTCGCTTTAACTGACAATTGCGCGGTCGTGCGACGCGGCTCCCAAACAAAACTGGCGTCCTTTTTTCCCCACAAATAGAGCTTTCTTTTGGTGGTATTTGATCACCTCTGCGGTTTTTATTTTTTGCGCTATAAACAAAAATAGAGCGACAATTTTGAAACAAATTCAATATTTTTTACTTTTTGCTATAATAAATATCCCCAAAAACATATATAAAAATTTTTTTTTTTCCTCAGTTTAGGCCGATACGTATTCTTCTACATATTTTTGGTAAAAAAAAAAAAATCGCAATAAATGTTTAACAAATGGTTTGTGCAAAATTTATAGCGTTTACAAAATAGGGGATAGTTTTATGGCATTTTTATTAATATTTTTTTTTTTTTACTACTAATGGCGGCGACCAGCGATTTTCTTTGTGACTGCAACACTATGGCGGACACTTCGGACAATTTTGACACATTTTTGGGACCAATATAATTTTCACAGCAAAAAATGCTATAAAAATGCACTGATTACTGTGAAAATTACAATTGCAGTTTAGGAGTTAACCACTAGGGGGCGCTGTAGGGGTTAAGTGTGACCTCATATGTGTTTCTAACTGTAGGGGGACGGGGCTGGACGTGTGACATCATTGATCATCTTTCTCTATATCAGGGAACACACGATCACTGACACTGCCACAGAGAAGAACGGGGAAGGTCTGTTTACACTCACCTCTCCCCGTTCTTCAGCTTCTGTGACCGATCGCGGGACACCGGCGGCGACCGGGTCCCGCAGTCGCGGAGCTTTGGACCGGGTCGCGTGCGCACGCCACCCACGGCTGGGCTCTTAAAGGAGACGTACATGTACGTGCCTGTGCCCAGCCGTGCCAATCTGCCGACGTATATCGGCGTTAGGCGGTCCTTAGGTGGTTAACTGCTTAAAGCTGGATTCCAGGTATTATTATTATTATACAGCCCCCTCACCGTTAGAATCACTCCCTAGGGCACACTTAAGCCCTTCCTCACCCCCTAGTGTTTAACCCCTTCGTTGCCAGTGTCATTTTACACAGTAATCGGTGCATTTGTATATCACTGATCGCTGTATAAATGACAATGCTCCCAAAATAGCATCAAATGTGTCCGCCATAATGTCGCAGTCACGATAAAAATAGCAGATTGCCGCCATTTCTAGTAAAAAAAATGAATAAAAATGTCATAAAATCAATCCCCTATTTTGTAGACGCCATGGGCCAGATTCAGATACATATACGTATCTATCGGCGGGCGTAGTGTATCTCAAATACACTACGCCCCCGTAACTTAGGGCGCAAGTTCCGTTTTCAGAAAGAACTTGCGCCCTAAGTTACGGCGGCGTAGCGTATGTGGTCCGGCGTAAGCCCGCGGAATACAAATTTTCCATGCAGTGGGCGTGTTGTATGGTAATGAAGGCTGACCCCACGTAAATTATGTTTTTGACTAACGGCGCATGCGCCGTCCGTGAACGTATCCCAGTGCGCATGCTCCCAATTACGCCGCAAATAGTCAATGCTTTCGACGTGAACGTAACTTACGCAAAGCCCTATTTGCGAACGTTTTACGCAAACGACGGAAAATTCGACGCTGTCCCGACGTCAATACTTAACATTGCGTACGCCTCATATAGCAGGGGTAACTTTACGCCGGTCCGACGCCTAACGTAAACGACGCATATAGATACGCCGGGCGCAACTAAGTTCGTGAATCGGCGTATCTACCTAATTTGCATATTCTACGCGTAAATCTACGGAAGCGCCACCTAGCGGCCAGCGTAAATATGCAACTAAGATACGACGGCGTAAGAGACTTACGTCAGTCGGATCTTAGCCAAATTTCGGCTTATTTTGTTTTCTGAATACAGAAAGAAGATACGCCGGCGCAGCTTAGAATTTACGCGGCGTATCAATAGATACGCCGACGTAAATTCTTTCTGAATCCGGCCCTATAACTTTTGCTCAAACCGATCAATAAACGCTTATTGCGATTTTTTTTTAACAAAAATAGGTAGAAGAATACGTATCGGCCTAAACTGAGGAAAAATTTTTTTTTTTTATATATTTTTGGGGATATTTATTATAGCAAAAAGTAAAAAATATTGATTTTTTTTCAAAATTGTCGCTGTATTTTTGTTTATAGCGCAAAAAATAAAAACGCAGAGGTGATCAAATACCACCAAAAGAAAGCTCTATTAGTGGGGAAAAAAGGACGCCAATTTTGTTTGGGAGCCACGTCGCACGACCGCGCAATTGTCTGTTAAAGCGACGCAGTGCCGAATCTTTTAGCTGCATTTTGGTCCGGGTCTTAAGTGGTTAAAGCGATGCAATGCTGAATCGCAAAAAAAGTGGCCTGGTCAGGAAGGGGGTAAATTCTTCCAGGGCTGAAGAAAAGGGGCAGGTGAATATACGAGGGAATAGGAAAGTTTGGCTCTATTCACAGATGAGAATGTTGATGCGATGCTCTCACATTCGGGGGGCCGAGCAGTTTTGAAGACGTAATGATCTTCTAAGACGCCGCGTTCGGTTTCAGAAGACGATGGCTGCGGGACACGTTCGGCGTTGACAATCGCGGCTCTTAAACTGATCTTCAGGAGAGCCGCGGAGTTTACATTACTCTGCCAAGTGATCCTGAAGACCCGTCCAGGATGTCGCCTTCGGGGACTGGGGAAGCGGCCGTCTTCGCTGACGAGCCCTCCGGGCGGATCCTGCCGTCAGAAGCGAAGATTATGATATAAAAGGGAGAAAATGACAACGATTCAAAAAGAAAACACATTCCTGGAGTAGCGAGGAGACACGTCCGCCAGGTGAGACGGTCAGAAGTGTCAGGAGATCGGATACACGTCTCTCTTCAGATACCACCCTAAAGTCATACTAAACACACACTTGTTTAAAAGAGGAGTATGGGGGGGGAGGGGGGTTCAGATTAATTTGTTCCTAGGTGGATGCTGCATCTGTCCCCCCCACCCCTGCGCCTCCAACCCTGAGAATGGAGCAATCAAACACTGCTGATCGCTCGGCTCTGACAGCTGCAGTCAGTCACAGCTCTCTGCTCTGCCCCCTCCTCGCTGACTGGAGCGCTGAACTGTGGAAGAGACGGGCGCGGGCCGCTCAGGCTTTCAGCGACTGACACATTACTTAGGATGCTGCACTGCATCAAAGAAATTACTTTACCCAGTTTCAGTCTCAACTTTTCCCATCAGTGCAGCCTCATCAGTGCTGCCCCATCAGCACAGCCAAATCAGTGCTGCCTCATCAGTGCAGTCTATCAGTGCACATCAGTGCAGCCTCATCAGTGCCTATCAGTGCAGCTTCATCAGTGCAGCCTCATCAGTGCCCAACAATGCAGCCTCATCAGTGTCTACTCATCACTGCAGCCTCATCAGTGCCCAACAATGCAGCCGCATCAGTGTCTCCTCATCACTGCAGCCTCATCAGTGCCGCCTCAAACGCACATCAGTGCAGCCTCATCAGTGCTCATCAGGGCAGCCTCATCGTACCCATCAGTGCAGCCTCATCAGTGCCCATCAGGGCAGATTCATCAGCACAGATCAGTGGCAACAACTGGCTTGTGTTAAAGGGAGATCAGCAATGATAATCAGGACACTGATTATCAGTGCAGTCCCAACAGTTCCCACCAGTGCCACCAATCAGTGCCCATCAGAGCAGCCTCATCAGTGCCTCCTCATCAATGCAGCCTTACCAGTGCCCATTAGTACTGCCTCTTCAGTGCACATCAGCGCAGTCTATCAGTGCCTATCCGTGCAGCCTCATCAGTGCTCATCAATGCTGTCAATCGGTGCCTCCTCATCAGTGCAGCCTATCAGTGCAGTCTATCAGCGCAGCCTCATCAGTGCTGCCAATCAGTGCCCATCAGGGCAGCTTCATCAGCACACATCAGTGAAGGAGAAAAATTACCCGTTTGCTAAATTATACCACCCTAACTTGCCCTATGCAACCCTAACTTGCCCAATACCACCCCAAACTACCCTATATCACCCCAACATGCCCTATACCACCTTAACCTGTCCTATACCATCCCACTACACCAACCTGCCACTATACCACTCTATACTACCCTAACCTGCCACTATACTGCCCTATACTATCATTTACAGGGGCTGGTTTGGGGTGCGCCCCGTGCCCGGTCGCTGCCTGCTTGGTGCTGGGCAGCCTAGTCAGAGAGGGGGTGACACCATGTTTTACCGCATTGGGTGACACCAACCCTAGTGACGCCACTGCATGTGTACAGTGTCACATGTCCGCGCAATTGTCACTCAAATTGTGACAGCGCTGAAAGCGGAGAATTGGCCTGGGCAGGAAGGGGGTGACAGCGCCGGGCAGGAAGGGGGTGACAGCGCCCGGCAGGAAGGGGGGTGACAGCGCCCGGCAGGAAGGGGGTGACAGCGCCCGGCAGGAAGGGGGTGACAGCGCCCGGCAGGAAGGGGGTGACAGCGCCCGGCAGGCAAGTGGTTAAAGCGGGAGTTCACCCATTTGTAAAAAAAAAAAAATTCTCCCCTTAGCTTCCTGCTCGTTTTGTCTAGGGGAATCGGCTATTTGTATTAAAATATGAGCAGTACTTACCCGTTTTCGAGCTGCATCTTCTTCCGTCGCTTCCGGGTATGGGTCTTCGGGAGCGGGCGTTCCTTCTTGAGTGACAGCCTTCCGAGAGGCTTCCGACGGTCGCATCCATCGCGTCACTCGTAGCCGAAAGAAGCCGAACGTCGGTGCGGCTCTATACTGCGCCTGCGCACCGACGTTCGGCTTCTTTCGGAAAATCGTGACGCGATGGATGCGACCGTCGGAAGCCTCTCGGAAACCTGTCAATCAAGAAGGAACGCCCATTCCCGAAGCCCATACCCGGAAGCGACGGAGAGGATGCATCTCGTAAACGGGTAAGTACTGCTCATATTTTAAAACAACTAGCCGATTCCCCTAGACAAAACGAGCAGGAATCTAAGGGGGAAAAGTGCCCTCTAAGGGTGAACCTCCGCTTTAAGAACAGAGAATTCTGCCGGCTGAGGTTTTGGGTCGAAACCAATTTTTTTTAACAATTTAGTTTCCATCCTGAAAACGTCGAAAGTAAAAAGCGTCGTCTAATAAAGCGACGTGAAATCTACTTTATTACGTTCTGTAAAAACAGAAAGTCGTGTCGGACAAATCACCTCAATGAAAAGCGAGGAGCGCGCGCGGGAAACGAGCGCCGCCGCTTATAACATGACGAAAGATGGCTTCTCGGAGCGCGGCCTCCAACACTAATAAGCCATATGCTAGATGGAGCCGTGCCAAGACCACCATATTAACGCTCCCAGGGTACGGCACCCCCCAAAAAACATACTGCCTCATTATCCCCCGTGCCAGAATATGCAATAAATTACACACACAATGTTACACATATATATTATTTTAACTGTTTTCCTCGCAGGAAAGGGAATCGATTATTATTCATGAGCGAGCTTCGGGACACGTCAAGTGAAAATATTCCGTCGTACAAAAAAAAACGGCAGTCTGGTAATTATTCAGGTCTGTGAGGAACGCAGCTCGCGATTTTACCCAGCAGGCCCCGAAAAACGGCCGCAGCGCGGAGTCGTCAAAACGGCAACGATGACGTATGGGAATCTTACAAGGTCCAAGGAAAAATTATCAACGTTATATAAAAGTGCCTATCGGCATAGGCGTGCGCAGCCTTCGGCGTTGGGGTGTGCACCCCGAAGCTCAAACACACTACCGATTACTCACCATGTTCATTCAGAAAGGGAAGGGGCCGGTAAATGGCATATTTACCGGCCCCTTCGACCACTCATCCTAAAACATTCACAGCAACAACCGGTGGGAGAGGAGGGAGGCCGGTGCTGAGCCGAAAAATGACCGATGTCGAAATAATACCCCCCTTGTACTGCGCAGGCGCAGCGCTTGCATGGTAGGGAGCACTACGGTGCCGCCGAAAAAATGTACAGCTGTACACGGAGCCTGCGCAAAGAAGACAACATTCTGCCACGCGCTCGCGCACGCTCCCGATGCTTGTGCAACTCTGCAAGGGGCGGGTGTCTTATTGATTGAACTCTACAAGGAATCTGTTCCATTTAACCACTTAAGGACCGCCTCCTGCACATATACGTCGGCAGAATGGCACGGCTGGGCACATGTACGTACAGGTACGTCCTGTACTAGTACCCAGCCGCGGGTCGCGGCGCGCTCCCGCGACCCGGTTCGAAGCTCCGTGACCGCGGGACTCGCGGACCCGATCGCCGCTGGAGTCCCGCGATCGGTCCCCGGAGCTGAAGAACGGGGAGAGGTGAGTGTAAACACGGCTTCCCCGTTCTTCACCGTGGCGGCGTCATCGATCGTGTGTTCCCTAATATAGGGGGACGCAATCAATGACGTCACACCTACTGCCACACCCCCCTACAGTTTTAAACACACTTCAGGGAACACATAAACCCATCAGCGCCCCCTTGTGGTTAACTCCCAAACTGAAATTGTCATTTTCACAATAAACAATGCATTTTTAATGCATTTTTTGCTGTGAAAATCAGAATGGTCCCAAAAATGTGTCAAAATTGTCCGATGTGTCCGCCATAATGTCGCAGTCAAGAAAAAAAATCTGTGTTGAAGTGATACTGCGCTGGTCTAAAAAATTTACGTGGAAATTAAATTGATCTAAATAGTACCACAATATAAATAAAAAAAATATATGAAAATAAATGATAGCTGCTGCAGCAAAAAAATGTTAGATAAACATCAAGTGCAATAGAAAAATAAAATTAAGCTGCGCTGCACAAGTAATATCCTATTAGGTCACAAAATAGAGATATAACCATATGTAAGTACAAATATTAAGGAATAAAGTGACTTAGTGCACACAAATAAAGTGCAATCCGTGTTGTACAAAGTCCCAAGGAAAAATTCAACAAAACTCCAAATTCTGTGCGGTCATGAATGCCAGAAAGAAAGGTGTTGAAAGTATCTCAGGAAGAAGTGTCCAAGTAGCAGGATAGATGAAAAGCCACCACCTCCTATCTATATCCTGCTTACCGGATGGGATGGATCCCTATAGTAAGGAATCAAATGCGCTTGTGGCTCTACAGCCCAGATGGCAATCAATCAATCCAACAAGCAAAGGGTCCTCACTTCTTGATTTGCAATCTAGCTTTCCCCTTATGTTCACATTACCGCTCTCCAACAAGTCGCCATGCAGATAATATCCAAAAGGAAAGAAAGAATCGACATAGAGCAGTATTGCAAACAAAGCTAGTTTAATAAAAAATGTCAGTTTCACTCACATTTGGTAGAATAACAGTAAGCGTTATATGTCTCTAGCCGGCCGGCTTTCTCGTATCGCTCGCTCCTTTCCGGATGGCGATGAGGTACACACAATAGTGGCGTCAGCACGCCGCTCCTCCCTACGCCGTTTCGTCCTATCGTAGACTTCTTCCAGGGGCACTTCTTCCTGAGATACTTTCAACACCTTTCTTTCTGGCATTCATGACCGCACAGAATTTGGAGTTTTGTTGAATTTTTCCTTGGGACTTTGTACAACACGGATTGCACTTTATTTGTGTGCACTAAGTAACTTTATTCCTTAATATTTGTACTTACATATGGTTATATCTCTATTTTGTGACCTAATAGGATATTACTTGTGCAGCGCAGCTTAAAGCGGGGGTTCACCCTTAGAGGGCACTTTTCCCCTTAGATTCCTGCTCGTTTTCTCTAGGGGAATCGGCTATTTGTTTTAAAATATGTGCAGTACTTACCCGTTTACGAGATGCATCCTCTCCGTCGCTTCCGGGTATGGGCTGCGGGAATGGGCGTTCCTTCTTGATTGACAGTCTTCCGAGAGGCTTCCGACGGTCGCATCCATCGCATCACGATTTTCCGAAAGAAGCCGAACGTCGGTGCGCAGGCGCAGTATAGAGCCGCACCGACGTTCGGCTTCTTTCGGCTACGAGTGACGCGATGGATGCGACCGTCGGAAGCCTCTCGGAAGAATGTCAATCAAGAAGGAACGCCCGCTCCCGAAGACCCATACCCGGAAGCGACGGAAGAAGATGCAGCTCGAAAACGGGTAAGTACTGCTCATATTTTAATATAAATAGCCGATTCCCCTAGACCGAACGAGCAGGAAGCTAAGGGGAGATTTTTTTTTTTTTTTTAAATGGGTGAACTCCCGCTTTAATTTTATTTTTCTAAGAAAAAAAAATCGCTGATCGCCGCCATTAGTAGTAAGAAAAAAAAAATGCAATAAAACTATCAGCTATTTTGTAAACGCTATAAATTGTGCGCAAACCAACTGATAAACGCTTATTGCGATTTTTTTTTACCAAAGATAGGTAGAAGAGTAGGTATCGGCCTAAACTGAGGAAAAACATTTTTTTTTTAGATATTTTTGGGGGATATTTATTATAGCAGAATTTGTCAAAATTGTCGCTCTATTTTTGTTTATAGCGCAAAAAAACGCAGAGGTGATCAAGTACCACCAAAAGAAAGCTCTATTTGTGGGGAAAAAAAAGGACACCAATTTTGTTTGGGAGCCACGTCGCACGACCGCGCAATTGTCAGTTAAAGCGACGCAGTGCCGAATCGCAAAAAGGGGCAAGGTCCTTTAGCTGCATTTTGGTCCGGGTCTTAAGTGGTTAAGCCCCGGACCAATGGATGTTGGTGTAGGGGCCTATTCACACCATTGCGTTATATGTGTGCCCATATTTATGGCTTCTTCCTTTTAGCGTTTTCATAAAATCTTAAACAGGAAAGGATAAACTTAACAATGGGGGGGGGGGGCAAATAACTCTTCCTCACTCTATCCAATACTATTTTTTCTTTTTTTGGCTGAAGATAGGCTCTAAATAGCAAGCAGTCACTTGGAGACATCACCAAAAGAATTCCCGTTTTTTTTTTTTACCAGATAGTAAAATTTGACATCACCGCCACAAAACGGTAATCGGGCAGGAATCCCGTAACAAATAACAAGCAACCGCAATTCTGGATCCGAGTCAGTAGCCAACTTGGTTAACTACCGTGACACAAAACGCACCGCAGATTTGGTAAACACGTTCTGATGCGAGCCAGCTGCGGAGGCAGTGAGTCAGCGATGAGCCTCAGCGCTCGCCAGCGCCTGGCAAAGGACCTAATTGGAATTAACGTGATTGAATTTCCCCCCGAAGTCCTTTGTTGTGTTGCCCGCAGATAAACACATACCAAGATATTGCAAGTCTCTGCGCTTTCACAAACGTTCGTTTGAAATTTTGTTGACCCGAGCAGAAAAATGGAATCACTTAGGACAACGGGGATAAAATCGGTTCCTGATGACCACGGAAAAAAAAAGCTCCAGTCTATGCATGGAATCTGTATGCACTATTCAGGCAGGGCTGTCTATAAGGCAGGGCAAAAAGGGGCCCTGCCATTGTTGTGGGGCCCAAAGCAGCTGCCTCATACTTGTCAGCTATCCCAGTTTAAATTTCCCTTGAAGTTTTAGTCCCGTGCTGTGTCCTGATATCTCAGTGTGAAGTGCCGCTACTAATGCTGCCCAGCTCTGCCTTATTGCTGTGTACAGATGACTCAACTGCAGACCCTGTGTTTACATGTAAATAACCGTCATTCATATGTAAATAGCGGCGTCTGGTGGCATTGGTCCTTGAGCCCAGGCTACCCCTCTACACCCCATGTATCCCCCCAGCACTCTGACCCCTCTACATCCCAGATATCCCCCCAGCACTCTGACCCCTCTACACCCCAGATATCCCCCCAGCACTCTGACCTCTCTACACCCCAGATATCCCCCAGCACTCTGACCCCTCTACACCCCAGATATCCCCCCAGCACTCTGACCCCTCTACACCCCAGATATCCCCCCAGCACTCTGACCCCTCTACACCCCAGATATCCCCCCAGCACTCTGACCCCTCTAAACCCCAGATATCCCCCCCAGCACTCTGACCCCTCTACATCCCAGATATCCCCCCAGCACTCTGACCCCTCTACACCCCAGATATCCCCCCAGCACTCTGACCCCTCTACATCCCAGATATCCCCCCAGCACTCTGACCCCTCTACACCGCAGATATCCCCCCCCAGCACTCTGACCCCTCTACACCCCAGATATCCCCCCAGCACTCTGATCCCTATACACCCCAGATATCCCCCCAGCACTCTGACCCCTCTACACACCAGATATGTCCCCAGCACTCGGACCCCTCTACACCCCAGATATCCTCCCAGCACTCTGACCCCTCTACACCCCAGATATCCCCCCAGCACTCTGACCCCTCTTCACCCCAGATATCCCCCCCCAGCACTCTGACCCCTCTACACCCCAGATATCCCCCCAGCACTCTGATCCCTCTACACCCCAGATATCCCCCCCCCAGCACTCTGACCCCTCTACTCCCCAGATATCCCCCCAGCACTCTGACCCCTCTACATCCCAGATATCCCTCCAGCACTCTGACCCCTCTACACCAGATATCCCCCCAGCACTCTGACCCCTCTACACTCCAGATATCCCCCATGACTCTGACCTCTCTACACCCCAGATATCCCCCCAGCACTCTGACCCCTCTACACCCCAGATATCCCCTCAACACTCTGACCCCCTCTACACCAGATATCCCCCCAGCACTCTGACCCCTCTACACCCTAGATATCCCCCCAGCACTCTGACCCCTCTACACCAGATATCCCCCCAGCACTCTGACCCCTCTACACCAGATATCCCCCCAGCACTCTGACCCCTCTACACCAGATATCCCCCCAGCACTCTGACCCCTCTACACCCTAGATATCCCCCCAGCACTCTGACCCCTCTACACCAGATATCCCCCCAGCACTCTGACCCCTCTACACACCAGATATCCCCCCAGCACTCTGACCCCTCTACACCCCAGGTATCCCCCCAGCACTCTGACCCCTCTACACCCCAGATATCCCCCCAGCACTCTGACCCCTCTACACCCCAGATATACCCCCAGCACTCTGACCCCTCTACACCCCAGATATACCCCCAGCACTCTGACCCCTCTACACCTCAGATATCCCCCCCAGCACTCTGACCCCTCTACACCCCAGATATCCCCCCCAGCACTCTGACCCCTCTACACCCCAGATATACCCCCAGCACTCTGACCCCTCTACACCTCAGATATCCCCCAGCACTCTGACCCCTCTACACCCCAGATATCCCCTCAGCACTCTGACCCCTCTACACCAGATATCCCCCCAGCACTCTGACCCCTCTACACCCTAGATATCCCCCTAGCCCTCTGACCCCTCTACACCCCAGATGTCCCCCTAGCCCTCTGACCCCTCTACACCAGATATCCCCGCCTCCTACCTACTCGATTTATGTTTACCTGCACTGTCTCCATTGTAGGGGCCCCAGAGCATTACTTTGCCCAGGGCCCATGATGCCATTAAGACGGCCCTGCATTAACCTCTAGCAACTAATCAGTGAGCAGTATTACTGTATAGTATTCTCTAGCAACCATCGAAAATAAATCCATGCATGCTCAGAATCAAGTCGACGCATTCTCGGAGGCATTGAACTTAATTTTTCTCGGCTCGACGTAGTGTTTTACGTCACCGCGTTTTGGACGGTCGGAGTGGGGAGTTGGATTTCTATAGACATAAAGAAACAATCCTTCCAGACACTTCTTGAGCAAATTTGCCTAAAAACAAACAAATTTCACACAAAAAGAATGCTAAAAACAGAACAGGAGAAGGGGGTAGGGACACGTTTCCTATTCCCGCCGAACGGCGTTGATACCTTAATCTGCATAGATGGAACCCTTCCACCAGTGGCTCACTGGGAGTTAAGTTTTGTCCACGTTTAATTGAACGATTTCTTGAGGGAAAAGTCCGGAGTGGATTTAAGGGTGTCCAAGAACTATTACCAACTGGCACCTAGCGAGAGCTCGGCGTGCCAACTTAAATACTACTCCTTAATGTTACTGGAAGGCGTTCTCTTCCAGATGTGCCGAGTGGTTGCAGTAACGGGGCTATATTTACACGTGGAAGGATTTGGACTACCCTTAGTGCAGTTCTGCGGCCATGGATAACAGGTTCTGTAATGAAAAGCATGTGCTACAAAAAGAGAGATAAGCAAGACCTCGCTGTGCTTGTTGTACAGTCAGGGCCCAGATTATGTCACGTCAGACTCCACTTCTGTTATCTCTCCGAGTATTTACATCGCAAACAGAGCCGGCCAACGCCGCCGTGACTGACAGATGGAGAGGACGGGGTAGGCGGGCAGTGTTCGGAAGCTATCCAGCCACAATATTGAGCTTGTTGTTCAACTACAAAGCCCATTAGGTTATTACGGTCAACAACGGCTAAGCCTTGCTGATCCTCCTCCCTGACTGGAAGTCAAGAGCAAATAGATACCTACAGTGTGAACTCTACATGGACCTTTATTCATCACTAGAGGGATCACCAACAGAAGGAGGACCTGATCCCTCTATATAGATCTTCAGATATCCCTAGAGGGGCCACCAGCAGGAGGAAGGAGGTCCTGATTCTCTATATAGATCTTTATATCACTAGAGGGGCCACCAGCAGGAGGAAGGAGGTCCTGATTCCTCTATATAGATCTTTATATCACTAGAGGGGTCACCAGCAGGAGGACGGAGGTCCTGATTCTCTATATAGATCTTTATATCACTAGAGGGGTCACCAGCAGGGGGAAGGAGGTCCTGATTCCTCTATATAGATCTTTATATCACTAGAGGGGCCACCAGCAGGAGGAAGGAGGTCCTGATTCCTCTATATAGATCTTTATATCACTAGAGGGGTCACCAGCAGGAGGAAGGAGGTCCTGATTCTCTATATAGATCTTTATATCACTAGAGGGGTCACCAGCAGGGGGAAGGAGGTCCTGATTCCTCTATATAGATCTTTATATCACTAGAGGGGCCACCAGCAGGAGGAAGGAGGTCCTGATTCCTCTATATAGATCTTTATATCACTAGAGGGGTCACCAGCAGGGGGAAGGTGGTCCTGATTCCTCTATATAGATCTTTATATTACTAGAGGGGTCACCAGGAGGAGGAAGGAGGTCCCGATTCCTCTATATAGATCTTTATATCACTAGAGGGGTCTTCATCACGAGGAAGGAGGTCCTGATTCCTCTCTATATAGATCTTTATATCACTAGAGGGATCAACAGGAGGAGGAAGGAGGTCCTGATTCCTCTATATAGATCTTTATATCACTAGAGGGGTCACCAGCAGGAGGTCCTGATTCCTCTATATAGATCTTTATATCACTAGACGGGTCACCAGCAGGAGGAAGGAGGTCCTGATTCCTCTATATAGATCTTTATATCACTAGACGGGTCACCAGCAGGAGGAAGGAGGTCCTGATTCCTCTATATAGATCTTTATATCACTAGAGGGATCACCAGCAGGAGGAAGGAGGTCCTGATTCCTCTATATAGATCTTTATATCACTAGAGGGGTCACCAGCAGGAGGAAGGAGGTCCTGATTCCTCTATATAGATCTTAATATCACTAGAGGGGTCACCAGCAGGAGGAAGGAGGTCCTGATTCCTCTATATAGATCTTTATATCACTAGAGGGGTCACCATCAGGAGGAAGGAGGTCCTGATTCCTCTATATAGATCTTCATATCACTAGAAATCTCTCTACTGTGCTTATTACCAGGCATATGAAGAAACACAGATGGAAGTTTTACTTTGACTCACTGCAAGGTCTGTTGGTGCGCCTGATGCGCCTCGGTGGAGATGCTGCTTTTAACCGTTAACCAAGGAAGTTACACAGCCCAAAAGTTTGGCACAAGAAGAAGGGAAGAAGGAAGAAAGGAAGAGGAGGTGGAGGGTTTCTCCTTCATTCTACTCTCTGTCATGCACCTCCTACTCCCTTAAACTGACACTGCCCTGAGCTGCCTCCTGCTAAGCACAATATGCCAGGGCGCCATCTCCCGTAAGTGGCGACAGGGACCGGTCAAAAAACAGGTACCCATTCCCCCCTCCCCCCTAAAAGGTGCCAAATGTGGGACCGGAGGGGAGGGGGAGGAAGCAAATAAGCGGTAAGTTCTACTTTTGGGTGGAACTCCGCTTCAACCGCTTGCCGACCGCCTCGCGTAGATATAGGTCAGCCGAATGGCACGGATGGGGGCCAAGGCTGCAGATGCATGGGGGGCCAAGGCTGCAGATGGATGGGGGGCCAAGGCTGCAGATGGATGGAGGGACAAGGCTGCAGATGGATGGGGGGGACAAGGCTGCAGATGGATGTGGGACAAGGCTGCAGATGGATGGGGGGGACAAGGCTGCAGATGGATGGGGGGCCAAGGCTGCAGATGGATGGGGGGCCAAGGCTGCAGATGGATGGGGGGGCCAAGGCTGTAGATGGATGGGGGGGCAAAGGCTGCAGATGGATGGGGGGGACAAGGCTGCAGATGGATGGGGGGGGGGGACAAGGCTGCAGATGGATGGGGGGGGGACAAGGCTGCAGATGGATGGGGGGGGACAAGGCTGCAGATGGATGGGGGGGGGACAAGGCTGCAGATGGATGGGGGGGACAAGGCTGCAGATGGATGGGGGGGGGGGACAAGGCTGCAGATGGATGGGAGGGACAAGGCTGCAGATGGATGGAGGGGCCAAGGCTGCAGATGGATGGGGGGGCCAAGGCTGCAGATGGATGGAGGGGCCAAGACTGCAGATGGATGGGGGGACAAGGCTGCAAATGGATGGGGGGCCAAGGCTGCAGATGGATGGGGGGGCCAAGGCTGCAGATGGATGGGGGGCCAAGGCTGCAGATGGATGGAGGGACAAGGCTGCAGATGGATGGGGGGACAAGGCTGCAAATGGATGGGGGGGGACAAGGCTGCAGATGGATAGGGGGGGACAAGGCTGCAGATGGATGGGGGGGGGGACAAGGCTGCAGATGGATGGGGGGGGGGGACAAGGCTACAGATGGATGGGGGGGGACAAGGCTGCAGATGGATGGGGGACAAGGCTGCAGATGGATGGGGGACAATGCTGCAGATGGATGGGGGACAATGCTGCAGATGGATGGGGGACAATGCTGCAGAAGGATAGGCAAAGCTGCAGATGAATGGGCAAGGCTGCAGATGGACGGGGGCAAGGCTGCAGATGGACGGGGGCAAGGCTGCAGATGGACGGGGGCAAGGCTGCAGATGGACAGGGGCAAGGCTGCAGATGGACGGGGGCAAGGCTGCAGATGGATGGGGGACAAGGCTGCAGATGGATGGGGGACAAGGCTGCAGATGGATAGGCAAAGCTGCAGATGAATGGGCAAGGCTGTAGATAAGGGGCAAGGCTGCAGATGGACGGGGGCAAGGCTGCAGATGGACGGGGGGCAAGGCTGCAGATGGACGGGGGGCAAGGCTGCAGATGGACAGGGGGCAAGGCTGCAGATGGACGGGGGACAAGGCTGCAGATGGACGGGGGCAAGGCTGCAGATGGACACTGATAAGGTTGCATTGATGGGCATTTAAAATGTTTTTTCCTTAAACTTTCTTCTTAAAATTAGGGTGCGTGTTATATGCCGATAAATACGGTACCTTTTTGGTTGTAACATGACAAACTGTGGAAAATTTCGAGGGGTGTGAATACTTTTTCAAGGCACTGTATAAAGTGAAAAAAATATATATTTTTAGCGACACCAAAATACCCCTAAAAAATAAAAATAAAAAAAAGGCACAAAAAAACGGTCCATCTCCCACAATTCTCTGCCAGGCTTTCCCCTTCCCCCACCTCAACCCTCTGTGCCAAGAAGAAGGTCAAAGCTTGTTTCTCCAATCAGATGACATACACCGTATAGGAATCTCCGAACGGGCGTCCAGAAACACTGACACATTTAACAAAAATATTTGTAGACCAGGAATACAGGTGCACAACGAAGGCAATTAAAAAAAGGAGAAAAAAGAAAAAAAAAAGAAAGAAGTCTGGACTTACAATAACACCATCTGTTCAGCTGGCGAGTTGTAAAAAAGGAAGGTTTACCCAGAATCCTTTGCTAAACTAAATACAGCACATGTGCCTCTCTCTATATATATATATATGGGAGTTTATATACACACACACTTTATTGTAAACTTATTCAGGTTGATACATCCTACAGAGGACACATCCAGGAAACCAAAACATAATTTCCTTCAAATTATACGTATGTGACAAAGTATAACCGCTTGCTTACTAGGCACTTAACCCCCCCTCCTGCCCAGGCCAATTTTCAGCGCTCTCACTCTTTGACCGCGCGGTCACACAACGCTGTACCCAAATTACATTTTTATCATTTTTTTTAGAGCTTTCTTTTGGTGGTATTTGATCACCTCTGCGGATTTTAATTTTTTCTTAAAAAAAATATATATATATATACAAAAGCGTTTTATATTCTGTTAAGAAATTTTGCAAACGGGTAATTTTTCTCCTTCATTGATGTACGCTGATGAGGCTGCACTGATGGGCACCGATAGGCTGCACTGGTGGGCACTGATAGGCAGCACTGAGAGGTGGCACTGATGGGCACTGAGAATTGGCACCAATAGGTGGCATGGATAGGTGGAAGTGATAGGCACTGATAGGTGGCAGTGATGGGCACTGCTAAGCACTGGTAGGTGAGACTGATAGGCAGCACTGCTAGGTGACACAGATGAGGCATTGATTGGCACCACTGGTGGGCATTTATAAGTGGCACTCATAGGCATTGATAGGTGGCACTGTTTTGCACTGGTGGGCACTGAAGAGCATTGATAAGTGTCACTGGTGGGCACTGAGAATTGGCGCCACTGATAGCTGGCAGTGATGGGCACTAATCAGCACTGGTGAGACTGATAGACAGCACTGCTAGGTGGCACTTATTGGCACCACTGGTGGGCATTTATAAGTGGCACTCATAGGCATTGATAGGTGGCACTGTTTTGCACTAGTGGGCACTGAAGGGCATTGATAAGTGTCACTGGTGGGCACTGAGAATTGGCACCAATAGGTGCCACTGATAGCTGGCAGTGATGGGCACTAATCAGCACTGGTGAGACTGATAGGCAGCACTGCTAGGTGGCACTTATTGGCACCACTGGTGGGCATTTATAAGTGGCACTCGTAGGCATTGATAGGTGGCATTGGTGGGCACTGAGGTGACACTGATGGTGGCACTGAAGGGCATTGATAGGCGTCACTGTGGGCACTGAGAATTGGCACCAATAGGTGGCACTGATAGGTGGCAGTGATGGGCACTGATCAGCACTGCTAGGTGACACCGATGAGTCATTGATTGGCACTCGTAGGCATTGATAGGTGGCTCGGTTTTTCACTGGTGGTCACTGTGGGCAATGGAAGGGGGCACTGGCAGGCGGTACCGGTGGGCACTGATGACCAATGTCCCTTACACAAAAGCCAGTGATCGGCTTTTTTTTCTCCTCATGCTAACAGCGTGAGGAGAAAAAGAAAACGAATACCGAGCTTTTGTTTACATCACATGATCAGCTATCATTGGCTGAGAGCCGATCACGTGGTAAGGGGCCGGGATCTCAGTGACTCGGTGATCACAGCAGGGGGCACGCAGGGAGCGTGCAAAGGGGAGGACGTCTATTCAGGTCCACGCTGTAGCCGACGTTCAGCTATAGCGCGTACGCCAAGTGGATATACTAATAATATATTATATATACCGAATATAGCCCGAGTACATATGACCCAAGTCACCGCTCAAAATCAAGACAGAGCGCCATCTAAAAACAACAAGCAGAACAATTTTCCTGCTGTGTACCCAAATTTCCAGATTTGTTTTGGGCAACCTCTGATCAGTTTCTTATACGGGAGCGTTCTATTAAACACCCGCCGCCTGCGAACAGTACATTTTTTTGACAGCGGGCAGCACAGCCAGGCACTGCAACACACCCATAATTCACAATGTACTTCCAGGTTCAGAGGCACGCATGCCCGTGCCCCCTACTGACTTGTGTTGTGAGTAAAACACAGCACAAGTTTGTCAGTAGGTTACAGCCAATCATGTTGGGCTGTATACCTGCTGATTGGATGTGGCCAGTCACAGCACAGATGTGTTTGTAAACCGAATTCCTCCCTGCTGTTCAGATATGAAAGGAAGGAGAGAAACCCAGCCAGATCAGGGAGTACAAGCGGCGCACATTCACTTAGTTAGGCACACAGTTAACCTCTTGATTTCATGATTTTCTCATGAATATGAAGGGTCTCGGTGATGTCACTGGTCTCTAGTGATTGGATAGGCTGTGTTCTCATGAATATGAAGGGTCTCTGTGATGTCACTGGTCTGTATTGATTGGATAGGCTGTGTTCTCATGAATATGAAGGGTCTCTGTGATGTCACTGGTCTCTGGTGATGGATAGGCTGTGTTCTTGGTCTCGGTGATGTCACTGGTCTCTAGTAATGGATAGGCTGTGTTCCCATGAATATGAAGGGTCTCGGTGATGTCACTGGTCTCTAGTAATGGATAGGCTGTGTTCCCATGAATATGAAGGGTCTCGGTGATGTCACTGGTCTCTAGTGATTGGATAGGCTGTGTTCTCATGAATATGAAGGGTCTCGGTGATGTCACTGGTCTCTAGTGATTGGATAGGCTGTGTTCTCATGAATATGAAGGGTCTCGGTGATGTCACTGGTCTCTGGTGATTGGATAGGCTGTGTTCTCATGAATATGAAGGGTCTCGGTGATGTCACTGGTCTCTAGTGATTGGATAGGCTGTGTTCTCATGAATATGAAGGGTCTCGGTGATGTCACTGGTCTCTAGTGATTGGATAGGCTGTGTTCTCATGAATATGAAGGGTCTCGGTGATGTCACTGGTCTCTAGTGATTGAATAGGCTGTGTTCTCATGAATATGAAGGGTCTCGGTGATGTCACTGGTGTCTAGTGATTGGATAGGCTGTGTTCTCATGAATATGAAGGGTCTCAGTGATGTCACTGGTCTCTAGTGATTGGATAGGCTGTGTTCTCATGAATATGAAGGGTCTCTGTGATGTCACTGGTCTCTAGTGATTGGATAGGCTGTGTTCTCATGAATATGAAGGGTCTCTGTGATGTCACTGGTCTCTAGTGATTGGATAGGCTGTGTTCTCATGAATATGAAGGGTCTCGGTGATGTCACTGGTCTCTAGTGATTGGATAGGCTGTGTTCTCATGAATATGAAGGGTCTCTGTGATGTCACTGGTCTCTAGTGATGGACAAGCTGTGTTCTCATGAATATGAAGGGTCTCTGTGATGTCACTGGTCTCTAGTGATTGGATAGGCTCTGTTCTCATGAATATGAAGGGTCTCGGTGATGTCACTGGTCTCTAGTGATTGGATAGGCTCTGTTCTCATGAATATGAAGGGTCTCGGTGATGTCACTGGTCTCTAGTGATTGGATAGGCTGTGTTCTCATGAATATGAAGGGTCTCGGTGATGTCACTGGTCTCTAGTGATTGGATTGGCTGTGTTCTCATGAATATGAAGGGTCTCGGTGATGTCACTGGTCTCTAGTGAATGGATAGGCTGTGTTCTCATGAATATGAAGGGTCTCGGTGATGTCACTGGTCTCTAGTGATTGGATAGGCTACATTCTCAAGAATATGAAGAGTATCAGTAGGGCAGGCTGGGTTTATTATGCACATGAAGTTTCCGTGATATCACTTGTTTTTACCGAACAGATAGGTTGCATTCTCACAAATTTTGGTGATAAGCTCGTGTGCTTAGGGATTCAACATTAGCTGCCATTATGACATCACTTGTTCCTAGTAAGCCACTATTTTTATGAGAACACAACCCATAAAGATTTGTAAATCGAATTAAAAACCACTAAACAGTGCAGAAAGGCACAGCCCTAATTCCATACTCTAAAAGAAGTCTATTTGTTTATTTG
Source organism: Rana temporaria (assembly GCF_905171775.1). Lineage (NCBI taxonomy): Eukaryota > Metazoa > Chordata > Amphibia > Anura > Ranidae > Rana > Rana temporaria. The sequence continues at coordinate 145,670,839 of NC_053500.1, read as the reverse complement.
AGTTACCCATTATATAACTATGACATCACAGGGAAGACTCATGCGGTCCATCGTACATTGCGCAGCCCAGGGTGAGCTCCGTCCAGCTTCTGCAATCCATTCCATCAGGAGCGAGATAATGAAAACAAGTCGTTAAAGTACATCAGTTAAAAAACAAGTCATAAAAAGAAAATCCTTGCTGGGTCGTGGGGCGGCACGGTTCCTGAGAGAGGGGAGGGGGGGAGCTCCTAAAAAAAGCTGAAGCGGGAACGTGGCACGTGCCAAGAGATTAGTGTTACAGATCGTATGAAAAGGAGTCGCCGGGGTAAGGCTTTTTATGGGATATTTTTATGGCTCCATTTCCAGTAGAAAGCCAGAGCCAGACAAGGAGGCAGATAAGAGACTAAATCTCTATTTTTATTTTTTTTCCCCCCTTTAACTGTATTTAACGAGAGAAAGCAGCCTTTGGCTTTTAATGGGAGATCAAGACTGTTACATTATTATCCGACGTTTACAAGGAAAAAGATTAATCTCTTTAAAGTGACGGACCTGCGGGTCAGGTTTATAGCGGTATTAAAATGCACTGAGGAGTAAAAACGCCGGCGGCGTATATAACAAAAAGGAGGCCATTTTTACAGTCCGTTATCAGCCGTATCTGATGCGACGTGCGAGTGTTTTATAATCACCGTTGGATGGAAGGATCGGTAAATAGGTGGGAGACAATCGGTCGGATGTCAATGTCGAAAATGAACTCTTGGCAACGAAACTTTAGTTCAAATATACTGTATTTAATCGGCGTATACCGCGCACTTTTTTATCCCCCTTTAACCACTTAAGGACCGCCTCCTGCACATATGCGTCAGCAGAATGGCACGGCTGGGCACATGTACGTACAGGTACGTCCTGTACTAGTACCCAGCCGTGGGTCGCGGGCCTGCAGCGCGCTCCCGCGACCCGGTCCGAAGCTCCGTGCCTGGGACCACGGGACCCGATCGCCGCTGGAGACCTGCGATCGGTCCCCGGAGCTGAAGAACGGGGAGAGCCGTGTGTAAACACGGCTTCCCCGTTCTTCACTGTGGCGGCAGCATCGATCATGTCATCCCTTTTATAGGGAGACACAGTCGATGACGTCACACCTACAGTCACACCCCCCTACAGTTGTAAACACACTTCAGGGAACACATAACCCCTTCAGCGCCCCCTTGTGGTTAACTCCCAAACTGCAACTGTCATTTTCACAATAAACAATGCATTTTAAATAAATGTTTGCTGTGAAAAATGACAATGGTCCCAAAAATGTGTCAAAATTGTCCGAAGTGTCCGCCATAATGTCGCAGTCACGAAAAAAATCGCTGATCGCCGCCATTAGTAGTAAAAAAAAAAATTAATAAAAATGCAATAAAACTATCCCCTATTTTGTAAACACTATAAATTTTGCGCAAACCAACCGATAAACGCTTATTGCGATTTTTTTTTACCAAAAATAAGTAGAAGAATACGTATCGGCCTAAACTGAGTAAAAAAACAATTTTTTTATATATATTTTTGGGGGATATTTATTATAGCAAAAAGTAAAACATATTGCATTTTTTTCAAAATTGTCGCCCTATTTTTGTTTATAGCGCAAAAAATAAAAACCGCAGAGGTGATCAAGTACCACCAAAAGAAAGCTCTATTTGTGGGGAAAAAAGGACGCCAATTTTGTTTGGGAGCCACATCGCACGACCGCGCAATTGTCAGTTAAAGCGCCGCAGTCCCGAATCGCAAAAAGGGGCAAGGTCCTTTAGCTGCATTTTGGTCCAGGTCTTATGTGGTAAAAATCAGGGGAAAATCGTGGGTGCGCGATATACGCTGATCCCTGCTGTCTAGAGCCGAGCACTCGGCTAGGCTCGGCCACGCTCGGCTCCGCCCACAGCCACGCGAGAGGAGCCGAACACACAGGAAATCCGGCTCCTCTCGGCGCCAAATCCAAAAAACAAACACCGCTGCAACCCCGGGCAAGGTGCGGATGGACACGCTGGACAGAGAATGACACGCTGGACGGAGACAGACACCTGGATGGAGGCCGCAGACGGACACCTCCAAAGCCGCAGACAGACACCAACAAGGCTGGACGGACCCCGCGCAAGGAAGTCGCAGACGGACACCCACAAGGCTGGACGGACCCCGCGCAAGGCCGCAGACGAATGCCGGACAAGGCCGCCGATGGACGCAGGGCAAAAATGTAAGTTTTCTTTTTTTCCTTAAACTACCTTTCTAATAAGCTTGGGGTGCGCGTTATACGCCGGCGTGCGGTATACCCCGATAAGTACAGTAATCCTAACAAGCCGCAAATGATAAAAAAAAAGCCACTTTATGAGCACCGAATGCAAACCAACTTTGTAAGAGGAAGGGTGACATCATCATCGTTGCCTGCACAGGAAGCAGAGCTGTGGGTGGGACCCATCAGCTCCACCTACTACAGGCTGTCTGCAAAAAATAAATAAAATAAAATGAGAATCGTGGGAATTGATCCAAAAAGAAAAAAAAAACGAGGGTCTAACCCACATATGCACAATAATGTCAAAAGTATTGGGATGCCTGCCTTTACACATGAACTTTAACAGCGTCTTATGCCGCGTACACACGATCGTTATTCATGTCATGCAAAAAAACAAGGTTTTTCTCAACGTGATACGTTGCGATTCTTCTCAAGCCTGCCTTTCATACAGACGTTCGTGAAAAAAAAATGCTCTATGAAAGCGCGGTGACGTACAATGGTACTATAAAAGGGAAAGTTCCATTCGAATGGCGCCACCCTTCGGGCTGCTTTTGCTAATATCCCCGTCTCATAACTTGCTTCTTCCCCCCCCCCTCGTAAAAGCGTACACATGACCGTTTTTCACGACGTGAAAAACTAAGAGAAAAAATAGAGCAGGTTCTAAAAAAAAAGTGTCAATTTTTCTCGTCGAGAAAAGTGCTCTGGAGACTACACGAGTTTTTCACGACCAATTTAAAAAACGGAATTTTTCTCGTCATGAAAAACGGTCGTGTGTACGCGCCATTAGTCCGTAGTGTCCCCCTCGGTGTTTGCGTCTCCCTCCGTGTCCCCCTCTGTGTTTGCGTCTCCCTCCGTGTTCCCCTCTGTGTTTGCGTCTCCCTCCGTGTCCCCCTCTGTGTTTGCGTCTCCCTCCGTGTCCCCCTCTGTGTTTGCGTCTCCCTCAGTGTCCCCCTCTGTGTTTGCATCTCCCTCCGTGTCCCCCTCTGTGTTTGCGTCTCCCTTCATTTCCCCCTCTGTGTTTGCGTCTCCCTCCGTGTCCCCCTCTGTGTTTGCGTCTCCCTCCGTGTCCCCTCTGTGTTTGCGTCTCCCTCCGTGTCCCCCTCTGTGTTTGCGTCTCCCTCCGTGTCCCCCTCTGTGTTTGCGTCTCCCTCCGTGTCCCCCTCTGTGTTTGCGTCTCCCTCCGTGTCCCCCTCTGTGTTTGCGTCTCCCTCCGTGTCCCCCTCTGTGTTTGCGTCTCCCTCCGTGTCCCCCTCTGTGTTTGCGTCTCCCTCCGTGTCCCCCTCTGTGTTTGCGTCTCCCTCCGTGTCCCCTCCGTGTTTGCGTCTCCCTCCGTGTCCCCCTCTGTGTTTCTCTCCCCCTCCGTACTCCTCCTCCACCCCCCGGAACTGTCAGGATAGAGAGCGGAGGTAGGAGCCGGCAAATCCCGCTCCTTACTGTTTCGAATGGACAGAGTCTCTGTCCATTCACATAACTGAAACATCGTAAACTGTGATTACAATGTTTCAGTTTATGAATGAAGAGAAGCGGCTGTCTTCTCTCCATTCATTTTCAGCGCAGCTGAGGCTGCTGAGAAAGGGACTGGGGAATCTGTATCCCTAGTCCCTTTCTCTGTCTTAAAGGGGAGATGTCAGAGGTCTGTTAAGACCCCTGATATCTCACCGAAGCCCCCCCAACAGGGCTGATTAAAAAAAAAATTGCAATAAATAATTTAAAAAATAAAATGTAAATAATAATAAAAAAGAAGAAAAAGAAAAAAAACAGACAATCCACTACCCACCCCCCCCCCCTAAAAAAAATAAAAATAATAATAATAATAGTAAAAAAGAAAAAAAATCACTGTAAAAAAAAGAAAAAAAGCCACCGTCACATGACATTAAAAAAAGGTATCGGTACTCGGTATCGGCGAGTACTTGAAAAAAAGTATCGGTAGTGCATTTTAAAAGACCGTGATAGATTCACCACCAGTGAATGTATACGGCCCCCTCGTCATTTGGCAAACAACCAAATACTGGAAGTACATGTCAGATTTATTGGTCATATCACTTATTTGTTGCCCAAAAAATAGGTACTGATTCAAAATAATTTAGAAGACCGGAGCCCTTCCAAGTCACCTCCCTTTAGCCATTTCACAATTTCATGAGAATCTATCATCGGGTTGATGTCATTTTATTCAAGATGTGAGCCCTCCATCCTACAACCAGGGAGCCAGGAATATGGCACGGCGCACTTCCACACCTCTGGCAATGAAACAGTGAAGAGAAGAGAGCAAATCCTGGCAGCAATCACAATAACAACCCCACTTATGTTGGCTCTACCGAGTTACTGGCCGGGATGGGAAGGAAAAGAAAAACAGCGCACATGAGAGTCCCAGCCAACGGAAAGCACGCAGGACGCTTTTCTACTCATCGTCTCGTCTCCTCAACCCAAAACTGAGGAAATTTATAGGACTGACTCAGTCACCTCCCAATGACCCTCATAAGTCGTACTTTCCACCTCTGATGGACTCAAGAGTGATCAATCTTCTGGACATTGACAGGATACTGAAGCTTGCCTACACCAATCAGAGGGAGTTGGCACGCAAAGTGCACCTGTGCCCACACCATGGACTTCAACTAATTAATACATTCTTAACAAGCAGCAGAAGAGCTTTAGAACAAGCCTCTGATCTTTCTAGCTGCTTTTAACCACTTAAGGACCACCGCACGACGATATATGTCAACAGAGGGTCGCCGGCGCGCGCACATGACCCAGTCCGAAGCTCCATGACCCGATCGCCGCCGGTGTCCCGGGATCGGTCACAGGAGTTTGGAAAGCTCTACCTTTCCAGGTGAAAGCACTATTGCTGTTCACATGACCAAAAGCCTAGGCCTAGGCAAACCGGTCACGTGAAGCCCATCAGACTGACAGATCCTCATCTTTAGGAAACATTGAGACCAAATGGATTCTGGTCACGTGACCAGCACCGAAAGGAGCCCAACGAAGCATTTTCTCCAGAAAAGATAACACTTTGATCCCTTCGATTTATTCTTTATCCATCCCAGCAGGTCTGTAAATGTAGCTTTAACCACTTGCCGACCTCCTCATGTAAATATACGTCAGCAGAATGGCACGGACAGGCACATGTACGTACCCGTACGTCCTCTGCTTGACGTGGGTCCGATCGGGACCCCCCCCCCCCGGTACATGCGGAGGTCGGTAAGCCTCGGGGAGCGATCCGGGACGACGGCGCGGCTATTCGTTTATAGCCGCTCCGTCACGATCGCTCCCCGGAGCTGAAGAACGGGGAGAGCCGTATGTAAACACGGCTTCCCCGTGCTTCACTATGGCGGCGCATCGATCGAGTGATCCCTTTTATTAGGGAGACTCGATCGATGATGTCAGTCCTACAGCCACACCCCCCTACAGTTGTAAACACACACCAAGTGAACACTAAATGTTACAGCGCCCCCTGTGTTTAACTCCCAAACTGCAACTGTCATTTTCACAATAAACAATGCAATTTAAATGCATTTTTTGCTGTGAAAATGACAATGGTCCCAAAAATGTGTCAAAATTGTCCGAAGTGTCCGCCATAATGTCGCAGTCACGAAAAAAATCGCTGATCGCCGCCATTAGTAGTAAAAAAAATAAAAAAAATAAAAATGCAATAAAACTATCCCCTATTTTGTAAACGCTATAAATTTTGCGCAAACCAACCGATAAACGATTATTGCGATTTTTTTTACCAAAAATAGGTAGAAGAATACATATCGGCCTAAACTGAGGAAAAATTGTTTTTTTATATATGTTTTTGGGGGATATTTATTATAGGAAAAAGTAAAAAATATTGCATTTTTTTCAAAATTGTCGCTCTATTTTTGTTTATAGCGCAAAAAATAAAAACCTCAAATGTGATCAAATACCACCAAAATAAAGCTCTATTTGTGGGGAAAAAAGGACGCCAATTTTGTTTGGAAGCCACGTCGCACGACCGCGCAATTGTCTGTTAAAGCGACGCAGTCCCGAACTGTAAAAACACCTTGGGTCTTTAGGCAGCATATTGGTGGTTAAAACCAATATCTGAGTTTTCCTTAAAACCATCACTGGTGTGCCCCAGATGTTGAACAACGGTTCTGAACTTTATAGCCTTGACAAATCTTCAACGAAATAAAAAAAAAAAAAAAAAAATGGAGAAATATTTTTAAAGAAGATATTTATGTTTCTAGTTTGGAGCAAATGATTAGAAATCCTCCTTGCGGAAAGATCTGTCAATCCTTGTATCATAACACGAGGCTTACAGGAAAAAACGCAACGGAACTTCTTGCCTGAAAGATATTTGTCTTGTCCATGTAGTGTGGTTACCAATATATTTTTGTATCCATGGTCACTTTCTTTCCATTATTTGAGGACTCGGAGGGGTGAAAATGACCTCCCACAACACTCCTCAGATTTTCCCCTTTGGCTTAAAAGAGGAAGAAAAATAAGTGAGGAGAGGGAAATGGTCTCTTGGATATTAAGCCTTGTTTGTAACACCCAACAATGGTATATAAACACAGAGGAGCCTCTGCCTACACTTTCCATCGAGAAGTTTCCAGAGCGGATGAAAGAAAAAGAGAAGTCAGTGCCACCTTCTCCAAAATATACAGTAAAGGGTCAGGGAAGAAAAAAAAAGGGGGGGGGGAGCAGAAAGAAGATAAAAGTCCTTTACGGGAACCTGTCATCTAGTAATTAGCTGCTCTATCTGTGATGTCACTGCTCTATAATGAATTACTCTAGGCTGTGTTGTCATGAAGTATTTCAGTGATGTCACTGCTCCATACTGGATATATAGGCTGCATTCTCATGAATATGAAGGGTCTCGGTGATGTCACTGGTCTCTAGTGATTGGATAGGCTCTGTTCTCATGAATATGAAGGGTCTCGGTGATGTCACTGGTCTCTAGTGATCGGATAGGCTGTGTTCTCATGAATATGAAGGGTCTCTGTGATGTCACTGGTCTCTAGTGATTGGATAGGCTGTGTTCTCATGAATATGAAGGATCTCGGTGATGTCACTGGTCTCTAGTGATCGGATAGGCTGTGATCTCATGAATATGAAGGGTCTTGGTGATGTCACTGGTCTCTAGTGATCGGATAGGCTGTGATCTCATGAAGTGTCTTGGTGATGTCACTGCTCCTTACTGGATGTATAGTCTGCTTTCTCATGAACATGAAGCATCTTAGTGATGTCACTGGTCTCTAGTGATTGGATAGGCTGTGTTCTCATGAATATGAAGGGTCTCGGTGATGTCACTGGTCTCTAGTGATTGGATAGGCTGTGTTCTCATGAATATGAAGGGTCTCGGTGATGTCACTGGTCTCTAGTGATTGGATAGGCTGTGTTCTCATGAATATGAAGGGTCTCGGTGATGTCACTGGTCTCTAGTGATTGGATAGGCTGTGTTCTCATGAATATGAAGGGTCTCGGTGATGTCACTGGTCTCTAGTGATGGATAGGCTGTGTTCTCATGTATATGAAGGGTCTCGGTGATGTCACTGGTCTCTAGTGATGGATAGGCTGTGTTCTCATGTATATGAAGGGTCTCGGTGATGTCACTGGTCTCTAGTGATTGGATAGGCTGTGTTCTCATGAATATGAAGGGTCTCGGTGATGTCACTGGTCTCTAGTGATGGATAGGCTGTGTTCTCATGTATATGAAGGGTCTCGGTGATGTCACTGGTCTCTAGTGATTGGATAGGCAGTGTTCTCAGGAATATGAAGGGTCTCGGTGATGTCACTGGTCTCTAGTGATTGGATAGGCTGCATTCTCATGAATATGAAGGGTCTCTGTGATGTCACTGGTCTCTAGTGATTGGATAGGCTGTGTTCTCATGTATATGAAGGGTCTCGGTGATGTCACTGGTCTCTAGTGATTGGATAGGCTGTGTTCTCATGAATATGAAGGGTCTCGGTGATGTCACTGGTCTCTAGTGATGGATAGGCTGTGTTCTCATGAATATGAAGGGTCTCTGTGATGTCACTGGTCTCTAGTGATTGGATAGGCTGTGTTCTCATGAATATGAAGGGTCTTGGTGATGTCACTGGTCTCTAGTGATTGGATAGGCTGTGTTCTCATGAATATGAAGGGTCTTGGTGATGTCACTGGTCTCTAGTGATTGGATAGGCTGTGTTCTCATGAATATGAAGGGTCTCGGTGATGTCACTGGTCTCTAGTGATTGGATAGGCTGTGTTCTCATGAATATGAAGAGTTTTGGTGATGTCACTTGTCTCTAGTAATGGATAGGCTGTGTTCTCATGAATATGAAGGGTCTCGGTGATGTCACTGGTCTCTAGTGATTGGATAGGCTGTGTTCTCATGAATATGAAGGGTCCCGAGATGTCACTGGTCTCTAGTGAATGGATAGGCTGTGTCCTCATGAATATGAAGGGTCTCAGTGATGTCACTGGTCTCTAGTGATTGGATAGGCTGTGTTCTCATGAATATGAAGGGTCTCTGTGATGTCACTGGTCTCTAGTGATTGGATAGGCTGTGTTCTCATGAATATGAAGGGTCTCAGTGATGTCACTGGTCTCTAGTGAACGGATAGGCTGAAAACAGAAATAGAAGTGGAATGCTGAAACTTCATTCATCTTCTGAGTGCATCTCGGTTCAGACATGACAGCTCCTCAGCTACACCCAAAAGGTTCCAGTTTCTTGCTGTTTTCCTGCCCGTAGGAAAACGCTTCTCTTTCCTCTGGAGGTGACAAGGAGCTAAATTTACCAGGGGAAAAGATTTGCATCCCCCACAAAGGCCTGGCTCTATGCGCAGTCTCTTCTCTTAGTCACAGAGTCTTTGATGCAAGCTGGATGGAAAGGGCATGGGTTCTGGCAGGAAGATCCTTCTGGCATGGTGCTGGGGTTTTCAGAATGTGGAAAACCCTCCCACGCCAGATGCCATGAAGGAGGATGTTGGCTTCCACTTCAAGCAACTTCCATGAGGAAGAAGTGACCACAGCTGAAGTGATTGTCGTTTAAAGAAGAAAATGCTGGATGGACCATCAATAGACACCTGAGGTTATCTGTAGACACATCCACAGGTACCTAAATCACAGGTGGCCACCAACGCATTTTGCAGATAAGGGACACTGTATTTTTGACTCAAAATCTCAATAATCAAAGAATTACTCCACGTACTGTTCTATCGGAAACAGCCACATAATATAAAGGCGTATATTTCTCTAAAAACTAGAATTGAGAGGGTTAGAAAAGTTCTTATTCTTTAGTGCACACAACTTAAAACGAAAAAAAGTGGTGACCTCCCTTATAGGCTTGTATTGCCCATCGGTTGTTGGTGCCCTCTTCTCTCCCCTGCAGCTGCTGCTAGCTGAAACAGGGGAGCCGATTATGTTTGCAGACAACAGTAGCCAGAAAAAAAAGGATATACATCTTTCTTACACAGGTTAGTCAGCATAGGTGTTAAGAGGGGATCGGGAACACTTTTAAGATTAGTTAAGATTAGTTTGGATATCCACTTAAAAAGGAGAAGTCTAGCCGAAGCTCGTTTGGCTGTACTTCTATGGATCACAGAAGTGAAGTTCATGTTGTACTCCTGTGGCCAGTTTTCAGACAGACAGCAGGCTGACGTCACAGAGCCGGTATAGGCTCTGAAAAGATCCCGACTATATGGTTCAGATCCATCCAGATGTCCGGACCAGTAGTATGCAGTGAGGAGTTTGGCCTGAGGTAGGGGGGGGGGCCGGAGCTGATCGGCACCGTTCATAAAGACTGGGAAATACTCAGTTCCCAAGCCTTTCTGAGGTCAGCCGAGCTGTCCTCGGGCCTTTCTGGCTGTTTCCGAGGCTCTCCGGCACCCCCCTCATCTCTGGCCACATGCGGTATTGCATGCCATTGAAGTCAACGTAGTACAAATTATTTTAGTTACCATTGACTTCTATGGGGAAACACGCTTTGATATGCAAGTACTTTGGTTTACAAGCATTCTCCTGGAATGGATTATGCTCGTAATCCGAGGTTCTACTGTACAGTGGTTTATGTCGTTTTGGAGTGTTAGTGTCAGGCATGGCTTACCAAAGGAGTGACAGAAGGGGCAACATATGGCACAAACAGAGGCACCCTAAATGGGTAGTACCCCCAGCGGTGAACACGGGAGGCGCTAACAGGTGCAAAGCAATAGAGGATACAGGAAGTTGTTCTATTGTGGGTCTAAAAAACTAGAAATAGAGGATGATGAAGGAAAGGGACAGAGGGGCAAGAGGAAAAGAGTAGCAGAAAAGGGTGGGGGGAAACAGGGAGGGGGGGACAGGAAAGGAAAGGGAGAAAAGGAGAAGGAAGGAAGGGAATGGAGGGGAGGAGAGAAGGAGGGGGGAGGAGAAAGGGAGAGGGGAGGGGAAATGGGAAGTGAAGGAAATCTCAGCAAAGGGGCACAGTTGGTGAAAAAAATCTGACAGGGGTTATAACCCTCCCTTGCTCTATACAAAATACAAAAATAAATAAAAAGTTTTGCCTAAAGTTCTACTTTAAGTCTATGAACAATGTTGTCAGGGCTAGGCTCAGCCCTTCCTTCTCTGAGCTGGCCGCTCAGCTGTCGGCTAATTGCCAGCTCCTATCTCTCCACAGTGAGTTCACCTGTTGATGATTCTGCTCATCAGTCCTGCCTACTTAAGCTTTCCAGCTCAGTTGTTCTCTGCCTTCGCCTTGGTCAACATCACAGGGACTTTCTCCTGCGTTCCTGTTGAAGACTTTACTTGGCTGACATCCCTTCTGGCTCCTGATCCCGCTTGCTGTTCTACTACGTTCATCTCTGGCTCCCTGACCTTTGGCTTGTCTGAGTATCCAATACGGCTCCTGAACTCTGGCTATGTTTTGACTTTGCTTACTCTGTTTATCTTTTTATTATTATTATTATTAAACAAGTGTGATTTAAGTGTACTTCTGTCTCGGTCTGATTCATGGTTTCTTACAAATGTACACTCAATATGTTGGGAAAATCCAAAAAACGCCAAAGGAGCCAACAGAGGGGGGGTCCACCGGTTCCTCAGCCGGGTGTACATGGGAAGTGAGGCTCAGTGTACATGGGAAGTGAGGCTCACAACGGGTTAGGCACAGGCCTTTTTCCTCCTTGGCTCGCCAAGCGCAGGGTGAAATACGGCTGAGCGTAAAATGCCCATCTGCAAAGTCGATAATTGTGGACAGCCGAGCTGCAAGCGTCTGAAGACAATCTCCATCTGCAGACAAAGTTGTCGGTCTTCTGCCAGTCATGAGATGATAAACTGGTATAACCTGTAGATTCATATCCTCTGCGATATATTCTATTATTCTTGTGTTGCGCAGAGCCTTTAAATCAAAAACATCTTTCCGGATCTCGAGGACGGCATATTTCACCCCGTGAATATTCCGCAGCGAGCGTCTTTGAGATTCAGAGAGAAGAAGAGGTGAGCGCACATGGGATTCATTGGAAAAGTAATGAGCGCGATGCCTGGCAGTCATAAAACCATCACCCGTGTGCTCTGATCTCTGTGTTAAGGCTGAATAAAAACCTTCTGCGGCAGGGCAGCCGAGCCAGCTGACAGATTTTCACCTCTGAGCTGACAAAATGGACATCTGCGAAGATTAGGGCTAGTGGGGATGTAATCTGCTACAGCCAATACCAAAATGTGTGTGGGTCACCTGGGGGCTGGTTAGCCAACTATGCACTTAGTGTTATACAAGTATAAAACCAGGTGAAAAACAATATAATAAGAATTACATAATAAAAAAAACAAAGGAAATGCATGAATCCGTAACAGTGTACTGGAATATCTGAATGGCTTTACAGGAAGATAAGCTGGCTCAAGGATTGCAGAAGCAGTTGTTCTAAAAAAAAAAATTTTTAGGTGATGTCACGGGTCTCTAGTAAATGAATAGGCTGCGTTCTCATGAAAATTAAGGGTCTCGGTGATGTCACTGGTCTCTAGTGATTGGATAGGCGGTGTTCTCATGAATATGAAGGGTCTCGGTGATGTCACTGGTCTCTAGTAATGGATAGGCTGCGTTCTCATGAATATGAAGGGTCTCGTGATGTCACTGGTCTCTAGTGATTGGATAGGCGGTGTTCTCATGAATATGAAGAGTCTCGGTGATGTCACTGGTCTCTAGTGATTGGATAGGCTGTGTTCTCATGAATATGAAGGTTCCCAGTGATGTCACTGGTCTCTAGTGATCGGATAGGCTGTGTCCTCATGAATATGAAGGGTCTCGGCGATGTCACTGGTCTCTAGTGATTGGATAGGCTGTGTCCTCATGAATATGAAGAGTCTTGGTGATGTCACTGGTCTCTAGTGATTGGATAGGCTGTGTTCTCATGAATATGAAGAGTCTCGGTGATGTCACTGGTCTCTTGTGATTGGATAGGCTGTGTTCTCATGAATATGAAGGGTGATGTCACTGGTCTCTAGTGATTGGATAGGCTGTGTTCTCATGAATATGAAGGGTCTCTGTGATGTCACTGGTCTCTAGTGATTGGATAGGCTGTGTTCTCATGAATATGAAGGGTCTCTGTGATGTCACTGGTCTCTAGTGATTGGATAGGCTGTGTTCTCATGAATATGAAGGGTCTCGGTGATGTCACTGGTCTCTAGTGATTGGATAGGCTGTGTTCTCATGAATATGAAGAGTCTCGGTGATGTCACTGGTCTCTAGTGATTGGATAGGCTGTGTTCTCATGAATATGAAGAGTCTCGGTGATGTCACTGGTCTCTAGTGATTGGATAGGCTGTGTTCTCATGAATATGAAGAGTCTCGGTGATGTCACTGGTCTCTAGTGATCGGATAGGCTGTGTCCTCATGAATATGAAGAGTCTCTGTGATGTCACTGGTCTCTAGTGATTGGATAGGCTGTGTTCTCATGAATATGAAGAGTCTCGGTGATGTCACTGATCTCTTGTGATTGGATAGGCTGTGTCCTCATGAATATGAAGAGTCTCGGTTATGTCACTGGTCTCTAGTGAGTGGATAGCCTGTTTTCTTATGAACATAACGCCACTAAGTGCTTCTGACTCGAAAGTAGCACATTTAGAGACTTTCAGGTCTACACCAGATAAGACATTACCAACACATGATACAGACCAATGGCCTTTTATCTCATAAACCCAGTACAACATTTTTGGTAGCTCAGTCTTGCACATACGTCTTTCTAAAGAAAGAGGCCCTGTCAGGTATTTGAAAAAGATCCTCATCTTTAGCAGCTTAGGTCACCTGCCCCTCTTCCTCTGAGAGACGGATCCCCCCTCCCTCCCGGTCACAAAAATGCTAAATCTGTAGGCGTTCGATGATTTCAAAACACGGTCAGCTCTTGCAAAATTCTACAAGGTTAATCACGTCAGCCTGCGAACAGCATTTGTTTAGTTTTAGAAACATCTGGCAGGCAGTGGGTGCCTAGCAGAAGAGGACGGGGGGATGCAGGAAAGGTAAGAAAGCTTGTTTCACCGCCAATTAATTCCAGGAGGATAAACCTAGCAGATCGGCCCAGTACGGCCTCTACGGTGGAGTAGATGTGCTCAGGACTGCTTACCCGATAATTCTTACCACCATGTGGAAGCGCTGAGGCCGGGGGCAGTGAGGTAATGCAGACCACTGACAGAGATCTGTAAATACCACTGAATAGTCTGATTGCCAAAATTAGGAGCGTGCCACCCACCCACCGACAGGACGGATACACGAGCAGAACTGGGGCCATTCCAGAAGTTTGAGGCAATAGCAAAAGTTCAGGGCTTACCGCCATCCAAACTGCCCTTTTGAACTTTAATTGCTACAGTACACGGGTAATATACACAAATACCCAGATAGACACATGTGAAATAGACAGCAAAAAAAAAGAAGAAAAGGTGTTTGGCCAGCGCCTATTTTAAAAGGGAAACTAATTAGGAATTTCATGTTTGTTTTTACTTTGCATTCATTACAAACTAAATGATTAATTACAAGTCTTCAAAGAGGCAGCGATGTTGGCTTATTAAATATGCCTTCCTGTAATGCCCCATACACACGACCGGTTTTCCCGTTCGGAAAAAAAAAAATGATGGTTTTCCCGATGGACTTCCTCTCAAGCCTGCCTTGCATACACACGGTCGCACAAAAGTCCGCCGAACTTCTGTCTGCCAAGAACGCGGTGACGTAAAAGACTACGACGAGCCGACAAAATTAAGTTCTATGCTTCCGAGAATCCGTTGAATTTTTTCTGAGCATGCGCATTTTTTACCCCTTCGGAAAAGCATACAGACGAACGGTTTTCCCGCTAGGATTTTTTCCTGACAGGAAAAAAAAAGAGATCCTGCTCTTTTTCCCGTCGGAAAAACTGCGAGGGAGCATACACACGGCTGGGATTCCCGGCCAAAAGCTCTCATTGCAGTTTTCCCGTCGCAAAAAACCCGGTCGTGTACACGAGGCATAAGACTATCTGAGCTCATCTCAGTAGTATTTAAAGTGGAGCTCTTAGTAACTTTACAACTGAATGTATAGCAACATTATCTGTCTTTAGGAAAGCTCCACCATTTATGATTAAAAAGCTGTCCGACTCTCTAGAGCATGGGGTCTTCAAACTATGGCCCTCAAGTTGTTCAGGAACTACAATTCCCATCATGCCTAGGCCTGTCTGTGAATGTCAGAGTTTTACAATGCCTCATGGGATGTGTAGTTCCGCAACAGCTTGAGGGGCGTAGTTTGAGGATCCCTGCTCTAGAGTAATCTCTACCAGTATTGATGTCATCTCTTTTTCAGACCACGCTCCGGTCCACATGACCCTCCAATTGGGACCGGTGACCCAGACTCCACCTTCCTGGAGATTGAATGAGTCTCTGCTCCAGTCGGAAGAGACCTGTTCCAAGCTCTTGACTACCCTGCTTAAATATTTTGCCATTAACGAGGCCTCGGTCTCTAACCCCTTAGGCCTTGTACACACGGTCGGACCAAACCGATGTGACTGGTCCGTCATACCGTTTTCATAGGTTCACCTCTGAAGTGACCGTACGGCCTGATATGTGTACACACCGTCAGTCCAAAATCCGATCAGGTCAGAACGCGGTGACGTCAAACACACGACGTGCTGAATAAAACGAAGTTCAATGCTTCCAAGCATGTGTCGACTTGATTCTGAGCATGCGTGGGTTTTGAACCGATGCTTTTCTGTACGGTCCATCGGTTCGGTTTTGAAGCATGTTTTAAAATTTTGGACCGAAGGAAAACAGACCGATGGCCTATACACACGGTCGGTTTGGTCTGATGAAACTGAACTTCGGTTCATTCTCATCGGTTTGGTCCGACCGTGTGTACAAGGACTTAGTGGTGTGGAAGGCTCACAAGACAGTGATCCGGGGTGCGCTGATTAAAATAGGAGCGCGTCTTAAGCGAGAAAAGTCTCGCCGTACAGAGGAGCTTTTTGCCCGGCTACGCAGTCTGGAGAGCTCTCATAAGGCCAGTCTTGCTCGTTCCACATACCAGGATCTTCGTAGAGTCCGCGAGGAACTCTGTGTACTTTTATGTCACAAAACGAAGCAAAAACTGTCATGGGCTCACCGTACAAAGTTTGAATTCTCTAATAAATCGGGCAAGTTGTTGGCCAGAGCATTGAGGGGCCCACGCACAAAAACTTACATCTCCCACATTGTGGGTTCCTTCGAGCGGAAGCTTCATACTTCCTCTGACATGGCGACGGAGTTCCGATTCTTCTATGAGGGCCTTTACAACCTAGACTGTGCCCCCACTCCGGATCCCCCTCCTGTTGGCGTAGCCACCTCTCAATCCTACCTTGCCTCCTCAGACATGCCTTCTCTCTCTCCTGCAGTCCAGGAGGAATTGGAGGAGCCTATCACGGTTGCGGAACTGGGTGAGGCCTTGGTCCATCTAAGCCTAAGAAGGCCCTCGGTTCGGACGGCCTCACCCTGAGCTATTATAAAGTTTTTTTGAGACCCTTTCTCAACCGTTGGTTTCGGCTCTTAACTCGATCAGGGAAGGGGAGTCCTTCCCGATTGATACATTGCGGGCCTACATCCCTCTTATTCTGAAGGAAGGGAAGGATCCGCAGCGCTGCAGGAATTACCGCCCAATTACCGTCTTGAAAACGGATCTGAAATTATTCGCAAAGATTCTGGCTAATTATGTGAGGTTACTCCCTCACATCCTAAGTCTTATCCACAGAGACCAAGCCGGTTTTGTACCCCTTCGGGAGACAATACCATCCGGGTGGTGAATTTGAAAAACAAAACTTTGCCTAGGCAGAAAATATGTACCGTATTTTTCACTCCACAAAACGCACTTCCCCCCCTAAAAAAGAAGGGGAAATGCCTGTGCGTCTTATGGAGCGAATACTGACCAGCCACCGCCGTCGTATTACAATATCAGGCACCTCCCCTCAACTTTCCTCGCTATGCCTTCTGGGTCCTGTAGGCTGGCTGGGGTTCATGTCACTGGTGCACGTGCAGTGACACATTTTTAGCCCTGCTCGATCGGTGACGTCAGACGCCGCACGAGCGGGGGATACAAGAGGCCAGCATCTCCAGCGTGTTATCTGCTGGAGTTCCCATGCAATGTGTGTGTACATGGCGACAGGTAATCTAGTCACTCAGGTTTTTCTTCATCTGTGCTGTGCTCACAGCCCGCATGGTGAATTTGTTATAAGACGTGATATTTTTCATGCATTGTATATAGACTGAATTTGGTGATAGGGCGATATTTGTTTGCTGCCTGGTGCTATCTGGCACAATTGATAGATGCCTATTTTTAAAGGTCTTTAGTGATCACAAGCAGGGGGAAGGAGGTCCTGATTCCTCTACATAGATCTTTATATAAGGCTCGGGAACGGACTCCTCGGGCCTTTCCAGCCGTTTCCGAGTCTCTCCAGCGCCCCCCCCCCCCCCCCGCATGCGGTATTGCATGCCATTGAAGTCAATGTGGAACAAATTATTTTCATTTCCATTGACTTCAATGGGGAAACTCACTTTGATATGCCAGTACTTTGGATTACGAGCGTTCTCCTGGAACGGATTATCCTCGTAATCCGAGGTTCCACTGTATATCAGAACAAAAGAAAAAGGATCATAAAAAAAAAAAAAAGGTAGCCCTCCTCCCATTAAACGAAAAGAGGACTTTCAATGGGCCGCTTGGTCTTTCTTAGTCGTTCTATGTTCTATTGTAAGTATCAACTGTGTTCTTTTACAAGGTGCGCTTATTTTAGCATCTTTAGTAAAGCGAGCGCCACTTTAAAGCGGTGGTTCACCCTGCAGAACAACATTTCAGCATAAAATCCGGCATAGTAGCGCGAGCTACAGTATGCCGGTCTTAAATTTTTTATCCCCGTACTCACTGTTATATCGTACATAGACGATTCCGTCTGCAGCGCGGAATGGGCGTTCCTATGGAGAGGGAGGGTGATTGACGGCCGGCTCTGGCACGTCACGCTCCCCGAAGACAGCCGGAGTAGGTCTCGGCTCTTCACGGCGCCTGCGCACAGGCTATGCGCAGGCGCCGTGAAGAGCCAAGCCTATTTCGGCTATTTCCGGAGAAGCGTGACGTGCCAGGGCCGGCCGTCAATCACCTTCCCTCTCCATAGGAACGCCCATTCCCCGGAATCTTCTAAGTACGATATAACAGTGAGTACGGCGATAAAAAAATACAGACAGGCATACTGTAGCTCGCGCTACTATGCCGAAGTTAATGCTAGAGGGAAAAAAAAAAAAAAATGTTTTTTATATAGGGTGAACCCCCGCTTTAAGAGTCGGTTCACACTGGGACGACTCAGCCGCCTGACAAGTCGCGTCCCATTCTATTCAATAGAACCGTTCTAATAGGAGAGACGCAAGTCGCTCAAACTTAGAAAAAGGTTCTTGTGCGATTTTGGGGGCGACTCGGGGCGACTTGCATTGACTTCAATACAGAAGTCATTTTGCAAGTCGCCTCTGAAGTGCATGCCGAGTCGGCCCCGAAGTCGTGCCGCCCCAGTGTGAACCGGCTCTAACACTTTTAACTCTGGAAGAGTTGAGCATATTTTAGGAGCCACTGATGGAAGGATACCGTTTTTTTTTTCCCCACAACAGTTAACCCAAAATATAATGCAAATCCAGGGACGGTAAGAAAGACATCTCTGCAGGAATCCAGTTGGACACAGCACTCCTGCAAGATGTTCCATGTAGGTTTAAGCAGAAAGAAAAAAAAGCATATGACAGATTATGCTCTGTCATCCATGATGAATTTCCCGTAATGAGTTCCTGCTGTGGGCCCGGGGTTCGTACATTAGTGTCATCCACCTATCCCCCCCCCCCCCCCCCCCCCCAGTGCCGAGAAAGATGGAGGAGTGCATGGCTGTGCATCACCCTTCTCCAAGAGACAAATCTCCTCAATCTACAGCAATTTATGTAAATATTATCCTCGATAAACTTCCCTAAAGAAGAGTTATACGCCACGGCCTCCGAGCAACGAGACACATCGGGCTCTAGAAATATACAACGTCTTTTTCCCCATTAGAGATATCTCCCCCTGTGCTTACGTTGGTATCTTCTGCATCTAAAACTGGCCCCGGTATGAAATTCTACCGGGCATGCCCAATATGGCCGCCTCACCATCTGTCCTAACAGCAGATAGAGCGCTTTGAATCCCTAGGGCAACAAAAATCTCATCCAAAAATTTGTGTGCCGAAAACTCTGGAGACTAAAGAAATGAATTCATTAACCACATGCCGACCAGCGCACGACGATATACGTCGGCACAATGGCACGGCTGGGAAAAAATGGGAGTACATGTATGTCCCCTGTAATTTGAGGCATTGCGGGCGCGCGACTGCCGCATGCTCCGTGACCGTACCCACAGCCTCTGTCCACCTCCTGTATCATGTCCGCAGCCTCTGTCCACCTCCTGCATCATGTCCGCAGCCTCTGTCCACCTCCTGCATCATGTCCGCAGCCTCTGTCCACCTCCTGCATCATGTCCGCAGCCTCTGTCCACCTCCTGCATCATGTCCGCAGCCTCTGTCCACCTCCTGCATCATGTCCGCAGCCTCTGTCCACCTCCTGCATCATGTCCGCAGCCTCTGTCCACCTCCTGCATCATGTCCGCAGCCTCTGTCCACCTCCTGCATCATGTCCGCAGCCTCTGTCCACCTCCTGCATCATGAACGCAGCCTCTGTCCACCTCCTGTATCATGTACGCAGCCTCTGTCCACCTCCTGTATCATGTCCGACGCCTATGTCCACCTCCTGTATCATGTCCGACGCCTATGTCCACCTCCTGTATCATGTCCGCAGCCTCTGTACACCACCAAAAAAGTTTTAGGCATAATTGTGCTGTAAATACAGATTGCCACTAGAGGGCGAATCTAAAAAATTGCGCACAATAAGGACAATATGGCACATCAAGTAAACCAAGACCTGAGGTCAAGTTAAAAAACTGTTTTTCATTACAAAAAATACAACCCGGGCTCTCTGCACTCTTATTCACATCCTGTTAGGTTCCCGATGTTTCCATATTTATGTAGGAATTTTATATATACACCAAACTTTTATGTTCAGCATCTTTTTCTTAAAAGAAAAACCCGGCGGTGGGGGTATTGCCCTCTTCAAAGACAAGCGATTGTACTTATTAAAATATTTTTAGAGGAAATGCATTATTCAAGAGCGTGTCACTTTTTGACATTAATACACATCAAAGTAAGGTGAGTGGCTGAGCTACCAGGAAGGCGGCCATGTGTTTGTACTTTGCTGAATTTACCCAGCATGCCATTCTCTCTTCTTCCACTAGCAGCGTTTATGGCTTGCAGGGGTTGCGCGTCTCTAACGGGCAGCCAGAAAGGGAGCTTATGATTGGCTGGAATGGTCAGTATGAGCTTCCGATTGGTGGGAGTATGCTGACTGCTATACTCCAGGGGGGTTTATTATTTTTCCATGTTGGGAGCCAATTATTGTGTCTTTGTGGGTGTTAATTTTTGTGACATGCGGGGGGGGGGGGGTAATTAATGTGCAATGTTGGGGGTTAAATACTGCACAGTGCTGGGAGTTTATTATTGTGTCATGCTGGGGGTTATTTATTGATGTTGGTAATTATTGTGCCATGCAAGGGGTTATTTTTTTCATGCCGTCCTTAATTATTGTGCAGTGCACCCGATGCAAGCTCACCTTGCTTTGTGCACTGGTCCCAATCATTTGGTAGAGAGGGGGTTATGGTGTGGGGGGGAGGGGGGGATTATGGTGTGGGGGGAGGGGGGGGTTATGGTGTGGGGGTGTTTTTTTAGGGGTTGGGCTTGGCCCCTTAGTTCCAGTGAAGGGAACCCCTAAGGTGTCAACACATGCGTATGCGACACAAGTTTGAGCCAACATTCCGTCGGAAAAAAAATCCACGGTTTTCTTGTCGGAATTTCTAATCGTGTGTACGCGGGCATTAGAGCACAGACTGCGAGCCAGGACTTCTCTTCCAACATCAGCGCCTGACCTCACAAATGCTCTTCTGGAAGAATGGTCAAACATTCCCATAGACACTCCTAAATAGGGGTGCAACGGATCAAAAAACTCACGGTTCGGATCGTTCCTCGGATCAGGAGTCACGGATCGGATAATTTTTCAGATCGGCAAAAAAAAAATTCTCCCCCATTGTAATATCCAAATCTCCCCCCCCCCCCCCCGCCACTGTAATATCCACATCCCCTCCCCTACTGTAATATCCACATCTCCCCCACTGCAGTGGCGTCACTAGGGCTGGTGTCACCCGGTGCAGAAAAAAATGGTGTCACCCCCCCTCCCACCAACTGTAGTCCCCCCTCAGTAAAGAACCCCCTCGGTACAGACCCCCCCTCTCAGTACTGACAGACCCCCCCAGGTAGTACAGACAGACCCCCCAGTAGTATGACTCCCAGCGGTGTGTCACACGAGTGCGGGCTCCTCCTCCTCTGTGGGTGTAAACAGAGAGGAGGGCCGCCGCCGGGTGTACCAAGATGGCCGCGGCTCCGGAGCTAGGCCGAAGCCGCGGCCTTTTCTAATGTTATGGCTGCGGCTCCAGAGCTAAGCCGAAGCCGCGGCCATAACATTAGGAAAGGCCGCGGCTTCGGCCTAGCTCCGGAGCCGCGGATCACAGTGTGTGCCGATCCGAAGGGGGTGACCCGTTCGGATCACGGATCAACTGTGATCCGTTGCACCACTACTCCTAAACCTTGTGGACGGCCTTCCCAGAAGAGGTGAAGCTGTTATTGCTGCAAAGGGCGGAGCCAACTCAATATTGAACCCTCCGGACTAAGACTGGGATGTCATTAAAGTTCATGTCTGTGTAAAGGTGTCCCAATACTTTTGACAATATTGGCCCGTCGGGTCGTAACTGCTGATTTACGTGTCGAAATATGTAAATCAGCTAGATAGGCGAATTCACGAACGTACGCCCGGCCGACGCAGTACAGTTACGCCTTTTAAGTTAGGCTTTTCCCGGCGTAAAGTTACCCCTGCTATATGGTGGCGTAAGTGCGGCGTACCAATGTTAAGTATGGCCGTCGTTCCCGCGTCGAATTTTGAATTTTTTACGTCGTTTGCGTAAGTCGTCCGTGAATGGGGCTGGACGTAATTTACGTTCACGTCAAATCCAATACGTCCTTGCGGCGTATTAGGAGCAATGCACACTGGGAGATTTCCATGGACGGCGCATGCGCCGTTCGTGAAAAACGTCAATCACGACAAGTCACAAGTTATTAACATAAAACACGCCCCCCTGTTCCAAATTTTAATTAGGCAGGCTTACGCCGGCCTTTTTACGCTACGCCGCCGCAACTTACGGAGCAAGTGCTTTGAGAATACAGCACTTGCCTAAGTTGCGGAGGCGTAACGTAAATCGTATACGTTATGCCCGGGCAAAGATACGCCGCTGACTGAGAATCTGGCCCTAAGACTGGGATGCCATTAAAGTTCATATCTGTGTAAAGGTGTCCCAATACTTTTGACAATATAGTGTATATTGGGTATGTTACATCACAGGGGGTTGACGGATCCCCCATCATTGCCCCCATTTCAGATTTTATCCCCCTAGTCCAGGAAAATAATGGTGGGATGCCCATAGCAAATGGCAAACATATGGGCCGATAAGAGGACCTGGCAGCATCCCCTTCACTTGGCTGAACGGACGGGCTCACTCATTACAATAACGAGTTCTAATCTAACTTTCTTTGTCTCATTAGAAGAATCTGGCCCATGTTCATCTCTACAAAGTAAACTCCTGCCGAACGGTTCAGTGCTCGTCGATCATCGATCGTCTGTCTCCGAAAACGTCTCTCAGCCAGCGCACACAGGAGGCGAACGTTCCTCAATCTGTGGACTCCGGACACGTCTGCCGTGTGGGGTGAGGAGGCTTTCCAGACCCCCCGCTCCCCCCTCATCCTTCATTCGTAATCAGGGATTGCAAACAGTTAATGAAATATGGACAGTAGAGGATCTGCCGCTCGCGCTTTGCGGACTTTTGTTTATTTTTGCTTTTTCGGAGTTTCGTTTTTTTTGTTTTGTTTTCGGAAATGAAGACCACCTGGCGGAGTTTACTAACTTTGGGGAAAACGTTTTTCAATAAACAATATCGCTCCTTTCATGCCGTTCCATGCAACAGCTCATCGCCAATCGTCTTCCAAAGACACCGCTGGAGGGGGGAACTGCGATAATCAAACGCAACTGCGGTGATAAGATATCAGGCCGATATTATTCCGAATTATCAGGCGGGATCGGATTGTGACCTCAACTACACCTCCTCCTCTGCTGGAGGACTCTGCTCCTTCCTCTATAACTCTCCTCTCCTGATATACTCTGCTGGAGGACTCTGCTCCTTCCTCTATAACTCTCCTCTCCTGATATACTCTGCTGGAGGACTCTGCTCCTTCCTCTATAACTCTCCTCTCCTGATATACTCTGCTGGAGGACTCTGCTCCTTCCTCTATAACTCTCCTCTCCTGATATACTCTGCTGGAGGACTCTGCTCCTTCCTCTATAACTCTCCTCTCCTGATATACTCTGCTGGAGGACTCTGCTCCTTCCTCTATAACTCTCCTCTCCTGAAATACTCTGCTGGAGGACTCTGCTCCTTCCTCTAAAACTCTCCCGATATACTCTGCTGGAGGACTCTGCTCCTTCCTCCAGAACTCTCCTCTCCTGATATACTCTGCTGGAGGACTCTGCTCCTTCCTCTATAACTCTCCTCTCCTGAAATACTCTGCTGGAGGACTCTGCTCCTTCCTCTATAACTCTCCTCTCCTGATATACTCTGCTGGAGGACTCTGCTCCTTCCTCTATAACTCTCCTCTCCTGAAATACTCTGCTGGAGGACTCTGCTCCTTCCTCTATAACTCTCCTCTCCTGATATACTCTGCTGGAGGACTCTGCTCCTTCCTCTATAACTCTCCTCTCCTGATATACTCTGCTGGAGGACTCTGCTCCTTCCTCTATAACTCTCCTCTCCTGATATACTCTGCTGGAGGACTCTGCTCCTTCCTCTATAACTCTCCTCTCCTGATATACCCTGCTGGAGGACTCTGCTCCTTCCTCTATAACTCTCCTCTACTGATATACTCTGCTGGAGGACTCTGCTCCTTCCTCTATAACTCTCCTCTCCTGATATACTCTGCTGGAGGACTCTGCTCCCTCCTCTATAACTCTCCTCTCCTGATATACTCTGCTGGAGGACTCTGCTCCTTCCTCTATAACTCTCCTCTCCTGATATACTCTGCTGGAGGACTCTGCTCCTCCCTCTATAACTCTCCTCTCCTGATATACTCTGCTGGAGGACTCTGCTCCTCCCTCTATAACTCTCCTCTCCTGAAATACTCTGCTGGAGGACTCTGCTCCTTCCTCTATAACTCTCCTCTCCTGATATACTCTGCTGGAGGACTCTGCTCCTTCCTCTATAACTCTCCTCTCCTGATATACTCTGCTGGAGGACTCTGCTCCTCCCTCTATAACTCTCCTCTCCTGATATACTCTGCTGGAGGACTCTGCTCCTTCCTCTATAACTCTCCTCTCCTGATATACTCTGCTGGAGGACTCTGCTCCTTCCTCTATAACTCTCCTCTCCTGATATACTCTGCTGGAGGACTCTGCTCCTTCCTCTATAACTCTCCTCTCCTGAAATACTCTGCTGGAGGACTCTGCTCCTTCCTCTAAAACTCTCCCGATATACTCTGCTGGAGGACTCTGCTCCTTCCTCTATAACTCTCCTCTCCTGATATACTCTGCTGGAGGACTCTGCTCCTTCCTCTATAACTCTCCTCTCCTGATATACTCTGCTGGAGGACTCTGCTCCCTCCTCTATAACTCTCCTCTCCTGATATACTCTGCACTGCAGGATGAAGTATTTATTCAGCAGGTGCACGGATAGCGGCCAAAACATTTTACAGTAACCTGGCAAAAGAAGGAGGAAGAGTGGGACTACATGTGTGCCAAGATTGTGTTCCAGGGGACCTACGGCCATCCAGTACTGGGTATCCATGTGCATGCCTCACTGTGCCCATGTGCATGCCTCACTGTGCCCATGTGCATGCCTCACTGTGCCCATGCCTAGACTGCCGTTTAACATGGGAGTCTATGGAAGGGGTGCCCGGCTTTGCAAAATCGGTGCTCCCCGGCTCTAGGTCCCCCGGACAACAAACTTTGCACACTTGTAGAGGAAGAGTGGGGCCACATATGTGCCAAGATTGGGTTCCAGGGGACCTACGGCCATCCAGTACTGGGTATCCATGTGCATGCCTCACTGTGTTCATGCCTCACTGTGCCCATGTGCATGCCTCACTGTGCCCATGTGCATGCCTCACTGTGCCCATGTGCATGCCTCACTGTGTACATGACTCACTGTGCCCATGTGCATGCCTCACTGTGCCCATGTGCATGACTCACTGTGCCCATGTGCATGACTCACTGTGTCCATGCCTCACTGTGGCCATGTGCATGCCTCACTGTGCCCATGTGCATGCCTCACTGTGTACATGACTCACTGTGCCCATGTGCATGACTCACTGTGTCCATGCCTCACTGTGCCCATGTGCATGCCTCACTGTGTCCATGTGCATGCCTCACTGTGCCCATGCCTCACTGTGTCCATGCCTAGACTGACGTTTAACATGGGAGTCTATAGAAGGGCTGCCCGGCTTTGAAAAAAAATTGGTGCTCCCTAGCCGTAGGTCCCCCGGACAACAAACTTTGCACACTTGTAGAGGAAGAGGGGGGCTACATGTGTGCCAAGATTGGGTTCCAGGGGACCTACGGCCATCCAGTACCGGGTCCCCAAATTCCGGGAGATCAGGCGCAAAAAGGTGACTCGAGTATAAGCCGAGGGGGGGCAACATCGCACTTCCTCACCACCTGTCAAACGCCCTCTGAAAAACGATCCACCGCGGTTTGCTCCAAGAGGCCAACCCAGTGTAAATGAGCCTTTTGACTGTGAAAATAATACAAAGAACTGGGGGGGGGGGGGGGGGCAACAGCTCCACTTCCCTCCGCTCCAGTTTTCCCTCCGTCAGCTCCGCAGTTTGCGAGGCAGATGAAAGCGAACAGATGGAAGCCATTGTCTCCAAAAAAACAATAAGAACTGATGTGTACTTTTTCACTATATTAGAAAAAAAAAAAAAGGTTTAATAATTAAAATGGCAGAGACCCAGACAGAAAAGCACCTCGTAAAACACGGCATGAACAAGGAAAAAATGACTGATCCCCGCAACGCGATCGCGAGAAATCGTCCGTTTCTGTAACCGCGGAGCCTCGGGGGCCACACTTCTCCCAGCAGTCAAAACAGTCCAATTTGTGCCGACGACGAGAAAAAATAAATAAATAAAATTGCTTTAATAGACGGGATCATTTTCGTAGGGGGGGGGGGGGGGGGGGGGGGGGAACAAGGAAATTTGCGGTTACTTTTAGAAAGGAAAACGAGGGAGATAATGATCCCGGCTTACAAATAATCACAAACGGTTTATTGGAGACGGTACAAGTGTACCTGGAGCTCGCAAACGTATAGGAGAGGCCGCCGGTGCTGGCGACACACGTAACTATATATGACACAGTAAAAAATTAGATAGATTTGCTTATATACACACTAGAACTGCACAATTAATCGTGATCTCGATTAATCCCCCCCCCCCCCCCCCCCCCCCCCCCCCCGACGATCTCCAATTTTACTGACTGGACCCCGTAAATTTCAATTCAAAACCCCTGGTATAGGAGGAGGAGGTTGTGGACTATATGTAGGGCAGGGCTCGACAAATCATGGGCGCCAGGTTGCCATGGCGACTAGAAATAGCGTCCTGGCGACTTGGCTTGGAAGGTGGGCAAAAAAAATAAAATAATTTTGTTCCATAGGACCGGCGCTCCGCGGACTAGGCCGAAGCCGCGGCCTTGCCTAAAACATCCTGCCCTCAGCTCGCCGCGATCCTGGGAAAAGTATGCCGCTCGCGGGCTTTTTCCAGGATCGCTGCGGGCAGGATGTTTAAGGTGAGGCCGCGGCTTCGGCCTAGTCTGCGGAGCGCCTTTTCCCCAGGATTGCGGCGGACTAGGCCCCCACCTCCCCCGCCGCTCGATCGCGGGGGCCCGTGATGTCCGGTAATTGAGGACGCGGCTGTGCGGCCTTGTGAAGTCCCCAGTTCTTCCTTGTGTGAGCTGGCGCCATCTGGTGGTGGCCGTTGGTATTACAAGTTAAGCATTACAAGTTAAACAGCAATTCCAATGTATTTTTTCACTATTTTCACTGCCATCTTCTTCCCTCTAATTAGAACCCCCAAACATTATATATATATTTTATCCTAACACCCTAGAGAATAAAATGGCGATCGCTGCAATACTTTCTGTCACGCCGTATTTGCGCAGCGGTCTTACAAGCGCACTTTTTGGGGGGGAAATTACACTTTTTTAAATTAAAAAATAAGACAACAGTAAAGTTATCCCCATTTTTTGTAATATTATGAAAGATAATGTTACGCCGAGTAAATTCATACCCAACATGTCACGCTTCAAAATTGCGTCCGCTCGTGGTATGCCGACAAACTTTTACCCTTTAAAATCTTAATAGGCGACGTTAAAAAAAATATCTACAGGTTGCATGTTTTGAGTTACAGAGGAGGTCTAGGGCTAGAATTATTGCTCTCGCTCTAACGTTCGCAGAGATACCTCACATGTGTGGTTTGAACACCGTTTACATATGCGGGCGCTGCTCACGTATGTGTTCGCTTCTGCGCGCAAGCTCGTCGGGACGGGGCGCATTTTCTGGCTCCTAACTTTTTTAGCTGGCTCCTAGATTCCAAGCAAATTTGTCAAACCCTGGGGTGTAGGGATTTGTCCCTTTCTCCATGAATAAGAAGCGGTAATGACCAAGGCTTATGGAAGAACCTGAATATTCATTCGGCAAGCCAATGAACATAAGCCTTCGATTTGTAGGATTCTTCAGATATCGCATTTCTTGATAAACAGTATTCCTGGCCTTAGGCTGCCGAGGGCCAAAATGCCGATCGGGGTCCACAGCTGGTTAGCAGGCAACTCGCAGACATACATCAGGGAAACGGCGATCCGCCAGATTAAATGAGAAAAACTCGCTGGGCTACAAGCAGGTTGAATTATTCCTTTTTTCCCGGGGCCCTCTGACAAACGACTGGAATGAATGCACAGGTCGCGGCCTAGCCGACATTTTCTGCTCCACGAGGCGGTTGATCTACGGCCGCCCTGTAAGGCGCTGCTCTGGGAATTTGCGGCCACGCTTATTTTAGCAGCCAGGTTTTTCTTTCACAGGCGGGATCATTAATCGGCAGGAGCTGGCTTGGCGGACCGGTTGCCAGGATCCCAGGTGGGGAGCTCAAGATGGTGGCAGCTTTATAAACACAGATGTCACTCATGAGCGCCCCCCTTGCTAACAGCAATAATCTGCGGTAGGGCCAACAAATGCCTCGGCGCGAAAGGAAAAATCTATGCCGTCCTACCTAGGTCACCCTCTTTGCATGACTAACGCTTGCACGCCGTCACGGTAGAGATTCTATAAAAACTGCCCGTGTTCGGCTTTAAAATCGCCCTCTTACGGCACCGGACTAGGATTCCATCGGCCCGTCCACAGTACGCATTCACCAGCTCGTATCCTTGTTATACACCAAGCCGCGTTCTGGAAATTTCGACAAATCTCCATGCCATGCTAGAAAAGCAAGGTCCTGCCCACTGGGCATTTTAAAATGTAAAAAAAAAAAAAAAAATGCAGATAGGCATGCGATTTAATTAAAAAAAAACGTTTTTTTTCTATTGAAAAGCCTGTGGCGTGCAAAACACAACCCAAAAACTTCACCCGTGCAGGAAAAAAATGTGCACACACATAAAGAGTGAAACACAAAAAAACTGACGGGTGCATCGTCAAGTGGCCCTCCGAAAAAGGGCCCAGCTCTGATCCCCCGGGGCGTTAGGCTCCTGGCAGGGAAAAGAGTAATCTGTGGTCCATGCAGTCGAAGCCACATGGACCCACCATGGCCCAAGCAGCCAAAGCCACAAGGACCCAACATCCTCGGAGGGACTGCCGAAACAGAACCCTCCTCGGTGAGGCTCCCCCGAAGGGAGACCCCATGAGAGCAGGCGAACTAAGCCAGAAGGCCATGTCCACCCGCTCCCAAGACTCTCAGAGCCGGCCCGAGGACCAGCACCCTACTGATCACACAAAGTGCTGTGCACCAAACAAAAAAAAAGACAAAAACGTGACAAACACGGGGGGAAATAAAAAAGAAAGTGGGGGAGAGGGAAGGTGGGAGAGGTGAGTAGAAAGTGACCAACGTGCAATACGTTGGCCAGCCCTCCGGCCAGGAAACAAAAATTCCTCTGGTCCTAGCCAAAAGGCCCGGCCCTAGAGGCAGGTGTTAAAAAGTGTGTGTGGAAATCAGTGACCTAAGGTGCCACACGATGAGTGCCCCTCAACACTCGTGCAATGTATGGCACCCCTGGACTGCCACTCCAGGAGCACTATCTCCACAGGCTTTTCAACGGTCCCTGACCCCCGGTTCGGACCGGCAGCACCCTTCCCAGCCAGGAAGGTAGGAGAAGAGGTTGGGGATAGCCCACCTAAGCAGGCTACTACCCACAACCTCCAGCTCTCCCACCTAATTACATTCGGGAAGTACTACCTGCCCCTCCCGGTAAAAGGAGGAGCAAGGGTTCTCTCCCGAACAACTGACTGGGGCAGACACCACCAAATCCAGGCCAAAGGCCAGGGACCCGGCCTCTTGGCTTCGACCTCATGCCTCTCTGTCCCGATCAGAAGGCTTTCACCTCCACACCAACAGGCTTAGCATCCGCCGACTGCCATCCCGTTCCCCCTCGCCGGGTAGTGGGGACAGTCAGCTTAGTGAAAGTGAACCAACAATGCACAAGCTTAAAGGAACCTATTTAGAAAAAAAAACGACCCTTTACAACCACTTTAAGCCGCGTCAAACATCAAAATGCAAGAAAATGATAGGATTGAGACTTCTACAAGGAATTACAGTCATAAAAAGGAACTATAAGAAAATGTATACACCACACAAAACATATGGGCTTCCTTGGAGGAATTTACAAAGTGGATCGGTTCATTGCCACTCCTTTTGCGCACCAGAATGATCCAGATCGGAAACCAGAAAGCATTGTCTGTGACAACACAATAAAGATGGTCCCCTTGTGACGGCAAGGAGTGAGAATTCAACTCGGTGACCTCGGATGCTTCCACGGAACGTTTGGGCACCTGGGACCCTACAGGATGACATCTGGACAACAATTGCTGGGTTGCTTTCCTACATAAGCATGGTGGGAATGCGGGGATTTATGCTTTAATAGGCTGCGCGGACAAGCCAAGAGCTGAGTACATGTGAAAAATTTGACAAAAATCATGATTAACGGCCTATTAAAACTCATAAAGACACTTGGAGCGGTGCAGGTGCCATTAACAACAGACTGCGCTCTGCTAAACCCTCCCACCCATCTCCACTTTCCAACGTGGAGGAAAGATATTTATGGCGGGGGTCGGGTCAGAAGCTTTAAAACTAGCAGCGCAGTCTCGCCGGAAAATGAAGGAACTGGTCCTCCTCTTTAATATCTCTTTTAGCTGGGAGATTTAGGACAGAATCTTGGAGACGGCCAACTTGGTGAAGAGAACAGTCTGCCAACTTCACCGTTTTATTTGGTTGGAGATCTTTTTAGGGTAACAACCCCCAAGGCGCATGCAGGAAGATTAAAGCACATTGTCCTAAACCGACTTGTTTGAGGATTTCAACATCTCATGGCAAAGTTCTCTTTTGGTTCACCAGTCTTCTTATGTCACCAAACTTGTCTCAAAATAACACTTAAATCATCTACTCTTCCAAGGACCTCTTGCTCCCCATCTTCTTAGTCACCTCCTTTCATGTTCACCTCCAGGACTTCTCCAGAGCCCATCCTCTCCCTTCCTCTGGAAAGCCCCACACCAATCTGTCTGGATAGCTACAGCTTTGTCTGGCTTTAGGAAATCCCCAAAAACTAATTTCTTATCCCACCTCAACCTAACAACTGAACTCTAGGCCTATTACCAATCAATATTACTATTGATTACTCTCTTTACCTTATTAGAGCCCGTTCTAATTATCCCCCTTCATGCGCCACGGGGGAATTATCAGACCCAGTGCTTGATCGCCCTGACCAGCCTAGGTGAGCAATTGTCCTTTTTGACTCCCTGAGAAAACTTTCTTTATGAACGTTTTATGTATATTATATTCTTTGCTTGTTGTTTATTATATATTCTGTAAATATCTTTTAGACCCTCCTGAAGAAGCGGTACAACCGCGAAACCGGTCGAGGTCATTGGCTCCACCCATTAGACACAGATGGTTCTGTTATCCAATTTGATCTGTGGGGTCTGTCCCTAAATGTTTTTATATTGTACTTTGTTTTACGTAAATAAATATTGTTTTTTATACCAATCTGGTTTCCTATCAGTGCCGTGAAAGTCCCAACCAACAACCTTCCCCTTTGCCTTGACCGATGACCATTGATGTCAATCGGCCACAAGCAGCCTTTTGTATTTGTTCATTTGGGTCTTATTTTCTTCATTCTCCATCAACCATTCTTTTCGCAACTCCCAAGATCTCTTGCTCTTCAGCTTCCTTGACACCGCCAGAACCTCTCCCATCATCAAATTCCCTCAAACTTCTCCAAGACGGTCAAAAAATGAATTTTTAGAAAAACCTACCCCACCCACCTTGACCTAGCAAGTGAACTCTCTAGCTCTGTTGTCACCTCTCTTCCAATGTTCACCTCCAGGACTTTTCCCAGAGCCTCTCCCATCCTCTGGAACGGTCTGCCACAGTCTGTATGGGCATCACCAGATCTGTCCGCCTTTAGGCAATCTCTTAAAGCTTTTTTTAATTTTTATTCTCAGGGAAGAACTTTTTCATGCAATGCATGAATCTAGCCATGGTAATTAGAGAGTGACAGGAGAGGGGGCGCGGTGCTCCTACGCCCTTAAGGACGCCATGCCATTGGACAACAGTAGACCATATCTGTGTGATGAAACAGTCGCTTGTAATCCCCATTGGAAACCCATGTGACAGGGTGACAATGCAGGAGCACAACTGGGAAACAGGGACCAAGCGTGGTCACCCTATGACAGGAAGTGAGAAACAGGGACCAAGCATGGTCACCCTATGACAGGAAGTGAGAAACAGGGACCAAGCACGGTCACCCTATGACAGGAAGTGAGAAACAGGGACCAAGCATGGTCACCCTACGACAGGAAGTGAGAAACAGGGACCAAGCATGGTCACCCTACGACAGGAAGTGAGAAACAGGGACCAAGCATGGTCACCCTATGACAGGAAGTGAGAAACAGGGACCAAGCATGGTCACCCTACGACAGGAAGTGAGAAACAGGGACCAAGCATGGTCACCCTATGACAGGAAGTGAGAAACAGGGACCAGGCATGGTCACCCTATGACAGGAAGTGAGAAACAGGGACCAAGCATGGTCACCCTACGACAGGAAGTGCCTGGCCAAGGACCTACATGGCAAAATCACCAGGATTTTTTTTTTTTTTTTAAATAAAAATCTGAAAATGAGTTCTGAAAAGGACATGAACATGTTAAAGCTTACAGTATATGAGATTTTAGTGATTGGGTTTAAGCCGATGACATCTCTAAATCAAATCTGCAGAATCAGCACCAGTTTCCAATTATTTAGTTCTACAAAGACGGCGACGCGCTCAGAACCGCCGTACAGCAGAGACAGGACTGTCATCGTTGTCTGGCTGCCTTTTTTGATCGCCCTGCGCCGTCTCACCTGTCTTAAATTTTTTTTTTTTTTAAACCCTTTCCCCCCCCAGAGGGGAACAAGCGAAGGTTTGCACGCTGACAAGCACCCCGGGGTTAATAATCGACAGCCGTATCCTCCAACGTTACCAACGCCATGACTCAGCGCTGGAGTCTCAGCCAAGAACAACACGTCAGGAACCTCGAGGGATTCTCCGAAAGAGAAGGATTAAGGCAAAAATCTCATTGCACACCCCTCCGCCCCCCCCCCCCCACCTACCCTTTCTCAGAACACTCCTAATTGTTTCGATCTTATTTCTGAGATGTGCGTGGAAATAGGAGCGCTTGTTTGTTTTCTCAGCGGTTCTAGGTGCGCGTTTCCCATTCTGCCCCCCAAAAAATTGTCTATTGCTGTCCTCCGGGCCTAAAATGCGGAAAAAGAAGATATTGTTTTTCAGCGTGGTGGATCCCGCGGGGGGGGAGTGTTAACGCGTGTGACCTGTGGATGAGTGAAATGCTGAGACCGAGGACTTGACAGTAGGTGAGATCTCCCTCGGCTCCTCATACGGTCAATTCTCTTGAAACGGAGTTAATGAATACAAATGGAATGAGATCATACGCTGCGAGGTGTGGAACGCTTCCCGCCGGCGTGTGCCGAACAAGATGGATGAAGGGATCGTGTTGTATGTCGAGATGAGGCGCAGAGTGTGTGTGGCCTTATTGTGCCGTCATGGCTCTGTGCTGCTGGAGGGGTCCTCACTGGAGGTAGACTGGTATGGGGTTTTCTCTGGCCGATGCCGATATTTAGAAATTGGGGCGGCCGATATATCGGTCTACCTCTAGTTCTCACACATTCATCGCACGAGGAGCATTCTTGGGGTACAACCAGAGATCATCACTGAGGCCCCCTTGCACTCTTGGGGGGGGGGGGGGTTATAGTTGCAGAGCACCCGGGGGAGGGACATGTGCAGCGCTCAGCCCCGCTCCAGGTAGTCTTTTAACCGCTTCCCGACCGCCGCATGTAGATATACGTCGGCAGAATGGCACGTACAGGCACATTGGCGTACCTGTACGTCCCTGCCTTTCCGCGGGTCCGATCGGGACCCCCCCCCCCCCCCCCGGTACATGCGGCGGTCGGATTCCCTCGGGGAGCGATCCGGAACGACGGCGCGGCTATTCGTTTATAGCCGCTCCGTCGCGATCGCTCCCCGGAGCTGAAGAACGGGGAGAGCTGTATGTAAACACGGCTTCCCGGTGCTTCACTGTGGCGGCTGCATCGATCGTGTGATCCCTTATATAGGGGGACACAATCGATGACGTCAGTCCTACAGCCACACCCCCCTACAGTTGTAAACACACACTAGGTGAACCCTCCTACAGCGCCCCCTGTGGTTAACTCCTAAACTGTCATTTTCACAATAAAGAATGCAATTTAAATGCCTTTTTTGCTGTGAAAATGACAATGGTCCCAAAAATGTGTCAAAATTGTCCGAAGTGTCCGCCATAATGTCGCAGTCATGAAAAAAATCGCTGATCGCCACCATTAGTAGTAAAAAAAAAAAAATCATAAAAATGCAATAAAACTATTTTGTAAACTCTATAAATGTTGCGCAAACCAATCGATAAACGATTATTGCGATTTTTTTTACCAAAAATGGGTAGAAGAATACGTATCGGACTAAACTGAGGGAAAAAAATTATATATTTTTTGGGGATATTTATTATAGCAAAAAGTAAAAAACATTGCAATTTTTTCAAAATTGTCGCTCTATTTTTGTTTATAGCGCAAAAAAATAAAAACCGCAGAGGTGATCAAATACCATCAAAAGAAAGCTCTATTTGTGAGAAAAAAAGGACGCCAATTTTGTTTGGGAGCCACGTCGCACGACCGCGCAATTGTCAGTTAAAGCGACGCAGTGCCGAATCGCAAAAACTGGCCGGGTCCTTTAGCTGCCTAAAGGTCCAGGTCTTAAGTGGTTAATGACTCGGAGAGGATCTGCAGAGGCGTGGGACGAAATCCCTCCCGAGATGTGTGCGAAACCTGGTGGTCAACTACAAGAAACATCTGAAACCCGCTGTCTGCTGACGTCACAGAGCTGGTCCAGGCTCAGGGAGGATCGCGACCATATGGTTGGGATCTGCCCACATACCCGGACAGGAACCAGGCTCTCAGCAAGACGTCGAGAGCCTGAGCCGGATGCTCCCGCCCCCTCCACAGCAGAGCGCACCAGTGAGCGAGAGGGAGGGGGGGGGGCAGAAAGCTGAAGACTGACAGTCATCAGCTCTCTGCTCATGGAGCTCCGAGAACTAAACGACCGGCGGGGTTTGATCACTCAGTTCTCAGTGTTAGAGCTGGCAGGGAACCGATGCAGCATGCACCTACGCAAGTATGATTCAAGGAAATGTCTGTAAAGACACAGCTGCTCCATCTGCTGTCAGGGAGGATCGCGACCATATGGTCGGGATCTGCCCACATGCCTGGACCGGCACCAGGCTCAGGCTCTCAGCAAGATGCTGAGAGCCTGAGCCGGCTGCTCCCGCCCCCTCCACAGACCAGTGCACCAGTGAGCGAGAGGGGGGGGGGGCAGAAAGCTGAAGACTGACAGTCATCAGCTCTCTGCTCATGGAAAACTGAGCGACCGGCGGGGTTTGATCGCTCTGTTCTCAGTGTTAGAGCAGACGGGAGACTAGGCAAGCGTGATTCAAGAAAAAAAATGAAAACCCCATACTTCTCTTTTATGTCCAAATTTGACAAGCGTGCGGGTGCAAGGCCCCGAACCCAGACAATTAGGATGAGCTTCTGTGTCCGTGAAGCCGCCAGCATCCTATAGAGTTGAATGGAAGCTCATTGATGGCGCACAGACCTCAGTGTCCATGTGAATGAGGCCTAAGGCAGTTGACAAGGAAGCAACTGTCAGACTCCAGGTGACCTCTGACCCTAAGCCAAAGCACCAAATCATTCCTCCAGAGTAATCCGGCATAGTTATATTAAAATACTAATCGTACGCTGAGTCATGACCGGTTCCCTTTAATTGAAAGCTTCAAGGGGACAATATGATGCATTCCAATTGGATTTGGTATTGAACTTTTTTTTTTCTCTACAGTGAATCCTATAAAAATGCAAAATTTAGCCGCATTTCCCAAACATCTGTGGATACTTAATTCTCACCCCTCGTCCTACACGGCCTGACCTGCTGAATACAGGAGGGTCTTCGCCTGAGAAATTATGACTTTTCATTTGTAGCGAATGGCAGCCGCTCTTGTTTTCATAACCAAAGGAATGTGTGACGGCCTTTGATTTAAACAGCCCTGGTGTCAGTGGCGGGGGGGGGGGTTCCGCAGCAATGAGTAATTATTAATCGTGCGCCTCGCTCTTCCACTGGGAGCGCCCCGAAGAACGGCGATCGGCCACATACATGCGACGCGCCTTTTAGTAGGGAGCCTAGAGAGCCGAGGAGGAGAATAGGACATTATAAGCGCACAAGATTTCTGGAAGGATCAACGCCACGGACGCAAATATGCAGCGTATAGGCACCATGACCCACCCTCTTTGCCGTCACACATATCTGTCTCATATGTGGTAAGAGGTACCCAACAGGAACCCAAACCAAAATATACATGTGTTTTTTGTATGCTGTGTGAAGGTGCATCTTTGTTCAGCCCTCATCCAGAGTCACCAACTACTTCCGGGGCCGAGATGGCGCCTCAGTGATGACACAATAATAATAACAATTTAATCAGCGGCCTCCAAACTGTGGCCCTTTGCTTGCTTTTATCTGGCCTTTGGGACACTATTACAACTGACACCAACAATGGGGCGCCATTCCTCCCAATGACCCCAATGATGGGGCAACATTCCTTCCAATTGCAGGACTGATGGGGCACCACTACTCCCAATAACACCCCGATGGGGCACTATTCCTCCTACTGACACCACTGATGGTGCACCATTCCTCCTACTGACACCAATGATGGGGAACCATTCCTCCCAATGATACCAACGATGGAGCACCATTCTTCCCAGTGATACCAACGATGGAGCACCATTCCTCCCAATGATACCAATGATGGAGCACCATTCTTCCCAACGATGGAGCACCATTACTCCCAGTGACACCAACGATGGAGCACCATTCCTCTCAATGATGCCAACGATAGAGCACCATTCCTCCCAGTGATACCAACGATGGAGCACCATTTCTCTCAATGATGCCAACGTCGGAGCACCATTCTTCCCAATGATACCAATGATGGAGCACCATTCCTCCCAATGATACCAACGATGGAGCACCATACTTCCCAATGATACCAACGATGGAGCACCATTCTTCCCAATGATACCAACGATGGAGCACCATTCTTCCCAATGATACCAACCATGGCGCACCATTCCTCTTAGTGATACCAACGATGGAGCACCATTCCTCCCAATGATACCAACGATGGAGCACCATTCCTCCTACTGACAGCAATGATGGGGAACTATTCCTCCCAATGACACCAATGATGGAGCACCATTCCTTCCAATGATACCAACGATGGGGCATTGCTTAATCTCACTAGCAGCAGGCCAACCCTCCTAAAAATCTGAAGGACAGTAAACTAGCCCTTTGCAAATCTTAGAACCCATACAGTTTTGGGCTGTGTTTTTTAAAATATGTGAAACTGATCAGCACCCTGCTGCAGCCTTTCACCTAAACACTGGGAGAAGGGAGACTCAGGAAACGCTTCCTCCTGCCTGCAGCAGACTGGTGACATCATCTCAGCCTAGGCAAAGTCACTTGAATGGAGCTCAAGGGTGGCTTTTTAAAGATAACAGAGCATTTCTGGAAACGAAGGCTGTTGCTGAACGCCGAGACATGTCAGGATTTTATTCCTATAAAGTTACAGAGAGATCCACTTTAAGAAATAACAGGTTTTTATTGCAAAACTCAGCAGAAGTGTAAGATCTAATCCCATTACCGGTTCTCCCCCCCCCCCCTCCATATTCTCGCCCGAGCCATTAATACGTCACTGTCCTGGTTGGGTTCCCGAATATTAGCGGAGCGCTCCGTGCTCGGGCAATGACACAGTCCAGGTCTGCTTTAGCCATCAAATTATCTCACGGCTCCAATTTGTTCTTTTCTCTTCCGTCCCGGACTCTTTCCCACAGAATGTCCCACACACCTCGGGCCCTCCGCCCCGGGGCCAATAACGTTATGAGCTCTGGGCTGTCAGGTGATGTTTATGAGCCGCTGGTGGTGAAAAGAGAAAAAAAAGAATTGAGCAAAACCACAATGTAAGAGAAAGAAGCAAGGTGCTTGCAGTGGAGGATGCTGGGGATTTACTGCAGCTTGACCGTGAACTTTTGTCCGAATGTCAGGGATATTAAACCACTAAGTGTCCAATAAAAGAAACAAGTCATTTCCAGGGGTGTTCTTCGGCCTCGGGAAGATGGGTTTTTCTTCTGGTCGGTGGAGGGATTAACCCCTTTTCTGCGAGGGGGATTTACGGCGAGGACTTGATTTATTTGCTCTTCCTGGGCCTAATAAAAAACGTTTTAATTAAAATCCCATTTAACGGCTTGTAGATGGGTCACACGGAGTTGGCCAAAAAAGTTTTGGTGACGCGCAAGGGCTCGCTAGTGTAGATTAACGTCCGGGCGGGTCCTCTGAAATACGAGGGATATAATTCAAATGTGTTCCCAGAAGCGAGTCTGTGGGAAGAAATAAAGGCTTGGGAAGGGAAGCTGCTGGAACCCAGAGACCACAGAAGACTCAACTGCAACCATTTTGGAAGATACTGGCTCTACAGGTAAAGTGGCGTTGTATACAGAACAACCGGATTTTATATGGTATACACTTTGGCCAGTTTTATTATGAAAGGGATTCTAAAGCCCTGTACACATGACTGGGATACCCGGCAGTATTACCGTATTTATCGCGGTATAACGCGCTCTGGCGTATACCGCGCACCCCCAAAGTGGCCCCCAATCCTGTGGGAAAAAAAAGATTTTTTGTTTTTTTGTACTTACAGTTTTGGTGTCTTGCGCGGCGTCCATCTGCGGCCTCGTCGGGTCCGGCGTCCTTCTGCGGCTTCGGGTGTCCTCTTCGGCGGGTCCGGCGTCCATCTTCGGCGGGTCCGGTGTCCATCTTCGGCGGGTCCGGTGTCCATCTTCGGCGGGTCCGGTGTCCATCTTCGGCGGCGTCCTCCCGCTCGTTTCCCACCACGAGTTTGAATACTGCGCCCGCATATAGCGAGCGCAGTACACTCGTGAATCTTCGGGCAGGCTCGGGCGCCTCTCGCACTGACGTCCTGTACGCTCAGGACGTCAGTACGAGAGGCGCCGAGACTGCCCGAAGATTCACGAGTGTACTGCGCTCGCTATATGCGGGCGCAGTATTCAAACTCGTGGCGGGAAAGCGGGTATCGGCGTATATCGCGCACCCACGATTTTGCCCTGATTTTCAGGGCAAAATAGTGCGCGGTATACGCCGATAAATACGGTAAGTGAATCCCGACGGGAAAACGGAGAACCTGCTCGGTAAGTTTCCCTGTGTACACACGGCCAGGTTTCCCGTCTGGGAGAGATTTGGATGGGAATCCCGGCCGTGTGTATGCTCCCTCGCAGTGTTTCCTCATTGGGTTTAAAACCGGCAGGAAAATAGAGAGAAGGTTCTCTATTTTCCCACCAGGATACCCAGCAGTTTTACTGTTGGGAAAACTGCGAGAAAGCATACACGCGGCCGGTTTTCCCGTCCAAAAGCTCTCCTGGCAGGAAAACCGGTTGTGTGTACGAGGCTTAAGGGCAGAATGTTTTCTTTACCCTAATGTGTTCAGGAAAAAACCTTCTTTGTTCAGCTCCCCGCTAATTACTTACCTGAGCCCCATCTTGATCCAGCACTGTGCCCAAGAGCATTGGCTCTCTCTCTCCTTGCTGAATGACTGGACAAACACAGCACGGCTCAGGATTGAGTCAGCACGAGTGCCCCCATAGCTAGCGGCTGCAGGAGACACAGGTGGAAAAAAGAAAAGGGCCACATGATAACACAGCTAGGGCCGATTTCACACCCACCCTCAATGGGACCTGTGACGGGAGGGCCCGTGGAACGAAGAATCCCTTAGAGAGGTCGGGAAACCCTCGTTTCCGCTCCCCCGTGCACCTCCTATGTCTAAGCCACCCTGTGCCCATTAGAGGCACAAGGTAAATAAGAAAAATGATGGACAGCTGTTTAATGGACAATGAGAAGGTGGTTACTTAAATGTAACAGTAATTTTTATTCACAATATCTCCCAGGATATACCGTATTTATCGGCGTATACCGCACACTTTTCCCCCCCCCCCCTTAAAATCAGGGAAAAATCGTGGGTGCGCGATATACGCCGATACTGCTGTTCCCGGGCGCCGCCAAAATAGACCGAGCCGAGCCTACTGCGCACTCGGCTAGGCTCGGCCACGCTCAGCTCCGCCCGCAGCCACGCGAGAGGAGCCGAGCGCCGCAGCCTAGAGTCAAGCCGAGCTGAGTGTACTGCACACTTGGCTAGGCTACGCTCGGCTCCGCCCGCAGCCACGCGAGAGGAGCCGAAAGCACAGGAAATCCGACTCCTCTTGGTTCGGCAAAGGCGCCAAATCCAAAAACGGACACTCACAATGCTGGACGGACCCCGCAATGAAGCCGCAGACGGACACCTCCAAAGCCGCAGACGGACACCCACAAGGCTGGACGGACCCCGCGCAAGGCCGTAGATGGACACCGGACAAGGCCGCCGATGGACGCAGGGCAAAAATGAAATTTTTTTTCCCCCCTTAAACTACCTTTCAAGGTCAGGGGTACGCGTTATACGCCGGAGCGCGGTATACCCCGATAAATACGGTATATAAACAGCTGATCACAGGCCTCTAGAACATGGTAGAGGCCAGACAGGCTACTCCTACTATAGTTTGTTTCCTACTAGGCTGAAGAGGGGGCAAATCATATACACAAGGAGAACGATACAAACTGTAACCAGAAACCTAATTAACAAGAGCCAATCACTAATCGTTTAGACAGCCTAGGTGACTCAGAGTCATGACCTTTAGGACAGACTTGCCGTCTTGTAGCCCAGAAGACACAATCAACATTATCATAAATAGAAACACAGAAAACCTTCTCACAATAGCAGAAGTTAATTACAATTAACAATACAAACAGTTACCCGTCACCTGATTGGCTGAAGCAACAGGGGCTCTGATTGGACGCCTATATCAGGTGACCAATCACAGCACAGGATGAGAGGAGGAGTGGGCGGGAGAAGACATCGGGGTCGGGGAAGATGGAAGACACTGGACACCGCTTGCTGCCATCACCTGCTGCCCACCCGAGACAAGGTAAGTACCGGGCAGATGATGGGGGGCACAGTGGCAACACTTGGGGCACAGTGGCTGCCTTTGATGGGCACAGGGGCAGCACTTGATGGGCACAGGGGCAGCACTTGATGGGCACAGGGGCAGCACTTGATGGGCACAGTGGCAGCACTTGATGGGCACAGTGGCAGCACTTGATGGGCACAGTGGCAGCACTTGATGGGCACAGTGGCAGCACTTGATGGGCACAGTGGCAGCACTTGATGGGCACAGTGGCAGCGTTTGCCGTTTTTTCCCCAAAATTCTTCAGTTTGCCTGCGCCCCCCAAAAAAATTTTGAGCACCAGTCACCACTGGGTTGTGGTGCTAGCAGAGGCAGCGGTCAACCTCTTGAGGTAGGGCATTGTAGGAACCAATGGGCTGTAACAAGTCCAGAAAGTAGGTCCTTCTTAGCACAGGAATGTTTTATTGGACACCAAAATAACCTGACTGTTGCTTCTTCAGATCTTTATGTTTTTATGCGTCCGCACACATCCCAACCCATGCTTTTTGGACCTTTCGAGCCAAAACCTGTTAATTCCTGCAACTGCATACCTCACAAAATCGATGAACGCCTTTTTCTACCACCACAACCTGGGCTTCTTCTTCTTCTGAAACTCAACCAAACCATTTTCATCATGGCTGACCTGTATTGTCCTGGGACAACTCGGAATTCGGGGCAGTCTCAGAGTCTTGGTGTCCCGTCTGACCTCGGCATTCTCTAGAACTAAACTTGGACCAGATGGGAGGAGAGCGCCCGGGCAACGTTTGATGTATGACTGTCCGACGTGCTAAAAAGGGAGACCCGGCGGAGTGGGGGGACGGGGGGGGGGGGGAGTACATTGAGTGCTGTCTGCAGCATCCCACCTACGTAGCTCCCAGTTTCCACGGGGAGGCGTTTTAACGAGACGCGTAGGTTAACAAGACGTGGACGATTGTCGGAATTTTTGGAGAAAAAATAAATATAAAATGACAAAAAGATTAATGGGCGGCTTACATAGGTGATAAAAAATGCAAGTGGCTCACAGGCAAAAAAAAAAATGAAAAATCTATTCTTGTCTAAAGGGGAAGCCCAATCACCGAAATCCAAAAATGTCATTTAAAAAAAAAAAAAAAGAACATTTCAAAAATGTGAAATCTGCTTGTTAAAATTTTCTTTTGTGATCCTGCCATGAAGGTCCCCATTTAGGCACTTCTCTCATATGGTGACAACGCGCTGGTCCCGTCTCAAAATTGTGCCCATTGCATTGGTACACAGGTCCCCATTGGCACACAGGTCCCCATTGCTACACAGGTCCCCACTGGTACACAGGTCCCCATTGGTACACAGGTCCCCATTGCTACACAGGTCCCCACTGGTACACAGGTCCCCATTGGTACACAGGTCCCCATTGCTACACAGGTCCCCACTGGTACACAGGTCCCTATTGCTACACAGGTCCCCATTGCTACACAGGTCCCCACTGGTACACAGGTCCCTATTGCTACACAGGTCCCCATTGCTACACAGGTCCCCACTGGTACACAGGTCCCCACTGCTACACAGGTCCCCATTGGTACACAGGTCCCCATTGGCACACAGGTCCCCATTGGCACACAGGTCCCCCATTGGTACACAGGTCACCATTGGTACACAGGTCCCCATTGCTACACAGGTCCCCACTGGTACACAGGTCCCTATTGGTACACAGGTCCCCATTGCTACACAGGTCCCCACTGGTACACAGGTCCCTATTGCTACACAGGTCCCCATTGCTACACAGGTCCCCACTGGTACACAGGTCCCTATTGCTACACAGGTCCCCATTGCTACACAGGTCCCCACTGGTACACAGGTCCCCACTGGTACACAGGTCCCCACTGGTACACAGGTCCCCACTGCTACACAGGTCCCCATTGGTACACAGGTCCCCATTGGTACACAGGTCCCCATTGGTACACAGGTCCCCATTGGTACACAGGTCCCCATTGCTACACAGGTCCCCATTGCTACACAGGTCTCCATTGGTACACAGGTCCCCATTGGTACACAGGTCTCCATTGCTACACAGGTCCCCATTGCTACACAGGTCCCCATTGCTACACAGGTCCCCATTGCTACACAGATCCCCATTGCTACACAGATCCCCATTGCTACACAGATCCCCATTGGCACACAGGTCCCCATTGGCACACAGGTCCCCATTGGCACACAGGTCACCATTGGTACACAGGTCCCCATTGGTACACAGGTCCCCATTGGTACACAGGTCCCCATTGGTACACAGGTCCCCATTGGCACACAGGTCCCCCATTGGCACACAGGTCCCCCATTGCTACACAGGTCCCCATTGCTACACAGGTCCCCATTGCTACACAGGTCCCCATTGCTACACAGGTCCCCATTGCTACACAGGTCCCCATTGGCACACAGGTCCCCCATTGGTACACAGGTCCCCCATTGGTACACAGGTCCCCATTGCTACACAGGTCCCCATTGGTACACAGGTCCCCATTGGTACACAGGTCCCCATTGGTACACAGGTCCCCATTGGTACACAGGTTCCCATTGGCACACAGGTCCCCATTGGCACACAGGTCCCCCATTGGTACACAGGTCACCATTGGTACACAGGTCCCCATTGCTACACAGGTCCCCATTGGTACACAGGTC
Organism: Rana temporaria; assembly: GCF_905171775.1. Classification (NCBI taxonomy): domain Eukaryota; kingdom Metazoa; phylum Chordata; class Amphibia; order Anura; family Ranidae; genus Rana; species Rana temporaria. Next base: position 145,627,381 of record NC_053500.1, on the reverse strand, counting down.
CCCATTGGTACACAGGTCCCCATTGGCACACAGGTCCCCATTGGCACACAGGTCCCCATTGGCACACAGGTCCCCATTGGTACACAGGTCACCATTGGTACACAGGTCCCCATTGGTACACAGGTCCCCATTGGTACACAGGTCCCCATTGGCACACAGATCCCCATTGGCACACAGGTCCCCATTGGCACACAGGTCCCCATTGGCACACAGGTCACCATTGGTACACAGGTCACTATTGGTACACAGGTCCCCATTGGTACACAGGTCCCCATTGGCACACAGGTCCCCCATTGGCACACAGGTCCCCCATTGGTACACAGGTCCCCATTGCTACACAGGTCCCCATTGCTACACAGGTCCCCATTGGCACACAGGTCCCCATTGGCACACAGGTCCCCATTGGCACACAGGTCCCCCATTGGTACACAGGTCACCATTGGTACACAGGTCCCCATTGCTACACAGGTCCCCATTGGTACACAGGTCCCCATTGGTACACAGGTCACCATTGGCACACAGGTCCCCATTGGTACACAGGTCCCCATTGGTACACAGGTCCCCATTGGCACACAGGTCCCCATTGGCACACAGGTCCCCATTGGTACACAGGTCCCCATTGGTACACAGGTCCCCATTGGCACACAGGTCCCCCATTGGTACACAGGTCACCATTGGTACACAGGTCCCCATTGCTACACAGGTCCCCATTGGTACACAGGTCCCCATTGGTACACAGGTCCCCATTGGCACACAGGTCCCCATTGGCACACAGGTCCCCATTGGCACACAGGTCCCCATTGGCACACAGGTCCCCATTGGCACACAGGTTTCCAATAAAGACTACAGGTGGCTCCACACACATTACACAGTTCCTGAAGCCACCGTAGGAAATGCCGTGTAATCGGGAGGAGGGGGAGGGGCAGCTCCGAGGTCCACTTCCGAAAACGAAGATAGTATTCGAGTTGCCGAGGGTAACGGGTTTTGGGTCTCTCTAAAACAGTGGCGTCCAAACTGCGGCCCTTTGCTCGCCTTTATCCGACACTTGAGACATTATTCTTGCCACTGACAGCAACAATGGGGCATAACTCCTTTCACTGAAACCAACAATGGGGCATTCATTTCACTGTACCCAACAATGTGGCATAATTCCTTCCACTATAACAATGAGACAACATTCCTTCCCCTGTAACCAACAGTGGGGCATAATTCCTGCCACTGTAACCAACCGTGGGGTATAATTCCTTTCAATGTACCCAACAATGGGGCACAATTCCTTCCACTGAAACCAACAATGGGGCATTATTCCTTTCACTGAAATCAACAATTGGGTATAATTCCTGCCACTGTAAACAAACGGGCATACTTCCTGCCACTGAAACCAACAATGGGGCATAACTCCTTCCACTGTAACCAACCATGGGGGATAATTCTTTTCAATGTACCCAACAATGGGGCATTATTCCTGCCACTGTAACCAACAAAGGGACAAAATTCCTTCCCCTGTAACCAACAGTGGGGGGGGGGGGTCATTCATTTCACTGTACCCAACAATGGGGCATAATTCCTGCCACTGTAACCAACAATGGGGCATAATTCCTGCCACTGCAATTAATGGGGCATAATTCCTTCCACTATAACAATGGGGCATAATTCCTTCCACTATACCCAACAATAGGGCACAATTCCTGTGATTGAAACCAACAACATGGCACAATTTCTTCCACCGACACCAAAGATGGGGCAGAATTCCTTCCACTGACACCAATGTAGGGGCACTGTTCCTTTCCACTGATACCAATGATGGGGTATTATTCCTCCCCATGACACCATTTCTCCCCCCCAATACCAAAGATCCGGCATAGTTTACTCCCACTGGGTACAACAGTCCGGCTCCCCTAAAGTCTGAAGGACAGTGAACCTGGTCTCTTGTTTAACCACTTAAGACCCGGACCTTTAGGCAAATAAAGGACCTGGTCAGTTTTTGCGATTCGGCACTGCGTCGCTTTAACTGACAATTGCGCGGTCGTGCGACGTGGCTCCCAAACAAAACTGGCGTCCTTTTTTCCCCACAAATAGAGCTTTCTTTTGGTGGTATTTGATGACCTCTGCGGTTTTTATTTTTTGCGCTATAAACAAAAATAGAGCGACAATTTTGAAAAAAAATCAATATTTTTTACTTGTTGCTATAATAAATATCCCCCAAAAATATATAAAAAAACTATTTTTTTCCTCAGTTTAGGCCGATACGTATTCTTCTACCTATTTTTGTTAAAAAAAAAAATTGCAATAAGCGTTTATCGATTGGCTTGTGCAAAATTGATAGCGTTTACAAAATAGGGGATAGTTTTATGGCATTTTTATAAAAAAACATTTTTACTACTAATGGCGGCGATCAGCAATTTTTTTCGTGACTGCGACATTATGGCGGACACTTCGGACAATTTTGACACATTTTTGGGACCATTGTCATTTTCACAGCAAAAAATGCATTAAAAATGCACTGATTACTGTGGAAATTACAATTGTAGTTTGGGAGTTAACCACTAGGGGCGCTGAAGGGGTTAAGTGTGACTTCATCTGTGTTTCTAACTGTAGGGGGGTGTGGCTGTAGGTGTGACGTCATTGAGCGTGTTTCCCTATATCAGGGAACAGACGATCAATGACGGCGCCACAGTGAAGAACGGGGAAGCTGTGTTTACACTCACCTCTCCCCGTTCTTCAGCTCCGGGGACCCATCGCAGGACTCCAGCGGCGATCGGGTCCGCGGCTGCTGTCACAGAGCTTCGGACCAGGTCGCGGGCACGCATGCCCGCGACCCACGGCTGGGCACTTAAAGAGGACGTACCTGTACGTGCTTGTGCCCAGCGGTGCCATTCTGCCGACGTATATCTGCAGGAGGCGGTCCTTAAGTGGTTAAAAAGTTTGGAGACCCCTGCTTTGGAAGACCGAGGGGTCCACTATAAGGTCCCGCTATTTATAGCGCAAGGTTCTAAGGAGATCCACCGGTAGAAATTAGAGATTTGATTGGTTTGGACCCCTCAATGAGTCACTATGGCCCGGATTTCTTTTTTTTTTCTCCACCTCAATCCACGGTTCAATTAGCGCTGCTAATTTTTATTGGCAGGCTTTTGGAATCTGGACATCTATAATCCAATTGCCTTCGAAAAACCCCCACACAGCGACGGGAAAAATAAGACGCCCGGAAGGACTGCGCTAAGTTCAGAAAGGCGACCCGCCGGCCTATTAAAAATGCATCAGCTGGAGGCTAATCCTCAATGCGAAGCTGTCAACGGAACAAAATCGGCTATTTTCAGCCGAATTAAACTGAGCCGCCTATTGTGCCCGCCGCTCGGAGGTTTGTATGTTGTATTATGAAATTAAAAGGTCAGGCCCTTTTGTCGGCTGCTTATCCGAAAGCTCTGTGCCGCGGGGCCCGTCCCCTGGGGGCTCCGGCGTGCCAGGTAATAAGGAGCCGTACCAGGCCGGTGCCAAGGAACGGATCGTATCACTGCGTCTTTTGTATTGTGCGCCGAGTGTTCTCAGAGAGAGAGGGCACTTAACTGGCAAGTGCTAACGATGGAGGAAGGAGGAGATAAAATAAAAAAAATAATTCGGCAGGTGAGCGCCAAGCCGCGGCCCGAGATGACTTAACCGTTCGGGGCACAATGGCCGCCGATCTGCCAACACCCTGCAACGCAATGTCTGCAAAATTAATGAACAAGAAAGTATCTCTTGCTTCAAGATAATATCGTTTCCTTTTACGTTTTTTTTTCCAATGCGCTTTCATTGTTCAGGACTATAAAAGAAAAAAAAATGTCAAATAAATGTTTTTCATAAGAGTGATATTAACCACTTAAAGCGGGGGTTCACCCTAAAAAAACATTTATTTTTTCTAGCATGCCATCAAGCGTACTAGCGCGATCTACAGTACACCTTTCTTTTATTTTTAGGCGCTGTACTCACTGTTTACTGCCGTAATGAAGTTTCAGACTCCCCGCGGGGGAATGGGCGTTCCTATGCACAGGGAAGATGATTGACGGCCGGCTATGGCGCGTCACGCTCCCCGAAGATAGCCGAAATAGGACTTGCCTCTTCACGGCGCCTGCGCAGTCAGCTCCGATGTCTGTGCGCAGGCGCCGTATAGCGCCGTGAAGAGGCAAGTCCTATTTCGGCTATCTTCGGGGAGCGTGACGCGCCATAGCCGTCAATCATCTTTCCTGTGCATAGGAACACCCATTCCCCGCGGGGAGTCTGAAACTTCATTACGGCGCCTAAAAATAAAAGAAAGGTGTACTGTAGATCGCGCTAGTATGCTTGATGGCATGCTAGAAATTTGTTTTTAGGGTGAAACACCGCTTTAAGCCCCGGACCATTATGCAGGTAAAGGACCTGGCCAGTTTTGGCGATTCGGCACTGCGTCGCTTTAACTGACAATTTCACCAAAGCCCCCCCAACGGGGCTCCTAATTATTATTTGTTTAAATAAATAAAAATGTGGTAAAAAAACAATAAAAGAAAAACAAAAAACTACTGGACACAAGTGGCGTAACTACCGGGGTGACTGTCACTGCCATTCAGGAAATGAAAAGAAGATTCAGGCAACTAAAGAGGATATGCACAGAGATTTGGGCACTTAAAGAGGATGTACGGGTACGTGCTTGTGCCCAGCCGTGCCATTCTGCCGAAGTATATGTGCAGGAGGTGGTCCTTAAGCGGTTAAAACGTTCTGGTTTATAGTATAGATCAGGGATATGCAATTAGCGGACCTCCAGCTGTTGCAGAACTACAAGTCCCATGAGGCATAGCAAGACTCTGACAGCCACAAGCCTGACACCCAGAGACAGAGGCATGATGGGACTTGTAGTTTTGGTAGGAGGTCGGCTAATCGCATATCCCTGGTGTAGAGACCATGCCAGCCCTGCACACAACGCAGATAAATAGGCTCATTAACCAATTTCCTGAACGTTGCCAATGAACTCCCCTTCTTCCCGCACATGGCTGGCAATGAACTCTGGGTACCGCGCGGCGCATGGTGCTAATTGCGCCCATGTGAAGGCAATTTGCTGCACGAGTTTCCCAAAGCGTTCCGTTCCACTTTTCTGGTTCATTGGAGAGTGATTAGGAAAGCATTTGCACGTGCCGGAGACGGCCATGTGGTCATGTGTTTAGAATGCAAACTCGAAAGGAGGCCGATCGGAGCGTGAAACGAGGGAGGGGGGGGGGGGGGACCATCAGCTTTACCTGGGGTGCCAACTGACACACACATTAACAGATATCGTACACGAGGGACATATACCACCTACAACGCTTCACAGAGCCAACCTGGTCAGATGTTACTCCAGAAGGTTTAAAGTTTTAAAGGCTCTAGGTGAGTGATGGGGAACCTCGGCACCCCGGATGGTTTTGGAACTACATTTCCCATGATCCTCATGCACTCTGCAGTGTATTGAAGCATTATGGGAAATGTAGTCCCAAAACATCTGGAGTGCCGAGGTTCTCCATCACTGCTCTAGGTTGTTTACCTTCATGTAATTATGCATAAAGGTAAAAAAAATCTTCTCTGGGCAGCAGCCCCTCAGCCCTCCTTATACTTGCCTTAGACCCAGCCAAATGCACAAGAGCCTTGTCTCTCCGGGGACTCTCCTATTGGTTCCCGCAATCACAGCTAATGAGCCAATTTGGAGAGAAAGAGGCGGGGCCAAGCCGCGGCTCTGTGTGTGAATGGACACACAGTGCAGCGGCTCGGGAGTGAGCCTGCTTGGGTGCCCCAATAGGAAGCAGCTTGCTCTGGGTTCAGAAGGGAGGTCAAGAAAAGGAGGATATACCTGGATATCTGGACAGAAGGGAGGCCAAGGAGCACCGGCGGGGAAGAGCATATGCCTGGATATCTGGACAGAAGGGAGGCCAAGGAGCACTGGCAGGGGAAGAGGATATACCTGGATATCTATATCTATATATCTCCATCTATCTATCTATAGCTCTCCATCTATCTATCTATAGATCTCCATCTATCTATAGATCTCCATCTATCTATAGATCTCCATCTATCTATCTATAGATCTCCATCTATATCTATATATCTCCATCTATCTATATCTATATATCTCCATCTATCTATATCTATATATCTCCATCTATCTATATCTATATATCTCCATCTATCTATATCTATACATCTCCATCTATCTATATAGCTCCATCTATCTATATCTATATAGCTCCATCTATCTATATCTATATATCTCCATCTATCTATATCTATATATCTCCATCTATCTATATCTATATATCTCCATCTATCTATATCTATATATCTCCATCTATCTATATCTATATATCTCCATCTATCTATAGATCTCCATCTATCTATAGATCTCCATCTATCTATAGATCTCCATCTATCTATCTATAGATCTCCATCTATATCTATATATCTCCATCTATCTATATCTATATATCTCCATCTATCTATATCTATATAGCTCCATCTATCTATATAGCTCCATCTATCTATATAGCTCCATCTATCTATATCTATATAGCTCCATCTATCTATATCTATATATCTCCATCTATCTATATCTATATATCTCCATCTATCTATATCTATATATCTCCATCTATCTATACATCTCCATCTATCTATACATCTCCATCTATCTATACATCTCCATCTATCTATACATCTCCATCTATCTATATCTATATATCTCCATCTATCTATATCTATATATCTCCATCTATCTATATCTATATATCTCCATCTATCTATATCTATATATCTCCATCTATCTATATCTATATAGCTCCATCTATCTATATCTATATAGCTCCATCTATCTATACAGCTCCATCTATCTATATCTATATATCTCCATCTATCTATATCTATATATCTCCATCTATCTATATCTATATATCTCCATCTATCTATATCTATATATCTCCATCTATCTATACATCTCCATCTATCTATATCTATATATCTCCATCTATCTATATCTATATATCTCCATCTATCTATATATCTCCATCTATCTATACATCTCCATCTATCTATACATCTCCATCTATCTATATCTATATATCTCCATCTATCTATATCTATATATCTCCATCTATCTATATCTATATATCTCCATATATCTATATATCTCCATCTATCTATATATCTCCATCTATCTATATATCTCCATCTATCTATATATCTCCATCTATCTATATATCTCCATCTATCTATATATCTCCATCTATCTATACATCTCCATCTATCTATACATCTCCATCTATCTATATCTATATATCTCCATCTATCTATATCTATATATCTCCATCTATCTATATCTATATATCTCCATCTATCTATATCAATATATCTCCAACTATCTATATCTATATATCTCCATCTATCTATATATCTCCATCTATCTATATATCTCCATCTATCTATATATCTCCATCTATCTATATATCTCCATCTATCTATATATCTCCATCTATCTATATATCTCCATCTATCTATATATCTCCATCTATCTATACATCTCCATCTATCTATATCTATATATCTCCATCTATCTATATCTATATATCTCCATCTATCTATATCTATATATCTCCATCTATCTATATCTATATATCTCCATCTATCTATATATCTCCATCTATCTATATATCTCCATATCTCCATCCATCTAATAGAGATACATCTCTCTATCTCTCTCTATATATATATATATATATATAAAATATTTGGGGGTTCTAAGAATTATTTAGCAAAAAATTAAAATATTAAAAAGTTTACGTCGCCATAAAGCCACTTTCGTTTTTTAAAAGCCCCAGTTCATTTCACCAAGGCCCTTGTTTCCCATTGATGAGGAGCACATTTTATACCAGGGTGCTTCAGGAGTTTGCAAATTTTAAAGGGTGCCGCTACTGAAATTTTTTTTTTGCGAGGCCCAAAATCCAGGCTAATTTTTATCTTTTCATTATGGTAAAACCTAATTGATTGCAATGGATAACAAGAGCGGGACTTAATTTAGATGTTAAATGATGCCATATGTCCTCCTCACACAGATGTAGACCGCCAATCGAATCGCTGCGCTCTCAGTTGAGGACACGGCTGCTTCTTACTGAATCTTGTTCGTTTCCCGGAAGCAAACTTGGGTCACTTTATATATTTTTTTCCCTTTCTGTCTCAACGACAACCAGACTTTCCCCAGGGAGCTGTAGCAAATAAAGAGAGGAGCAGGACCAGGCCTGTGTGATAAAAAAGCATTCCCGTCATCCAGATGTGAAGACTTGATGGGCTGGATCCGGTCCGGTGACGGCGAGCCAGGTGGCACGTGTAGCTGGCTCGTGTGGATCCCTCTCATGCCGGGCCAAGTGGCAACCTTATTAGTGCTGCGAGCATGCAAAGGCTGCGAGAAGGGAATGTGGAATACGCCGCGTCCCATCTACCGTTCCCGCCCAAAAACATTTTTTTTTTGGGGGGGTTTTGTTGGAAGACGGAAGAATTTTAAAAGGAGTGTCATGGTGACCGTGGCATGACGAGCCGCTGAGGCGTCTACGTGTAACGTTCTCATCTCAGGGCCTATAAACCACATCCCGATCTGCTAATAATCGCCCTCTTCCCTTGCGTGGCTGGAGATCAGCGCAAGCCCGTGCCAAGCATTACTCAATGACAATGCCATTTTCTCCGCCGCCTGAACTCCACCCGCCCCTATCTCCAATGAGCCGATTCCCGCACGCCACGGGCAGGCGTTCCAAAAATCGGAACCAGTTATTGACTTTTTTTTTAAGTCCCAGCGACACGTGACAAGGAACGGCCTAAGTGTGTAAAATTTCTCCCATGGACACAAGCCCAAGACGTGCGATAAGACATCTAAATGTACTGCCCATCGAATAAAAAAATGTATAAAACATCTGAAGACGGGCTTTCTATAGAGTGGAGGTGAACGTAGTGTAGAAAACAGTCTAGGAGCTAGCAGACGATTCGGAATTCAAGGGCCCAGAAACAAAAAAGTTAGGCAGACAGACTATAAAATAAAATAAAAAAACATGGGAGATGCAATTGAGTTGAGTCTTACCCCGAAGGGTCCCAACGCGCTTACAAACACATACTAGGGCCAATTTATAGACAGGATCTGATTAACCTACCAGCATGTCTATGGAGAGTGGAAGGAAACCTGTCAGAACCCATGAATCAGACCGAGATAGAAGTACGGTTACAACCGAGGACGTCATATAACGTCCTCGGCTTTGTGCGGTGATATCTGAATGATGGGGGCAGCTACAGGCATAATTCAGATATCACCGTCTTCAGCCGCCGATTCTCTGCACGATAAGAATGATCAAAGCGGCGGTTCCGCCACTTGATCGTTCTTATAGGCAGCGGGAGGGTACGTTCCCCGCCCCCCTCCCGCCGCCATCCGGTGCTTCTCTGGGCCCTCCCGTGCCATCGGGGGCCAGGAGAGCGAATCGGCCGGCGCTGGCTGGGAAGCATACAGATGACTGTTGACCACATGGTCACCAGTCATCTCTATGACCGTCGGAGGCCCGGGCGCGGCGGCGCGCTCGCGACCCACTGATGGGATCTTAAAGGGGACGTACATGTACGCCCTTGTGCCCAGCTGTGCCATTTTGCCAACGTATATCGTCGTGCGGCGGTCCTCAAGCGGTTAAGAAAGTTGTCACTCATTCACAGATCGATCTCTTCTGAACAGGCTGCTAGTGGAGACTGGACTCCATTTTCCCCCCGACATGCTCAGATAGATCTGGGTGTCATCTGCATACACATGGAACGGCAAACCATGTTTGTGTATTTTGCACCTTCAAAGTCCCAATTTTCTTTTCTATATTGTTATCAATCAAAGGGATGTGGTGCCAATAACTTACAGCTGATAAGCAATTAAACGCTTCTCCTCTGGTGAAGACCAGTTGGTGCCAAGATTCTGTGTCTTAAGAGAGCCCCACTTTAATTGCCCGGGAGGGTTACCACGACAGGTGATGGCAGATCTGTCTGTCTCCGCCCACAATCCCCTAACTGACCGAACTTCAGCCCCTTCTTTTTCTCCACATGGAAGAGGAGAAGCACCATCCCTTAGCATCAATTGTACAATATCGAACACCACCACACACGGTTTGAGCATCATCACCCGCATGGCCCAACAGCCACCCCACTGCCGCAAATTGCGTGCAAAAATATTGCGTGGTGTATGGACGTTCTCAGATGCCATATCTCAGTGCTCAGTGTATTTGGAAGCGAAGCCAGCCCCTGGCACGCTGGGACTTAGCCGCACGGCACTTGGAAGCCCCGCCATGGTATAAACATTTACTAGCGGTTGTAAAATCACAGGACGTCAATAGCGAGCGGCAGGACACAAGCCTGTTTGCAATTACGGAGGGGCGGAAATTTTATCTAGGTAATGAAGGGGCCGGCAATCCTGGCCATTAAAACAAGGAAAAGGTCGGACTTAAAAAAGGGATTTCTTAGTCACAAAGGGCTGCTTCCCATAAAGCGGGGCCGCTGACTCACTGAGGACGGCCGAGGACAAGACGGAGGGGTCAGCTGACTCACAGGACAGCCGAGGACAAGACGGAGGGGTCAGCCGACTCACTGAGGACGGCCGAGGACAAGACGGAGGGGTCAGCCGACTCACTGAGGACGGCCGAGGACAAGACGGAGGGGTCAGCCGACTCACTGAGGATGGCCAAGGACAAGACGGAGGGGTCAACTGACTCACTGAGGACGGCCAAGGACAAGACGGAGGGGTCAGCTGACTCACTGAGGACAGCCGAGGACAAGACGGAGGGGTCAGCCGACTCACTGAGGACGGCCGAGGACAAGACGGAGGGGTCAGCCGACTCACTGAGGACGGCCGAGAACAAGACAGAGGGGTCAGCCGACTCACTGAGGACGGCCGAGGACAAGACGGAGGGGTCAGCCGACTCACTGAGGACGGCCGAGGACAAGACGGAGGGGTCAGCCGACTCACTGAGGACGGCCGAGGACAAGACGGAGGGGTCAGCCGACTCACTGAGGATGGCCAAGGACAAGACGGAGGGGTCAGCCGACTCACTGAGGACGGCCGAGGACAAGATGGAGGGGTCAGCCGACTCACTGAGGACGGCCGAGGACAAGACGGAGGGGTCAGCCGACTCACTGAGGACAAGACGGAGGGGTCAGCCAACTCACTGAGGACGGCCGAGGACAAGACGAAGGGGTCAGCCGACTCACTGAGGACGGCCGAGGACAAGACGGAGGGGTCAGCCGACTCACTGAGGACGGCCGAGGACAAGACGAAGGGGTCAGCTGACTCACTGAGGACGGCCGAGGACAAGACGGAGGGGTCAGCCGACTCACTGAGGACGGCCGAGGACAAGACGGAGGGGTCAGCCGACTCACTGAGGACGGCCGAGGACAAGACGAAGGGGTCAGCTGACTCACTGAGGACAAGACGGAGGGGTCAGCCGACTCACTGAGGACGGCCGAGGACAAGATGGAGGGGTCAGCTGACTCACTGAGGACGGCCAAGGACAAGACGAAGGGGTCAGCCGACTCACTGAGGACGGCCGAGGACAAGACGGAGGGGTCAGCCGACTCACTGAGGACGGCCGAGGACAAGACGGAGGGGTCAGCCGACTCACTGAGGACGGCCGAGGACAAGACGGAGGGGTCAGCCGACTCACTGAGGACGGCCGAGGACAAGACGGAGGGGTCAGCCGACTCACTGAGGATGGCCAAGGACAAGACGGAGGGGTCAGCCGACTCACTGAGGACGGCCGAGGACAAGACGGAGGGGTCAGCCGACTCACTGAGGACAAGACGGAGGGGTCAGCCAACTCACTGAGGACGGCCGAGGACAAGACGGAGGGGTCAGCCGACTCACTGAGGACGGCCGAGGACAAGACGGAGGGGTCAGCCGACTCACTGAGCACGGCCGAGGACAAGACGAAGGGGTCAGCTGACTCACTGAGGACAAGACGGAGGGGTCAGCCGACTCACTGAGGACGGCCGAGGACAAGATGGAGGGGTCAGCTGACTCACTGAGGACGGCCAAGGACAAGACGGAGGGGTCAGCCGACTCACTGAGGACGGCCGAGGACAAGACGGAGGGGTCAGCCGACTCACTGAGGACGGCCGAGGACAAGACGGAGGGGTCAGATGACTCACTGAGGACGGCCGAGGACAAGACGGAGGGGTCAGCCGACTCACTGAGGACGGCCGAGGACAAGACGGAGGGGTCAGCCGACTCACTGAGGACGGCAGAGGACAAGACGGAGGGGTCAGCCGACTCACTGAGGACGGCCGAGGACAAGACGGAGGGGTCAGCCGACTCACTGAGGACGGCCGAGGACAAGACGGAGGGGTCAGCCGACTCACTGAGGACGGCCGAGGACAAGACGGAGGGGTCAGCCGACTCACTGAGGACGGCCGAGGACAAGACGGAGGGGTCAGCCGACTCCCCGCGACACACATCCGTCCCGCCGCTGCTTATGCTGAACTGGTGAAAAGTCAGGAGGGCGGCCAATCGCAGGTGAGCAATTTCTGCAGAGTGCGGCATTGTAACCGGCGACAAAACGTAGAGCTACGCCACGCTTTTTATCTTTAAACCCCTTGACGCCGACGTAACACAAACCTGCGGCCTCGCTGGACCCGGCTTTCTCATTTCCCTGGGGCGCACGGCGCATTCCCAGCACTGGGGGGGGTCTCACCCTGAGCCACGTACTAATGATCAGGGACCCGGAACTCGAGATTCCAGGTCACCTGATCGCTGTAATAGCCTCTGATTGGCTACCACAGTGTATCAGTCACTAGTGCAATATTTTCTTTGTCTTGCAGAGGGAAAAAAAAAAGTATGTATAAAAAAATAAAAAAAATATATACCTAGATCAAGGTTTTATCTAGGTCAGTGCCAGGGTTAGTGTCAAGGTCAAAGGTCAGGGTCAAAGGTCAGGGTCTGTATTTTTTACAATGTATCTTTTATATCTGTCTGGAGTTCAGCTTTAAGGCTGCATTCACACCTGAGCGTAGCTTGTTTGGTCGTTTTTTTCCAGGCGTTTTCATGCGTATTTGCGCGTTTGCATACAGCGTCGTTCGACGTTTTTTTATTTTAGCCAATAGGATAAATGATCGTCTTTTCATCACTTGTTGCTATGTTTGTAGATTTTATTTATCTTCTGCCTGGGTGAAATGTTCTATTGATTAAAGCGACAAAACGCCCGTAGCAAACGCTCGTTGTCGCGCTAGTCGCTTGAATCGAGCGTTTCCATTACTTTCTATGGGAAATACAAACGCTCAAAAACGCCCAAACCGTCCGATTCGCGCGGAACTTGTTTGAGCTTCAGGCGTTCGGCGTTTTGGAGTGGAGATGTGAGCCATCTCCATAGAGAATAATGTATTTTTTCCCCTCCAGCGTTTTGGAGCGTCGCGCTTCAGGCGACAAAACGCTCAGGTGTGAATGCAGCCTAAAGCGTTTCATATTCCTGACATACATACCTGCTGTCCCATGTACTGGTAAGGAGAAGTCTCCTGTTCTCTTTTTATTACTTCCTTTATGTGAAGTCCCTGGTGATTCTGCCAGTCCCTCTGCTTCACTATTAAAAAACTGACCACACCAAGCAGGAGAGCACAGTGTGGACGGTTCTCTAGCTGTGCTGGGAACACAGCCTTCTCTCTCCTCCAATGATCAGACTTGTCCTGCTGACACACGCCCCCCCCCCCCTCTGCATAGGCATTCACTGGGAAGCTCAGTGTGCTACTGCTACTGCTTCTCCTCCCCCCAGCTATTATGCACCTGAGAACAGAGGGGATGTGATCACTTATACAAAATAAAAATAAAAAGGTATTTATAATATTTTTTATATCTACACACAAATGTTTTGCTTTAATTTCTATTTTAAGCTTAATGTTTACAATCACATTCCATCGAGACGCGTCCCCACCAAGGTACAAGACGCTTTATTTATTATTTTCCTTCACAGTCCCCGAGTAAGGACCTAGGCAAGGACAACATTGACTACTTGCTGCACAGTAAACACCAAAAAGGGGCCGCAGGTTGGGCGCCAGGGCACCGCAGTATCCATCATCTGGAGCAGCCCCCCCCCTCCCCCCCTCCGAGACGGTGGATTGTGCGTTCTCTCTGTTTGTTTTGTCAGCGCGAGGTTCTCACAAGAGACAAATATTATTACCGCAGCGAGGAAATGGTTTGTTTTCTTGTCTGTTTGACCCGGCGCAGGACAAAAACACCTTGCAAATGTCACCCACTTGACAAGACAAGGTCTGTGGGGGGGGAGAGAAAGATATTCAGCCGGGGCCAGAGGGAGAGTTTTACTTTTGTAAACAGTGACATCATAGTAACGACATCATACTTCACTGCTAAAGAAGAACTCTGAGCTTCATAAAAAAGGGGGAAAAAATTATCATTTAAACCACTTTTCTCACAAAAGTAAGTACACCCCTCCCATTTGTGTAAATCTTTTCTTGTATCTTTTCATGTGACAACACTGAAGTAATGACACTTTGTATCTACAATGTTGTGTAGTGAGTGTACAGCTTGTATAAGGGTGTAAATGTGCTGTCCCCTCAAAATAACTCAACACACAGCCATTAATGTCTAAACCGCTGGCAACAAAAGTAAGGACAATGAAAATGTCCAAATTGGGCCCAAAGTGTCAATATTTTGTGTGGCCGCCATTATTTTCCAGCACTGCCTTAACCCTCTTGGGCATGGAGGTCACCAGAGCTTCACAAGTTGCCACTGGAGTCCTCTTCCCCTCCTCCATGATGACATCACAGAGCTGGTGGATGTTGGAGACCTTGCGCTCCTCCCCCTTCCGTTTTAGGATGTCCCACAGATGATCAATAGGGTTTAGGTCTGGAGACATGCTTGGCCAGTCCATCACCTTTACCCTCAGCTTCTTTAGCAAGGCAGTGGTGGTCTTGGAGGTGTGTTTGGGGTCCTTATGTTGGAATACTACCCTGCAGTGCAGTCTCTGAAGGGAGGGGATCATGCTCTGCTTCAGCATGTCACAGTACATGTTGGCATTCATGGTCCCCTCAAGGATCTGTAGCCCCCCAGTGCCGGCAGCACTCATGCAGCCCCAGACCATGACACTCCCACCACCATGCCTGACTGTAGACAAGACACACTTGTCTTTGTCCTCCTCACCTGGCCCCCCCCCCACACACGCCTGACACCCCTCCCCCCCACACACGCCTGACACCATCTGACACCAAATACCTTTATCTTGTCTCATCAGACCACAGGACGTGGTTCCAGTAATCCATGTCCTTAGTCTGCTTGTCTTCAGCAAACCAATTTTAGGGGAATCATCCATCGAGGAAACCAGCGTGGGGGGCGGGGGGGAGTTTTCCAACAAGGAAACCAGTTTCAGGGGAAGTCTTCCAACGAGAAAACTAATGTTGGGGGAAGGCTTCCAACGAGGAAACCAGTGTTGGGGGAAGGCTTCCAACGAGGGAACCAGTGTTGGGGGAAGGCTTCCAACGAGGGAACCAGTGTTGGGGGAAGGCTTCCAACGAGGGAACCAGTGTTGGGGGAAGGCTTCCAACGAGGGAACCAGTGTTGGGGGAAGGCTTCCAACGAGGGAACCAGTGTTGGGGGAAGGCTTCCAACGAGGGAACCAGTGTTGGGGGAAGGCTTCCAACGAGGGAACCAGTGTTGGGGGAAGGCTTCCAACGAGGGAACCAGTGTTGGGGGAAGGCTTCCAACGAGGGAACCAGTGTTGGGGGAAGGCTTCCAACGAGGGAACCAGTGTTGGGGGAAGGCTTCCAACGAGGGAACCAGTGTTGGGGGAAGGCTTCCAACGAGGGAACCAGTGTTGGGGGAAGGCTTCCAACGAGGGAACCAGTGTTGGGGGAAGGCTTCCAACGAGGGAACCAGTGTTGGGGGAAGGCTTCCAACGAGGGAACCAGTGTTGGGGGAAGGCTTCCAACGAGGGAACCAGTGTTGGGGGAAGGCTTCCAACGAGGGAACCAGTGTTGGGGGAAGGCTTCCAACGAGGGAACCAGTGTTGGGGGAAGGCTTCCAACGAGGGAACCAGTGTTGGGGGAAGGCTTCCAACGAGGGAACCAGTGTTGGGGGAAGGCTTCCAACGAGGGAACCAGTGTTGGGGGAAGGCTTCCAACGAGGGAACCAGTGTTGGGGGAAGGCTTCCAACGAGGGAACCAGTGTTGGGGGGAAGGCTTCCAACGAGGGAACCAGTGTTGGGGGAAGGCTTCCAACGAGGGAACCAGTGTTGGGGGAAGGCTTCCAACGAGGGAACCAGTGTTGGGGGAAGGCTTCCAATGAGAAAAAGAGTTTTGGGGAAAGTCTTCCAACAAAGAAAAACAGTGTTGGGGAAATCTTCCAACAAGGAACCCAGTGTTGGGGAAATCTTCAGAGGAAAACAGTTTTGGGGGAATCTTCCAATGAGGAAACCAGTTTTGGTGCCAACTGTCTAAGAGTGATTGACATCACTTTGAGGAGGATTCCTCCCACTTTCTGTTATTTCTTAGGTATGAAAAAATATTTTGCAAGGACTCTAGATCCCGCTTCAATCGCTGGATTAGAGATACATGGCAGATTTAGATTCTTTACATACTCTGAACCCCAGAATACTAGTCCAGAATCTCCTTAGCCACTGATGAACATTTTTTATACACTGTATGTTGACCTGTAATGTTGACACTGTTAATTGGCCTGTTTTTCTTTCCACAATTTCAAAGCAAAGCAATTAAAACCAAACAGAACGTTCTCGCTCTATCCAAAAACATTAAAACTTTTTCTCTGGAGTTCCACTTCAAATAATATGAGCTCCTGACTTTAGCACAAGTAAAAATTTTCTGCATGTTAGTAGCCCAGCAAACATTTTTACAAATATTTCTTACGTAGATCTTCTACAAACAGCAAAACAATCAATTAATTTGCTTGTACAAAAAAATAATTTGACAAACTGAAATCACAGAATACAGCCTGCTCCAGTATCCAGGGCTGTCTTAATGCATGGGCACCCCTGGGTGCATAGGGGGCACCATGATAGTCTTGCATTACATCATACATGCCACCTGTCCTGGATTTCCCAGACCAGTCAAGCGTTTTACCAAGCTGTCCCAGGATAACCATGTCCTGAGCAGCATTCTGGAATTTGTGCTGTGCCTTCCTGACCCCTCCCCCCCATACTGTGCCCTCTTGTCTCCAACACTGTACTGTGCCCTTTGTGTTGCTTTGTCTTTAATTCATCAAATGCTTTTTATATTGTTTGAAATATATATTTTTTTTGAAAGTACTAATAAATATGTTTAATTGTATCAAGTAATTCTTGGAAATAAGAGCGTAAATTGGGGCATGCTGGTAGGGGCCCAGTGCATTACTTTGCCCTGGGGCCCATGATGCTATTAAGACAGCCCTGCCAGTATCAGAAGGTTCACGGTTAGGAAGAACCCAGGCTGGTCCTGAACCAATCACAGCACACAGAGCAATAAGTGCAATAGTAACCGCTCACCGTTCTGGTCGTCCAGCTCATTCCCGATGTCGTAGCCCATCTGCTTCTGTCGGCCCAGGATGTTGCTGAGAGCATCCAAACCAGCATCTTGTTCTGAACACAGAGATTTTTATTTTACTTTTTTATTCACTTTCGCATTTTATCTTTTTGTATACATCAAACTTATGGTAAAGATCATTTAGAAGAGGGGTACATCAGGTATCCCCATCAGAGTGCCACCTTACACCAGATATCCCCATCAGAGTGCCTCTTAACACCAGGGTGCCCCCATAGATCAGGTTCCCCCCATTAGAGTATACTTCTAGATCTGTTGTGGTCCATGCGAGTGCACCTGGAAGAGGCCATCAAATGAACAGTGTACCTGATCAATATGTCCCTGTCGTCAGACAGGCAGGATGCGGGAGCTGGGGGAGAAGAAGCGAGCTGCAGGGGGCACGAGCTGGGGGATAAGAAGCGAGCTGCAGGGGGCACGAGCTGGGGGAGAAGTAGTGAGCTGCAGGGGGCACGAGCTGGGGTAGAAGAAACAAGCTGTAGGGGGCACGAGCTTGGGTAGAAGAAACAAGCTGTAGGGGGCACGAGCTTGGGTAGAAGAAACAAGCTGCAGGGAGCATGAGCTGGGGGAGAAGAAACAAGCGGGCACGAGTTGTGGCAGAAGAAACAAGCTGCAGGGAGCATGAGCTGGGGGAGAAGTAGCAAGCTGCAGGGGGCACGAGCTAGGGGAGAAGAAGCGAGCTGAAGGGGGCACGAGCTGGGGGAGAAGAAGCGAGCTGCAGGGGGCACGAGCTGGGGAAGAAGAAGAAGCGAGCTGCAGGGGGCACGAGCTGGGGGAGAAGAAACAAGCTGCAGGGGGCATGAGCTGGGGGAGAAGAAACGAGAGGCGGGGGCACGAGTTGTGGGAGAAGAAACAAGCTGCAGGGGGCATGAGCTGGGGGAGAAGTAGCAAGCTGCAGGGGGCACGAGCTGGGGGAGAAGAAGCGAGCTGCAGGGGGCACGAGCTGGGGGAAAAGAAGGCGAGCTGCGGGGGGAGCGAGCTGGGGAAGAAGAAGCGAGCTGCAGGGGGCGCAAGCTGGGGGAGAAGAAGCGAGATGTGGGGGGCACGAGCTGCACTGCAGGGTCATGAGCTGGGGGAGAAGAAGCGAGCTGTAGGGGGCATGAGCTGGGGGAGAAGAAGCGAGCTGTAGGGGGCATGAGCTGGGGGAGAAGAAGTAAGCTGTAGGGGACACAAGCTGAGGGAGAAGAAGCGAGCTGCGGTGGGAATGAGCTGGGGCAGGAGAAGCTTGCTACAGGGGGTACGAGCTGGGGCAGGAGAAGCTTGCTACAGGGAGCACGAGCTGGGGCAGGAGAAGCTTGCTGCAGGAGGAGGAGCGCACACATGACATCATTGGTTGCTAGGACGCCAGGGGGCCTAGCAACCAATGACTGCTGAGCAGCGGGGGATCCCGGTGCTGCAGATTGTGCTTGAAATTTTCCTTTTCCATTTGTTTTCAATGTGCTCCGTGACCTCACTGGCCAACAGGGAGGCGGGACCAAGTGAAAAGTCAAGACTTGCATATAAAACTTTCCGCTGACTTTATCGCAGCCTATCCTGATGGTCCTGACATCTAGGTTTTCCATGAAGGAGGACACCTCTACTCGTGAACTTTTCCCATACCATGCTCACTTTGAACTGCCCTAATTTGGTGACAAATTCACTTTAAAGACGTTCCAAAAAAAACTGAGATTCCCAGTTAAAGAAGCCAAGTGCCAATTCATACAAATAACGTATAGAACATCTTTCCAAAGTTCAACTCTTTCCCGGCTAGAACGCGGTTATAAGTCAAAACTGAGGAATTAAGTAGGTCATCACTTGTGTCTTCTCGTTTTGGTCGTGTTCCTGGACTCCAAACACCGCGAAAAAAAATAATAATCCCGGGCCAAGTCTGTAAGCAAAGGGCCAGATGTGCCCTAATTACATGGAGTCGTTATAATAGGCCCCCCCCCCCCCCAGCCCCCTTGCTTTTAATCATATTTTGCTCAACTGGCGAGTTACATGAAAGCAGAGCTGCGATGAGGCTGTAGGAGAGGCCGGGGCTGTGCCGGCTACAAGAGATGAAGAAAGTTTAAAGGGTTAAAAAAACAAAAAAAACAATGAATAGTCCGGACAGACGTCCAGAGCATAAAACATGACATGGGGGGGGGGGGGGGGTAACTGGACTGAAACGCTGGGATTTGAAGGAGGAACATCCCCAAATATTTTAATATAGCAATAACACGGAATCTGGTAGAGGCGCCAACTTTTTTTCCAGCTTTTGAAAACTTTCTCAGAAAAATGTTTTGAAATAAATTGGTCATAATTAACTTTAAATAGTGTGAACTTTTCTTTCTATAGTGAAAATGTTCTGTACAGGCGCTGGTCTCTCACAATGCCGGGGGAGTTTGTACTCTCTAAAGGTCTGCCTGACCCTCACCTGGAGGCATCTTCATTTAAATGAAGGGTCTCTGTGATGTCACTGGTCTCTAGTGATTGGATAGACTGTGTTCTCATGAATATGAAGGGTCTCCGTGATGTCACTGGTCTCTAGTGATTGGATAGGCTGTGTTCTCATGAATATGAAGGGTCTCAGTGATGTCACTGGTCTCTAGTGATTGGATAGGCTGTGTTCTCATGAATATGAAGGGTCTCGGTGATGTCACGGGTCTCTAGTGATTGGATAGGCTGTGTTCTCATGAATATGAAGGGTCTCCGTGATGTCACTGGTCTCTAGTGATTGGATAGGCTGTGTTCTCATGAATATGAAGGGTCTCGGTGATGTCACTGGTCTCTAGTGATTGGATAGGCTGTGTTCTCATGAATATGAAGGGTCTCAGTGATGTCACTGGTCTCTAGTGATTGGATAGGCTGTGTTCTCATGAATATGAAGGGTCTCGGTGATGTCACTGGTCTCTAGTGATTGGATAGGCTGTGTTCTCATGAATATGAAGGGTCTCGGTGATGTCACTGGTCTCTAGTGATTGGATAGGCTGTGTTCTCATGAATATGAAGGGTCTCGGTGATGTCACTGGTCTCTAGTGATTGGATAGGCTGTGTTCTCATGAATATGAAGGGTCTCGGTGATGTCACTGGTCTCTAGTGATTGGATAGGCTGTGTTCTCATGAATATGAAGGGTCTCGGTGATGTCACTGGTCTCTAGTGATGGATAGGCTGCGTTCTCATGAATATGAAGGGTCTCGGTGATGTCACTGGTCTCTAGTGATTGGATAGGCTGTGTTTTCATGAATATGAAGGGTCTCGGTGATGTCACTGGTCTCTAGTGATTGGATAGGCTGTGTTCTCAGGAATATGAAGGGTCTCGGTGATGTCACTGGTCTCTAGTGATTGGATAGGCTGTGTTCTCATGAATATGAAGGATCTCTGTGATGTCACTGGTCTCTAGTGATTGGATAGGCTGTGTTCTCATGAATATGAAGGGTCTCGGTGATGTCACTGGTCTCTAGTGATTGGATAGGCTGTGTTCTCATGAATATGAAGGGTCTCGGTGATGTCACTGGTCTCTAGTGATTGGATAGGCTGTGTTCTCATGAATATGAAGGGTCTCGGTGATGTCACTGGTCTCTAGTGATTGGATAGGCTGTGTTCTCATGAATATGAAGGGTCTCGGTGATGTCACTGGTCTCTAGTGATTGGATAGGCTGTGTTCTCATGAATATGAAGGGTCTCGGTGATGTCACTGGTCTCTAGTGATTGTATAGGCTGTGTTCTCATGAATATGAAGGGTCTCGGTGATGTCACTGGTCTCCAGTGATTGGATAGGCCGTGTTCTCATGAATATGAAGGGTCTCAGTGATGTCACTGGTCTCTAGTGATTGGATAGGCTGTGTTCTCATGAATATGAAGGGTCTCGGTGATGTCACTGGTCTCTAGTGATTGGATAGGCTGTGTTCTCATGAATATGAAGGGTCTCGGTGATGTCACTGGTCTCTAGTGATTGGATAGGCTGTGTTCTCATGAATATGAAGGGTCTCGGTGATGTCACTGGTCTCTAGTGATGGATAGGCTGTGTTCTCATGAATATGCATTTCGATGATGTCACTGGTCTCTAGTGATTGGATAGGTTGTGTTCTCATGAATATGAAGGGTCTCGGTGATGTCACTGGTCTCTAGTGATTGCATAGGCTGTGTCCTCATGAATATGCATTTCGGTGATGTCACTGGTTCCTAGTAAAGTAATGTTACCTGCTATCATCCGCTGCTGCTGCTGCTTCAGATCCCGACTGGACAGGTTTCTTGTCTCTTCGGGCTCCTCCATCACCCATGGGTTGGATCTAGAGCTCCCCGAGGCACCGCCGCTCATCAGGCTCGACCTGGTAACAGAGGAAGGTGAAAACCGACGTAAGTTTGAGCCGAGAAATATAAAATATATAAACAATCAAATAAATAAATAAATACACACACACAGTAAGTATGTATATATATATATATATATAATCATTTTTAGTGTGTGTAATATATATAAAAAATAAAATAAACAATGTGTGTGTATTTATTTATTTTATTTTTTATAGATTTTATATTATATATACCGTATTTATCGGCGTATACCGCGCACTTTTTTGCCCTGAAAATCAAGGAAAAATCGTGGGTGCGCGGTATACGCCGATACCCGCGCTGAGTTTTGAATACTGCGCCGACATATACCGAGCGCAGTACACTCGGGTATAGTCGGCCAGTCTTGGCTCCTTCCGCGCTTACGTCCTGGACGTACAGGACGTGAGCGCGAGTGTTGCCGAGCCTGCCCGACAATACACGAGTGTACTGCGCTCTGTATATGTCGGCGCATTATTCAAACTCGGCGCAGGAAACGAGCGGGGAGGACGCAAGGACGCCGCAGACGGACCCCGGACCCGGCGAAGAGGACACCCGAAGCCGCAGAAGGACGCCGGACCCGACGAAGAGGACACCCGAAGCCACAGACGGACGCCGGACCCGACGAGGCCGCCGATGGACGCCGCGCAAGACACCAAAACTGTAAGTACAAAAAAAAAACATTTCCAAAGGATTCGGGGCCACTTTAGGGGGTGCGCGCTATACGCGGGAGCGCGTTATACCGCGATAAATACAGTATATTACACACAATAAAAGGACCAAAGATTTTGAATAAAAATAATGTTTTCCAATTTCTGTTCTAAAACCTAGTGGGGGTTTAAATACCACCAAAAGAAAGCTCTGTTTGTGTGTAAAAAATGATATAAGTGTCATTTGGATAGTGTTGCATGACCGCGCAATTGCCAGCTAAAGTAGCGCAGTGCTGAAGAGCAAAAAAATGCCCTTGTCATGGGGGGGGGGGGGTAAAACCTTCCGGGGAGGTTAAGTGGCTAAATGTCTCAAGCCAAGCATTTATTTTAAGAGACAACGCCTTATATAAAAAAAGGGTCAGTGTAAAAGTTAAATTGAAGTTGAATGGTTGAGAGATAAAACAGTCATTCCTGAAAAATTTCTTTTTGAATACTAATAGAGTTTGAATAATAGAGTTTGGACGTCTTGCTGGGAATCGGATGCGATTTTGGTGCGGGCAGCAATGTGAGGAGTAAAAAAGCGTTCATTGGTAACTACCGCGTGCCACATAAAGTGGAGTAGAGAGCCATCTAGTGGCCAAATGTGGGCAGTGCTGGTGGCAGTTTGTTACACGGAGGATTCAGCCAGATGTGAAGCCGCATTTCCCCGGCGTAGCGACCTGCACAGTCCCTGCTCTGCTGTTTTATAGGCTTAAGATGTGAACAGTAGCTATATTTTAGTACACTTTATAAAACAAATGCCTTTAATGAAATAATCCTTTTTTTCCCCCCCTTCATTTGTTTACATTTTAGCGCTACTGATCTCCTGTGGCACCTTTCAGCCATTTTCCTGCCCAGCGATGGCGGCATGGCATATCTCAGGGCGAGTTTCCCGATTGGTGACAACGTGTGGGAGACGAGAACAAAGCGTTGTCACCCCTCTATCAGAAAGGGTTTAAACAAGGACCTTCATGGCAGGACCGCCAGGTACGATTTAGGCTACTTTCACACTGGGGCAGTGCGGGCGTTAGCAGTAAAGCACAGCCGTCACAGAGCTTCGGACCAGGTCGCGAGCGTGCCGCCGGCAGCGCGCTCGCGACCCCACGGCTGGGCACATACAGGTACGCGATTGTGCCCAGCCGTGCCATTCTGCCGACGTATATCGACGTGAAGGGGTCCTAAAATAGTTAAGGCTGTTTTCACACTGGGGTGGCGCAGGGCGTTTAGCAGTACTTTACCGCTGTAATAGCGGCGGCTTTCGGCCGCTAGCGAAATGATTTCACCCCTCCGCTAGGGCCGAGGAAAGGGTTAAAAGCGACCGAAAAGCGGCCCCAAACGTCCTCTTCTGGGGTCCCACGGCAGCTCCCGTGGCTCCTCCTCCCGATAGCTAACCCCCTCTGGGAAGCTGATGCGGGAGCGGGGCCGAAGGGTAAGCCCCTCGGGAGAGAGCTTCCCAGAGGGGGTTACCCTGCGGCCCCGCTCCCGTGCCATACACTCAGCGTCCATAGATGCCGAGTGTATGACTCGGCCCCGCCCCCTGCGTCATTGGATTTGACAGCAGTGGGAGCCAGCGGCTGTGCTGCTATCAATCTATCCAATCAACGGCCAGACTCCGTGGAGACGCGCAGAGCTGGTAAATGGGCTCACACAAGTAAAATGGGGGGGGGGCTGGGGGGGCCGTGACAGCCAGGTGTTTTTTCACCTTATTGCATAGGATGTATTAAGGTGAAAAAACACGAACCTTTACAACCCCTTGAAGGCTACTTTCACACTGGGGCGGCGCGGGCATTAGCGGTAAAGCGACGCTAGTTTTAGAAGCGCTTTACCGCTGTTATAGCGACGGATTTTGGCCGCTAGTGGACCGCTTTTAGCCACCCACTAGCAGCCGAGGAAAGGGTTAAAAGTGCCCGAAAAGCGGCCCCGAGCGTCCTCTTCTGGGGTCCCCGTGATAGCTAACCCCCCTCTGGGAAGCTATTGCGGGAGCGGGGCCGCACGGTAACCCCCTCGGAAGAAAGCTTCCCAGAGGGGGTTACCCTGCGGCCCCGCTCCCGTGCCATACACTCGGCGTCCATAAACTCAGAGAGTATAACTTGGCCCCGCCCCCCGCGTCATTGGATTTAAACAGCAGCGGGAGCCAATGGCTGCGCTGCTATCAGTCTATCAAATCAACGTCCAGACTCCGTGGAGACGCGGAGAGCTGGTAAACGGGCTCACGCGAGTAAACCGGGGGGGGGCCGTGACAGCCAGGTGTTTTTTCACCTTATTGCATAGGGTGCATTAAGGTGAAAAAACACGAACCTTTACAACCCCTTTAAGGCTACTTTCACACTGGGGCGGTGCGGGCGTTAGCGGTAAAGCCACGCTAGTTTTAAGGGTAAGGGTTAAAAGCGCCCGAAAAGCGGCCCCAAACAGCCTCTTCTGGGGTCCCTCAGCGGCTCCTCCATAGGATGCATCAAGGTGAAAAAACACGAACCCCTTTAAGGGCAAAATCCACCTATAAAAATGATCCAGAACAGATCACGAATATTACGGCCCATGCAGAGAATTTTTTCACATACAGTAAAACCTCGGATTGCGAGTATAATTCGTTCCGGAAACACGCTTGTAATCCAAAGCGCTTGTATATCAAAGCATTTTTTTTACAGGGTATAAAAGAGAAGAGATTCGCCTCTAAGTGTAGCAATAAGTTGCTAAATGTTGTCCCTTCATTACATGTAACCCAGATTGCTACACTTAGAGGAGGAGCTTCTCTTCTCTTTTATACTCAGTGGTGACATGACGCTACTCTTATATCAAGACGTCACTTGTATATCAAGGCAAAATTTATTAAAACATTTTGCTCGTCTTGCAAAACGCTCTCAAACCAAGTCACTCTCAAACCAAGGTTTTACTGTATATCTCTTCCGTGTCGTTAGCGTAAATCAGTAGTCAGAGTTGTTCCTTTTCACTCATTAAAATAATAAAAAAATAAAGTGGAAATATTTTCGGCCCCTGACATGATACGGACATATTTGGGGATTATCCCGGCTGGAAAGTGTAATCTCCCTGACGCGCTCAGCACGAGATTTTTCCCCCCCCGCAGGCCGCGGCCATAAAACTTCCTCCGCCGTCTGATCCGGGGCACCGGCTCGGCTTTTCACTGGTGTGAAGATTAAAGATTATCCAATTAGCCACCCACTGTCTGCGTCTTCCTAATCGCCTAAACCCCTCAAATCATCGCTGTGCGCTGGAGTGTGCAGACCGCTTTCTGATTACAGCTGCAGATTTAACTAATTATCGGACAACGGCGAAGAGAAGGCCGCAAATGGCGCGCTTCATGAAACAACGGGCTGTGCCGGTGGTTTAACAGAAAGCCTATCTGTAGAAGGGGGGCAACGATTTACCCCCCATCTATCTTTTCATGTGACAACACTGAAGAAATTACACTTTGCTACAATGCATAATTTATATTTTGCGCTTTTTTTTTTTTCATTTAACTTTATTGCCATCACAAAGGGATGAACAAACCCCCTTGCAATAGCTCTGGGCAGGTGACAGGACCTCTTCATGGAGACATCAGGGGTCTATCGGACCTAAAACCTTGGTTTGAGAGTAACTTGGTTTGAGAGACCAGCAAAAAAAATTTTATTAAAATTTTGCTTTGATATACAAGCGATGTCTTGATATAAGAGTAGCGTCATGTCACCACTGAGTATAAAAGAAGAGAGGAGCCTCTAAGTGTAGCAATATGGTTACATTTAATGAAGGGACAACATTTAGCAACGTATAGCTACACTTAGAGGCTGCTCTCTTCTCTTTTATACCCTGTAAAAAAAATGCTTTGATATACAAGCGCTTTGGATTACAAGCATCTTTCTGGAAGGAATTATCCTCGCAATCCGAGGTTTTACTGTATTGAATACGGTCATTGAAGGTGTTAACTCCATACAGTTACTGGAATACAATACGTTAAACCAGAAAATGGCTTCCGTGGTCAAGGTGGTGGTGGGGGGGGGGGGGGCTGGGATTGGAGGGGGGGGTGGGGAGGATGGAATTTTAGGAAAATAGCCCTAGCGTGTTCCCTCTTTGTTGATGGTGACACTTTCCTCTCCCCACTGATATTTTGACGGCTCGCCGTCTCACTGAGACTCACTGAATGGTGACCGAAAGTAAACTCGGACTAATTTCCTCAATTCCTTGTGAAGAGGAGATGCGGGAATTGGGTCCAGTCTCATGTGATCAGCAGAGCGGGAAGCGGAAACATGTGACACGGGGGGGACAGAAGACGGAAGCTGTCAGTTCGGGGTGGTGGGGGAGGGGGGGAATGACTGACACAGAGTGAAGGTCCAGAACAGGAGTCAAAACTTTCCAGCTCTTGAGTAAAGAGAAAAGCCGAATTCATCGCTCCGGTACCCCTGCCCCTGTGCCCCATTCAAACTGCCAAGACTAATGGTTTAAATTAGACCTTCTAGTGGCCCCTCCATGCTGTGCCTCCCGAGAGATGGACAGAATTAGGACGCAAAAAAGTTAAAGACGGAAGGATACAGATTTTTTTTTTTACATAAAAAATAAAAAAAAGTAAAGGTTGACAGTATGCTGTATAAATGAGGACATACAGTAAGTGTAGGATAGTGGGGAGCACCTTGCAGAGCCTGGTCTAGGGTATGTACTAATGGTGAGCACCTTGGAGCGTGAGCTCTTCCCCAAGACAGGGACTAATCTACAGTAAGTACGAGTTGTGAGGACCTTATAGTGCCCTTCTCCTGGGGAAAGAGACCCATCTATGATATGTGCTAATGGGGAGGGCCTTTTGTTTGTCCGTCTACCGGGAACAGAGACTGATCTATTGAGTGTACAAATGTATGTACCAATAGTGAGGGACAGACTCGTCTATGGTATGCACCAATGGTGAGGGACAGACTCGTCTATGGTATGCACCAATGGTGAGAGACAGACTCGTCTATGGTATGTACCAATGGTGAGGGACAGACTGGTCTATGGTATGTACCAATGGTGAGGGACAGACTCGTCTATGGTATGTACCAATGGTGAGGGACAGACTCGTCTATGGTATGTACCAATGGTGAGAGACAGACTGGTCTATGGTATGCACCAATGGTGAGGGACAGACTCGTCTATGGTATGTACCAATGGTGAGAGACAGACTGGTCTATGGTATGCACCAATGGTGAGGGACAGACTCGTCTATGGTATGTACCAATGGTGAGAGACAGACTCGTCTATGGTATGTACCAATGGTGAGAGACAGACTGGTCTATGGTATGCACCAATGGTGAGGGACAGACTCGTCTATGGTATGTACCAATGGTGAGAGACAGACTCGTCTATGGTATGTACCAATGGTGAGAGACAGACTGGTCTATGGTATGCACCAATGGTGAGGGACAGACTCGTCTATGGTATGTACCAATGGTGAGAGACAGACTCGTCTATGGTATGTACCAATGGTGAGAGACAGACTGGTCTATGGTATGTACCAATGGTGAGGGACAGACTGGTCTATGGTATGTACCAATGGTGAGGGACAGACTGGTCTATGGTATGCACCAATGGTGAGGGACAGACTCGTCTATGGTATGTACCAATGGTGAGGAACAGACTGGTCTATGGAATGTTCTTCCCAGCGGCCGCTCAGAGTTAAGGCCCACCTGCGTCAAGAGGTTAATGTTATCAATGCAACAGTTGTGCGACAGTCAAAGCCAAAGTTTCATCAAAGTCGCAATGGAATTGGAAACTGCACGACTTTGGAGTTGCACAAGTGTGATTGGAACCTTGGGGTTCACATTTACTTCAAACAGAAGCCCTAGGGCAGGGATCCTCAAACTACGGCCCTCCAGCTGTTGCGGAACTACAAATCCCATGAGGCAATGCAAAACTCTGACATTCACAGACATGACTAGGCATGATGGGAATTGTAGTTCCCGAACACCTGGAGGGCCGTAGTTTGAAGACCCCTGTCCTAAGGTGCTTTTCACCCACTGCAAACTCATATAACCCCCCCCTTTTGGGACTTGGGGGAGCACGGGATACATTTGAAAATGGGAGGGGCAATTGCTAGCCTGCATTTAAAGCATGGCTGAAGTCCAGTCTTCAGATTAGAAAGCGCCCGGGTCATACTGCGCTTCCCCCTCCCCCCAACCCAAAACCAATTGCGACAGAAGGTTCTAGAAGTACATTGAAGTGTGTTATGGGACAAGCAGAGTTGCTTCGTGTTCTTCAAGCTCAAGTGGCTTCCTGGTAAATCCAGACATATTGGCGGGAAGTGCGCTGTGCGTGGGAATATCCATCCCCCTCCCCATCGAGGGATGTTTCCAGTTCTGGGCACCCAACTATGTGCAATATTGTCACTGACAACAGATCCTTTCTGAAGTGTTTAGCGACCCGCTACAAGTTACTTTATAACTGGAAACCAGGAAAGGGGTCAGTGAACTCTCGGCGCACAAACATTTTTACCACCTGCTGTCCGGAGCAATTCTATACTTTTTCTTACACAAATCAGCATTGTTTGCTAGAAAATTACTTAAAACCCCCCCCCCCCCCCCCAACATTATATATTTCTCAAAGCAGAGGCCCAGAAGTATAAAACGGTGGCTGTTGGAACTTTTTTTTATATGTTCCATGATATTTGGGCAGCCTTTTATTAAAACCCAAATTTTTTGGGGTAAAAATTGTCTCCCCTGCCCTCCAAATCGGCTAACCAAGCACAGAGCATGCTTTTTTTTTTTAGCTGTTTCTCTGGCTGCAAAAGCTAGGGAATGACAGCTCTGAAACTGGAAGTAATGAAGTATTCATCACTTCCGGGTTCATTCATCACAGAATAAATTGGGGGATGAGTGTCGTCCCCCCCATCTTCTCTGTGTGAAGCGGTTCTGGGCTCCCCCTGGTGGAATGAGAGAGCCCGGGAATCACCATGGGCGATGACAGGAGAGAGAGGTGACCCTTCACAGTCCTGCAAAAGTCATCAGAGGCTGCTTTTACAAAACAGTTAAGAATATAGATGTAAAATTATAATATATATATATATACACACACACACACACACACACACACACATCACCCTGCACAAAGAGAGACAGCAGAGCTGTGGGAGGGGCCCAAAAGCTCCTCCCACTACAGGTTGCCTGCAGAAAACTACAGGAGGGGGCAGAGACAAGACTACACACCCTGCACAAGGAGAGAGAGCAGAGCTGTGGGAGGGGCCCAGCAGACACCACCCATTATAGGCTGCCTGTAGAACACTACAGGAGGGGGCAGAGATAAGACTAGCCACCCTGCACAAGGAGAGAGAGAGAACAGAGCTGTGGTCGGGGCACAGCAGATCCCACCCATTACAGGCTGCCTGGAGAAAAACTACAGGAGGGGGCAGAGACAAGACCAGTACCAATGCACAAGAAGAGAGAGAGCAGAGCTGTGGGAGGGGCCCAGTTGACCCCACCCATTACAAGCTGCCTGAAGAAAACTACAGGAGGGGCGGAGACAAGACTAGCCACCCTGCACAAGGAGAAAGAGAGCAGAGCTGTGGGAGGGGCACAGCAGATCCCACCCACTACAGGCTGCCTGCAGAAAACTACAGGAGGGGGCAGAGAGCTGTGGGAGGGGCCCAGCAGACTCCACCCATTATAGGCTGCCTGTAGAAAACTACAGGAGGGGGCAGAGATAAGACCAGTCACCCTGCACAAGGAGAGAGAGAGCAGAGCTGTGGGAGGGGCCCAGCTGACCCCACCCATTACAAGCTGCCTGTAGAAAACTACAGGAGGGGCAGAGACAAGACTAGCCACCCTGCACAAGGAGAGAGAGAGAGAGCAGAGCTGTGGGAGGGGCCCAGCAGACCCCACCCATTATAGGCTGCCTGTAGAAAACTACAGGCGGGGGCAGAGATAAGACCAGTCCCATTGCACAAGGAGAGAGAGAGCAGAGCTGTGGGAGGGGCACAGTAGATCCCGCCCACTACAGGATGCCTGTAGAAAACGACAGGAGGGGCGGAGACAAGACCAGCCCCCCTGCACAAGGAGCGAGAGCAGGAGCGGGCGGTCTTTATTACAGGAAGTCTTACACTGGATTACTGTACAGATCTGGAAGAAATACACAAAGATCACCGAGATTCAGAGAAGAATCCACACATAATGGAAGGATTTGGTCAGTTTTGATTTATCCTGGTGTTGAGCTTTAATTACACTGGCGGTAAGTCATGTTGTCACTCTCCCGCCACTTGTCTCGGTCACGGCACACATCCGATAATCTGTTTACACACTAAACTGCCATTGCATCACTCTAGTTCCGGTCTCCACAGTTATTACAGCAGGAAAACTGAGTCATGAGCACCAAAGAAAACATAAAAAAAAAAAAAAAACACTGTAAAAATGCAGCCGATGCTTCCACAATCACAGCATAGAGACCGCGCGAGAAGAAGACGAGTCCCTGAGGGTCTCAGGACTTCTCAAAAATCGACAGCCATCGTCACCCAAAGCAACCAATCGGGATCCCTCCCTTTAAGTTTGGGGAAGAATCGGAAAGTACAGGAAGGAAGAAAATTATTGGCTGCTGTGGGCCCACAGTCTAACCCCCCCCCACCCCACCCCCCCCCCAATAGCTAGTTAATCTTGAAATCCGCATTGGCCATACATGGATCAGAAATTGGTTGAATTTGGCTTCATTTCGATTCACGTATGGCCTGGCTTTACAATACAGCTTAAGATCGAATGTAAAGAAATCTCCTCACCTGACCACGTCGGGCGCCGCGCCTTCATTAGAAAGGGACATCTGAAGGTGCCGTTCTTTGGTTAGCAGCTCATCGACAAGGTTCTGCCTTCGATCCCCTTCCAGCTGGGTGCTGTGAACCATGCAAGTCAAGGATTTTCTATACAATTTGTTGCAGAGTAATACCTTCCTTATTGCAAGCTTTAATCACCACCCCCCCCCCCCCCCCACCACTCTCACCCACAGTACTTTTACTGTGAGCATGCAGCAGCTGTACAGCACAGTGCACATGCGCACTGGCACCCTCCCTCCCTCTGGACACTGGACTAGATGGTGCCGGATGTCCTCCAGGCAGAAAATGAGACGGGGCTCTATCTGACATGCTGCAACTTTTAATTCGGCACACCACGTGTTCCACGGAGCGCTCCGCAGCCTCGGCCATAGGAAAGTCCCCGGCTTCGGCCTAGCTCCGGAGCGGCGGCCATCTTGGTACACCCGGCGGCGGCTGTCTCGTCAGGAAGTGACGTTTTGCCGCCGCCATCTTGCTCCACCCCAGTAGAGACAGTCGGCTTGCCTAGTAACCAGTGCACAGCGTGAGAGTCTGCACCGCCTCAGCTCGCTGATTACAGACCCGGGACCACAACCGCAGACATGAGGAGAAAGTATCTGAGATCTGCACCTGCGGGTAGGAGAGACACCATCACCCGGGGAGCATGACTGTCTGTACTGAGCGGAGGAGGGGGACACCTGTGACACCAGAGAGGAGGGGACCAGTGTCACTGGGGTCCCCCTCCTCTCCTCTCTGGTGTCCCCCTCCTCTCCTCTCTGGTGTCACTGGGGTCCCCCTCCTCTCTGGTGTCACTGGGGTCCCCCTCCTCTCTGGTGTCACTGGGGTCCCCCTCCTCTCTGGTGTCACTGGGGTCCCTCTCCTCTCTGGTGTCACTGGGGTCCCCCTCCTCTCTGGTGTCACTGGGGTCCCCCTCCTCTCTGGTGTCACTGGGGTCCCCCTCCTCTCTGGTGTCACTGGGGTCCCCCTCCTCTCTGGTGTCACTGGGGTACCTCTCCTCTCTGGTGTCACTGGGGTCCCCCTCCTCTCTGGTGTCACTGGGGTCCCCCTCCTCTCTGGTGTCACTGGGGTCCCCCTCCTCTCTGGTGTCACTGGGGTCCCCCTCCTCTCTGGTGTCACTGGGGTCCCCCTCCTCTCCTCTCTGGTGTCACTGGGGTCCCTCTCCTCTCCGGTGTCATTGGGGTCCCCCTCCTCTCCGGTGTCCCTCTCCTCTCTGGTGTCACTGGGGTCCCTCTCCTCTCTGGTGTCACTGGGGTCCCCCTCCTCTCCTCTCTGGTGTCACTGGGGTCCCCCTCCTCTCTGGTGTCACCCTCCTCTCCTCTCTGGTGTCACTGAGGAGAGGAGGGGGACCCCAGTGACACCAGAGAGGAGGGGGACACCAGTGACACCAGAGAGGAGGAGGGACACCAGTGACACCAGAGAGGAGGGGGGACACCAGTGACACCAGAGAGGAGGAGGGACACCAGAGAGGAGGAGGCATCGCACTCCTGAACCCTGCGCTCCCTACGCAGCGCACTCCTGAACCCTGCGCTCCCTACGCAGCGCACTCCTGAACCCTGCGCTCCCTACGCAGCGCAAGAAAACTGGAGTGCAGATACAACCGGCCCTCTGAGGGCAACCAATCTGCTGATGCGGCCCCCGATGAATTTGAGTTTGACACCCCTGCTGTAGAGGGTGGAATTCCAAGGGGGGGGGGGGGGGGTCAGCGGAAGCTGTACGGGAAGGATACATCTGACGTGTGGACACCGATCTCAGGAGGGAATCCCTTAGCTGTTCGATCCGCTCATTCAGTTTCTTCATCAGGGTGCGAATGGTCACCATGACCTGTGGGGCGAGAAAAAAAAATTGCACGATTAAAGCCAAATCTAATTTATCAAATGTATGTATAATAGATATAGAGATATATATATATATATAATATACTGAACAGAAACATCAGATTCAGCCCACGCTTTTCGGGAGTTAGGTTTCCCACCTTATATACCATTTTTCTGCCCAAGTTGGGGGTACACGAGGACTAAGGTTGAGAACCACTGGCATAGACCATGTGATCAGGACAGCCTGAAAAACTGACCGGCGGACCAGCCTGTGTGTAAGGGGACTTAAAGCGGAGGTTCCACCCGCGATTTATTTTAATTTTTTTTAAAGTCAGCAGCTACAAACATCTTTCAGCATCTTTCAGCATTTTTCTGGGGGTTTTTTTGCGCATCTTTATGCACGGTTTTGGTGAATTTTTGTGCGCGACTTGTGAGTTTTATGTGTGATTTTTTTTTTTTATTACCCAAATAGAGAAAACTCATCTGTTACATCATTCGTTGCTAGATATTTCAGCCTTTCTTTCATTTTCTTTTTTTATTATTATTTTTTATTTTATTTTTCGTCAGGGTAAGGGGTTAGAGTTAAGGTAGGATTATGGATTTATTTATTTTTTTGTTAGTGTGTTACTACTACAACAAATAACAATAACATTATTATTATTTTTAATAAATTAATACATAATAATAAATAATAATAATAAATATAATAAATAATAATAATAATAATAAATAAATAATAATAAATAATAATAATAAATCCTAAATAAATTCAATAAATGAACACTAAATAATAATTATAATAATAAAGAATTAACCCCCTAAGCCTAGGAAAAAAAAAAAAACGAAAAACCTTAAAACACAAAATAAATACATTACTATTAATTACCACAGCGCAAACCGTACCATAATAAAGTACACATTTCTTTCTAATATATATATATGTGTATGTATTTGAGTTATAGTTGATGCACAATTACACATAATTGTATTTATTTTGTGTTTTAAGGCTTTTCGTTTTTTTTTTTTTCTAGGCTTAGGGAGTTAATTCTTTATTATTATTATTATTATTATTATTATTATTATTATTATTATTATTATTATTATTATTATTTAGTATTCATTTATTGAATTTATTTAGGATTATTTTTATTTATTAATAAAAATAATAATAATAATAATAATAATAATAATAATAATAATAATAATAATATTGTTACTTGTTGTAGTAGTAACACACTAACAAAAAAAATAATACAAAAATAAATAAATACATAAATAATCCTAGCCCCAAATCCCAACCCTAACCTTGGGGTAGATTCAGATAGATTCGCGGATTTTTAGATCCGCGTAATCTATCTGATTTATGATCCACCGGCGCAAGTTTGAGAGGCTAGTGCTGTATTCAGAAAGCACTTAACTCGTAAATCCCCCGGCGGAATTCAAATTCCGCGGCTAGGGAGAGTGTAGTATTTAAATCAGGCGCGTCCCCGCGACGATTTAACTGCGCATGCGCCGCCGGCTAAATTTCCCAGCGTGCATTGCTCCAAATGACGTCGCTAGGACGTCGCTGGTTTCGGCGTGAACGTAAATTACGTCCATCCGTATTCGCGAACGACTTACGCAAAGGACGTAAAAATTCAAAACTCGGCGTGGGAACGACGGCCATACTTAACATAGGATACGCCGCATATAGCAGGGGTAACTATCCGCCGGAAAAAGCTGAACGCAAACAACGTAAAAAAAAAGCGACGGGCGGGCGTTCGTTTCTGAAGCGGCGGATCTCCTCATTTGCATATTTGTCGCGAGTAAAACACGAAACGCCACCTAGCGGCCAGCGGGAGATTGCAGCCTAAGATCCGACGGTGTAAGTCACTTACACCTGGCGGATCTTAGGGAGATCTATGCGGAACCTTCTATGAATCAGTCGCATAGATCCGACCGACGGAACTCAGAGATACGACGGCGTGTCAGGAGATACGCCGTCGTATCTCTACCTGAATCTCCCCCCTTAACTCTAACCCCCTTACCCTGACGAAAAAAATTAAATAAAAAATAATAATAATGAAAAAAGAAATGAAAGAAAAGCTGAAATACCTAGCAACGAATGATGCAACAGATGAGTTTTCTCTATTGGGTAATGAAAAAAAATATCACGCATTAAAAAAAAAAAACGCACAAGTCGCGCCCAAAAACCGTGCATATATATATATATATAAAAATAAATAAAATATGTTAAAGTAGGGCAGTGCTGCATCGCAAAAAAAAAAAAACGCCTGGTCATAAAGTGGGGGACAAACCTTCCAGAGTTAAATGACATGTTTGTTATTTAAAAAAAAAAAAAATAATGAAATGAAACCTTTACAATGGGGAGGTACGTGATCTGCGGCTGATAAAGAAGGTACGTGATCTGCGGCTAATAAAGGAGGTACGTGATCTGCGGCTAATAAAGGAGGTACGTGATCTGCGGCTAATAAAGGAGGTACGTGATCTGCGGCTGATAAAGGAGGTACGTGATCTGCGGCTGATAAAGGAGGTACGTGATCTGCGGCTGATGAAGGAGGTACGTGATCTGCGGCTGATGAAGGAGGTACGTGATCTGCGGCTGATAAAGGAGGTACGTGATCTGCGGCTGATAAAGGAGGTACGTGATCTGCGGCTGAGGAGTTGCTCATCATGTTTACGTTTTGTGAACATCGTCATGGAAAGAAAAATAGAACCCAAAAAAAACAGAATTGGAGGAGAAGAAAGATTGATGAGTGTTTTCTATACACAGAATTCTCCGGTAATTATAGAGGAGGGAGGAGATCCATCCGGAGATCACGTGAGCGCCTCGATGAGGGAAAAACACTGACTGTCCTCACAGGAGACAAAGACACCGAGAGATAAATGTCCGTCACTCGTTACATTGTCTCCAATTCTACCACTTCATGGGGGAGATTCACCAATCCCTTCCACACAGAGCATGGGAGCCAATCAGCTTCTACAATGAAGCTTTGACAATAAAACCTGGAAGCCGATTGGTTACTATGCACTCAGTAGTAACCCCCAGCTCTGCTGATCCGCTAGGAGGATCGACATCTAGACTTTACAGATACAACCGTTGAGGTCAACCATAATCCTGATGTAGCCAGCCATAAAATTGAGATCGACACCCCTGCTATAAGAAATGGGTTAAAAATGAAGCACAATTCATCCCTTTAACACCCCCCCCCCCCCCCCCACACAAGACTTTACCCTGGTGGGGTTCTCTCCATTCCGCAGGTATCGCTCCCTCTCGTGGATTTTCTCGGCGATCTCCTGGGCGAGGTGATACGTGTCATCGTAGATCGATAACCTGCATCCAGAATACAAATCACACTCCGTCAGTCAGAAACCGAGACCTTCTTCTCTACTGAACCCCCAAACACATCCAGGATACTTCTTTATCATCGCAGAAAGGAAAATATAGATTTTTTTCTTTTAAATTGTCGCTCTATTTTTGTTTATAGCACAAAAAATAAAAACCGCAGAGGAGATCAAATACCCCCAAAATAAAGCTCTATTTGTGGGGAAAAAAGGACACCAATTTTGTTTGGGTACAGTGTTGCACGACAGCGCAATTGCCCCCCCCCCCACACAGGTGTGCACTGTCCCCCCCCCACACACAGGTGCATGTTGTACCCCCCCCCACACAGGTGTACGCCGTAATCCCCCCCCCCCCCGCACACAGGTGTACGCTGTACTTCCCCCCGTATAGGTGCACGCTGTAATTCCCCCCCCCTGCACAGGTGCACGCTGTACTTCCCCCCCCCCCCCCCCCACAGGTGCACGCTAGTACTTCCCCCCCCCCCCCGCACACAGGTGCACGCTGTACCCCCCCCTACACACACACAGGTGCACGCTGGTACTCCCCCCCCCCCCCTGCACAGGTGTATGCTGTATTCCCCCGCACAGGTGTACACTGTACTGCCCCCCATGTGAACAAGGCCCAAAAATCCTTCCCAATACATTGTATCGTATTCGTATTGTCTCCTCGTATTATTTAATTATTCACTCGCCCTATAAAAAAATTTACCCCCCCCCCCCCCTTCAGGGTCAATCCATTCTTTTTGCGATTCGGCACTGCGTTAATCTAACTGACGATTGTGCGACGCTGCACCCAAATAAAATTGACGTCCTTTTTTTCTTCCCACAAATAGAGATTTATTTTTGCGGTTTTTATTTTTTGTACTTTAAACAAAAAAAAAAAGACAGAATTATATATTTTTTACTTTCTGCTATAAAAACATATCCAAAAAAAAAATAATGTAAAATCAAATCTAATTTCTTCATCAATTTCGGTCAATATGTATTCCGGGGGACATGGAGCCGGTGGTCCCCGCCGATCAGCTCCTGTTTATAATCACAGCGGGAGCGACGCCCATTCACACCCCCTCCCCCCCCCCCTGGAAGTGCAGATCACCATCATAGCGCAGGAAATAAAAACCGCAGAGGTGATCAAATACCAACAAAAGCTTCATTTATTGGGGGGAAAAGCGCTTACACTTTATTTGGAAACAGCTCCGGGTTTGGCTCCGACACAGAGCTTACACAGGGATGAGGCCCCCGCGGCTCCGACAGAGCTTACACAGGGATGTGGCCCCGACACAGAGCTTACACAGGGATGAGGCCCCCGGGGCTCCAACACAGAGCTTACACAGGGATGAGGCCCCCGGGGCTCCAACACAGAGCTTACACAGGGATGAGGGCCCCGTGGCTCCAACACAGAGCTTACGCAGGGATGAGGGCCCCCAGTGCTCCGACACAGAGCTTACACAGGGATGAGGGCCCCCAGTGCTCCGACACAGAGCTTACACAGGGATGAGGGCCCCGCGGCTCCGACACAGAGCTTACACAGGGATGAGGACCCTGCAGCTCCGACACAGAGCTTACACAGGGATGAGGCCCCTGCGGCTCCGACACAGAGCTTACACAGGGATGAGGGCCCCCGCGGCTCCGACACAGAGCTTACGCAGGGATGAGGGCCCAGTGGCTCCGACACAGAGCTTCCACAGGGATGAGGGCCCCCGCGGCTCCGACACAGAGCTTCCACAGGGATGAGGGCCCCCGCGGCTCCGACACAGAGCTTCCACAGGGATGAGGGCCCCCGCGGCTCCGACACAGAGCTTCCACAGGGATGAGGGCCCCCGCGGCTCCGACACAGAGCTTACACAGGGATGAGGCCCCCGCGGCTCCGACACAGAGCTTACACAGGGATGAGGGCCCCGAGGCTCCGACACAGAGCTTACACAGGGATGAGGCCCCCGCGGCTCCGACACAGAGCTTACACAGGGATGAGGGCCCCGAGGCTCCGACACAGAGCTTACACAGGGATGAGGGGGTCCACGGCTCCGACACAGAGCTTACACAGGGATGAGGCCCCCATGGCTCCGACATAAAGCTTACACAGGGATGAGGCCCCCGCGGCTCCGACACAGAGCTTACAGAGGGATGAGGGCCCCGACACAGAGCTTACACAGGGATGAGGCCCCCGGGGCTCCGACACAGAGCTTACACAGAGATGAGGGACCCCGTGGCTCCGACACAGAGCTTACACAAAGCTGAGGGGCCCCCAAGACACCAGTAACACCCCCCAGAACTGGTTTTATATGGTGGGCAGCCATAAAACTGGAGGTAGAAGCTTCGCCTGACTCTCCAGCTGCGGGATAACGAAAGGGACAACTACTCCCAGCATGCCAAGGGGGCCTCTCTGAGCCTGCGTCCCCTCCACCGCTCTATATACCCACCAGGGATCCGGAGCCATCTCTTCAGCCGCTGCACACCGGCGACACTTCCTGTTTGTGTCACGTGACGGACGGCGCGGCCGGAGGGACAAATGTATCGGGCAGAGGGAGCGCGAAGCTGGAATGGTGCTCAGTGAGGGCCGGGAGAGGGGGACATCTAGCGGTCACTGGAGGAATTGTCTTTATATTGATTATATGCTGTATTAATGGAACACCTATGCCTCAGCAACTTGCAAGCGCAACTGGAGACAATTTTTTTTGTTTTGTTTTGGGTGGAGTGGGGAATTGGTAGAACCCCTACCAGGTTTTTATTGCTCAGAGAAAATATATAAGAGGTGCTAAAACTCCAGTTGTTAATACCCTGCATTGCAAGAACCCTCGTCAGATCAACGGAAGAAAGTTAGATAGCTTCACTGAGACTCCGCCTGCGTCCTAGTAACAGGAGAAAATGAAGCGGCGTCATTGAAAATCCACCTGCGTCCTAGCAATAGAAAAAAGTTAGGCGCAGTCATTAAGAATTCGCCTGCGTCCTAGCAACTGAAGAATGTGAGGCAGCCTTACTTGAGAATCAGCCTGTATCCTAGCAACAAAAGAATGTTAGGAGGCGTCATTGAGAATCCACCTGCGTCCTAGCAACGAAGGAATGTTAGGAAGCATCATTGAGAATCCACCTGCGTCCTAGCAACGAAGGAATGTTAGGAGGCGTCATTGAGAATCCACCTGCGTCCTAGCAACGAAGGAATGTTAGGAGGCGTCATTGAGAATCCACCTGCGTCCTAGTAACAGAAGAATGTTAGGAGGCGTCATTGAGAATCCACCTGCGTCCTAGCAACGAAGGAATGTTAGGAGGCGTCATTGAGAATCCACCTGCGTCCTAGCAACGAAGGAATGTTAGGAGGCGTCATTGAGAATCCACCTGCGTCCTAGCAACGAAGGAATGTTAGGAGGCGTCATTGAGAATCCACCTGCGTCCTAGTAACAGAAGAATGTTAGGAGGCGTCATTGAGAATCCACCTGCATCCTAGCAACGGAAGAATGTTAGACGGCATTACTGAGAATCCGCCTGGATCCTAGCAAAGGAAGAAGGTTAGGAGGCATCACCGAGAACCCACCTGCATCCTAGCAACAGGAGAATGTAAGGTGCAATTAAGCAGCTTTAAGAAGCTGCCTGCATCCTAGCAATGGTAGGACACTAGGAAGTTTCATTGAGAAGCCACCTGCATCCTCACTATGGAAGGGTACTAGGTGGTTTCTTGAGAAGCCATCTGCATTATAGCAACAGAAGTACACTAAAGCTGGCCATACATGGATAGAATTTCCATCCATATATGGCTCAGTGGTTGCACAGAAGTCAATCTAACTCACTATAGACTGCAACGCTGATCAGTGTTTTCTAACACTCTCCCCACTGTCCACATACAGGATTCACCCATCCACCTCGTGTGTGTGGATGGGTGAATATGGTCAGTTTTTTTCTTTGTTTAACCCACTGATTGAACGAAACAAACTGATCCATCTGTGGACTGCCTAAGCGGCTATATGGAGAAGCTGCCTGCATCCTAGCAATGGAAGGGCACTAAACAGATTTAAGATACGCCTGCATCCTAGCAACAGAATGACACCTTGCAATTTCTATGACAAACCGCCTCTGTCCTAGCAACAGAAGGATACTAAGCTTCTTCACTTAAAAGCTGCCTACATCCTAGCAATGGAAAGATGCTAAGTGGCTTTAATAAGCGCCTGCATCCTAGCAACAGAAGAACACTTTGCAACTTCTATGAGTAACTGCCTGCATCCTAGCAACATAAGGATACTAAGCATCTCCACTTAAAAGCTGACTCCATCCTAACAACATAAGGACACCTTCTATGAGTAACCGCCTGCGTCCTAGCAACAGAAGGATACTAAGCTTTTTCACTGAAAAGCTGCCTAAATCCTAGCATTGGAAGAACGCTAAGCAGCTTTAGAGAAACACCTGCATCCTAGCAACAAGACACCTTGCAACTTCTATGAGTAACCGCCTGCGTCCTAGCAACCGAAGGATACTAAGCTTCTTCACTTAAAAGCTGCCTACATCCTAGCAATGGAAGGGCACTAAGCAGCTTTATGAAGCGCCTGCATCCTAGCAACAGAAGAACACCTTGCAATTTCTATGACAAACCGCCT
Organism: Rana temporaria; assembly: GCF_905171775.1. Classification (NCBI taxonomy): domain Eukaryota; kingdom Metazoa; phylum Chordata; class Amphibia; order Anura; family Ranidae; genus Rana; species Rana temporaria. The sequence continues at coordinate 145,586,333 of NC_053500.1, read as the reverse complement.
CCGTCCTAGCAACAGAAGGATACTAAGCCTCTTCATTGAAAAGCTGCCTACATCCTAGCAATGGAAGAACGCTAAACGGCTTTAAGAAGCACCTGCATCCTAGCAACAGAAGAACACTTTGCAACTTCTATGAGTAACTGAGTGCGTCCTAACAACAGAAGGATACTAAGCATCTCCACTTAAAAGCTGCCTCCATCCTAGCAATGGAAAGACGCTAAGTGGCTTTAATAAGTGCCTGCATCCTAGCAACAGGACACCTTGCAACTTCTATGAGTAACCGCCTGCGTCCTAGCAACAGAAGGATACTAAGCTTTTTCACTGAAAAGCTGCCTAAATCCTAGCATTGGAAGAACGCTAAGCAGCTTTAGAGAAACACCTGCATCCTAGCAACAAGACACCTTGCAACTTCTATGAGTAATTGCCTGCGTCCTAGCAACAGAAGGATACTAAGCTTTTTCACTTAAAAGTTGCCTACATCCTAGCAATGGAAGGGCACTAAGCAGCTTTTGGAAGCGCCTGCATCCTAGCAACAGAATGACACTTTGCAACTTCTATGAGTAACCGCCTGCATCCTAGCAACAGAAGGATACTAAGCTTCTTCACTGAAAAGCTGCCTACATCCTAGCAATGTAAGAACGCTAAGCGGCTTTAAGAAGCGCCTGCATCCTAGCAACAGAAGGACACCTTGCAACAACTTCTATGAATAACCGCCTGCGTCCTAGCAACAGAAGGATACTAAGCTTCTTCACTGAAAAGCTGCCTGCCTCCTAGCAACAGAAGGATGCTAAGCGGCTTCAAGAAGATGCAGCTTCTCTTCATTTCCTGTCTGGGTACTCCGGAACATTAGGAGCTGTAGCAGGTCAGACAGAACCCATCTAATTTCTTGGCTGAAGGACATCCAGGATCATCTTTCCTGCCCGGCCTGACTGTCCCTGACCCCGCCCCTTCCAATCACTGGATTTCAGTGTTTAATCACGCCCGAGTGTCTCAGAGTTTCTCAGAGTGTTTTTCCGAATGTGTCTCTGGCGCCCCCCGCACCTCTGGCCACATGCGGTACTGCATACACCAGCAGTGGCACTGGAACGCATTATCTGAGTTTCCATTGATTCCTATGGGGAAACTCGCTTTGATATACGAGTGCTTTGAAATACAAGCATTCTTCTGGAGCGAATTATGCTCGCAATCCAAGGTACTACCGTATTTGCATGTGAGCAGGGTTGAGGGTTCTTGAGAGGAGTACTGAGGGCGGGGGTCTGCTGGCTCCTCCCACCAGCCACGATCTGCCTGCACTGCATCGAGACGCTCATAGAGACCCAGTGATGATTTCAGCAGGCATAAATTAGGTATATAATGGAAAATAAAAAATGTTTTATTGAAATTTTTTAATTAGCATGTTTTTATGGCGGGCGGGGGGAGGAGCCAGGGAAGGCAAAACATAAGCATAATAAACTTCAGATTTAATTTACCGTGGCTCTGTTTACAGAAAATTGATCAATTTTGGGCTCCGGGCGTGTCCCGTGTTGAAGTGCGCTGTAATAACTGTGATATTGCAACACTGCGTGGAAATATCAACACAGCCGGAGAGTATACACAACACGGGGGGTCACGATCCCTGCACTGCGCTCCTGTTATTGCCATCGGTTACCTCAAGCCGCTTCCATCCCATGACTCTTATTTATAGCAACATTTCCACTCGGCGTCTGTGCCGGGGGGGGGGGGGTCACGGAGGACGGGGGGGGGGGGTCACAGAGGATGGGGGGGGGGGGGAGTCGGAGGATCACAGCTACAGCCACTGCGAGCGATTTACACAACAAACACGAGACGGGGGACTTGCTGCTTTTCTTTTTTTTTTTTACAAGGATGAAACTTCTTCCCATAATGAAAAATTAACTCTTGTGCAGAGGCCTAACTAGAAATCATATCTTGTTGGTACAGGAGATGGTCAGAGACTGCAGACATGATACAAGAGATGGTCAGAGATTGCGGACATGATACAAGAGATGGTCCGAGACTGCAGACATGATACAAGAGATGGTTAGAGACTGCAGACATGATACAAGAGATGGTCAGAGACTGCAGACATGCTACAAGAGACGGTCAGAGATTGCAGACATGCTACAAGGGATGGTCAGAGATTGCGGACATGATACAAGAGATGGTCAGAGAATGCAGACATGATACAGGAGATGGTCAGAGACTGCAGACATGATACAAGAGATGGTCAGAGATTTGCAGACATGATACAAGAGATGGTCAGAGACTGCAGACATGATACAGGAGATGGTCAGAGACTGCAGACATGATACAAGAGATGGTTAGAGACTGCAGACATGCTACAAGAGATGGTTAGAGACTGCAGACATGATACAAGAGATGGTTAGAGACTACAGACATGATACAAGAGATGGTTAGAGACTGCAGACATGATACAAGAGATGGTCAGAGACTGCAGACATGATACAAGAGATGGTCAGAGATTTGCAGACATGATACAAGAGATGGTCAGAGACTGCAGACATGATACAGGAGATGGTCAGAGACTGCAGACATGATACAAGAGATGGTCAGAGATTTGCAGACATGATACAAGAGATGGTCAGAGACTGCAGACATGATACAGGAGATGGTCAGAGACTGCAGACATGCTACAAGAGATGGTCAGAGACTGCAGACATGATACAGGAGATGGTCAGAGACTGCAGACATGATACAAGAGATGGTCAGAGATTTGCAGACATGATACAAGAGATGGTCAGAGACTGCAGACATGATACAGGAGATGGTCAGAGACTGCAGACATGCTACAAGAGATGGTCAGAGATTTGCAGACATGATACAAGAGATGGTCAGAGACTGCAGACATGATACAGGAGATGGTCAGAGACTGCAGACATGCTACAAGAGATGGTTAGAGACTGCAGACATGATACAAGAGATGGTTAGAGACTACAGACATGCTACAAGAGATGGTTAGAGACTGCAGACATGATACAAGAGATGGTTAGAGACTACAGACATGATACAAGAGATGGTTAGAGACTGCAGACATGATACAAGAGATGGTTAGAGACTACAGACATGAAACAAGAGATGGTTAGAGGCCGCGGGCATGGTACAGGAGATGGTTAGAGACTGAGGACATCATAGTAAAGATGGTAAGAGAATGGCCATAAAGGTGCACACGGGTTCCCCCCCTCTATGACCAATGGATAGAGTCATGCATTGCATGAATCTATCCCTGGCCACCGATGCCCCCCCCCCCCTTTTCATGCACCATGCTTGGCGCTCCCAGTCCATCCAGGTGCGTTAGAAAAGCAAATGAATATTCGCTTTTCTAACAATGAACCGCCTCTCTGCCAATCAGGTGCCCGGGTCTGTTGCCATGCAGACCCCCCTCCCAGGGAAGGAAGCCCCAAGGAAAGTGAGCACTGATCAGATCCTCCCAATCACTTAGCTTCCCCCCCAGCTGCTGGCCATCAGAGCGAGGACATCTTGTGGCAGAAAACAGGAACTGCAGGGAAATCTCTGGATTGAAGGTGAACATTGCAGCGAAAGCTGGCTTTGTTATTTTTTTTTAATGGGCTTTTCATTTTATCTCGTTATTTTTGTCTGGAAGTCTCTCATAAAGATGCCTGACTTGCACTCCTCCGCACCTCACGGGCTCCTCCGGTCACTTGAGTCATTCCAGAGCACGGAAGGGTGAAATTGGCTTCCCCACAACACAAGAGGGCGGCCAAGAAGAAGCTCGGCTTGCGGTTGGAGTCGCTTATCGCGCCGTTCATCCTGAACTGCGATACGTTTGTATTTCAGCGGCTGTTAATTGTCCCTGGCAGACTCCTCGCCCTGCCTGTTACATTGATTTGTAATCGCTCAGTAATAGAATGCGCCCATTGTTCCTCGTTTATTGCTCCTCTCTCATCGTTTCCTTATTGTGGCGCTAAAAGGAAACAAAGTGGCTACACGTTACCAAAACACAAAACAAACGTCTATCGCTATTTAAAGTGGACTCGATGAAAAATGACATAACGATGGCCGCAATAAAAATGATATGCGCTGTATTGTCAAAAGTATTGGGACGGCTGCCTTTACACACACATGAACTTTAATGACCTCCCAGTCTTAGTCCGGAGGGTTCAATATTGAGTTGGCCCCGCCCTTTGCAGCCATAACACCTTCACCTCTTCTGGGGAAGGCCGTCCACAAGGTTTAGGAGTGTGTCTATGGTCATTTTTATTTTTTAGATCAGCGCCATTGGCAGCAGAGTAAACCGGAAGTCGTGTCGCTTTTCCCGTGATTTTACATCGGAGACCCGATCAGAGCCGAATCCAGGTTCGTTCAGGTCTCAGCATGGGCCGCCATCAGGAATTATGGGGCCCCTTACAAAATATATATATATATATATATATATATATCAAATTAATTATAAAAAAGGGGGGACCTCTGGGCTCTTTCTTTAATAAAAAAAAAAAAAAAAGTTTTTTTATTAAAAAAAAAAAGGGGGGTTGCCATTCGGGGCCCTTTAATAATAATAATACAAATTATATATATATATATATATATATATATATATATATAATAAATAAATATATGTATAATTTTTATTATTTTTTTTATTAAAAAAGGGAGGTTGACATATGGGGCACTGGGGACCTCTGGGCCCTTTAATAATAATAATAAAAAAAAATATATACAGTATATATATATATATCTCAAATAAATTATTAAAAAAAGGGGGGGGACCTCTGGGCTCTTTAATAAAAAGAAATTTAAAAAAATGTAAAATGTTTTTTTATAAAAAAAAAAAAAGAGGGGTTGCCATTCGGGGCCCTTTAATAATAATAGAAAATATATACAGTATATATATATATATATATATACATTTTATTAATTTTTTATTAAAAAACGGAGGTTGCCATATGGGGCACTGGGGACCTCTGGGCCCTTTAATAATAATAATAAATATATATATATATATATATATATATATATATATATATATAATCAAATACATTATTAAAAAAAGGGGGAGACCTCTGGGCTCTTTAATAAAAAAAAAATTAAAATGTTTTTTATTATAAAAAAAGGGGGGTTGCCATTTGGGGCCCTTTAATAATAATAATAAAAATATATACAGTATATATATATATATATATATATATATATATATATATATAATTTTAATTAAAAAAAAAGGGGGAGGTTGCCATATGGGGCACTGGGGACCTTTGGGTCCCTGGGGACTTCTGTGCCCTTTAATTAAATAAATAAATAAATAAATAAATAATAAAATATATATATATAAAAAAAAATATATAAAAAAATGGGGGGTTGCCACCCGGGCCCCTTACAAAAAAAAGGGGTATTTGCCATCTAGGCCCCTTACAGGTGTACTGCCTGTACCCCCCTGATGGCGGCCCTGGTCTCAGCCTAGGCGGTCGGCGTGCTGGCTGGTGGCTCCGGTCTCCCGGTGGGGCGGGAGGCCCAGGAAGAGCGGCGGCAGAAGGCGGCGGGAGTGGGGGTGCAGAGCGGTATTTAGCCACATCGGTTAAGATCACTAAAAAAGCCAACCGCCCGCTCTATAAAAACGGTCCCGGAGCTGACGGCATCGCCCCGGTTCAACCACTTCAAGCCACAAACGCACATTTGCGTACGATCGGCGTGAAGGGGATAAGAAAAGTTTGTTTTTTTGGGTTTTATCGCAACTTTGTTTTGTTTTTTTTAACACATAACACTTTAACTTTGAAAGGTATAAACATTGCCGGAACTTTCCGATTCACGTAGATTTTTTGACACTTGGGAACATTCCATGTCAGAGGTGGAAGGACGGCGTGACTCGATGTTTTCCCCATCGCAGAGGATCCGGAATCTGATTCCACTCTCGCAGGCTTTGTCCTTGAAAAGTGACAGTTGCGCTCCTGGCGTGGAAGAAAACCGTTCTCCAAACCCCTTATCTGCCGAAGATCTGAGCCAAAACAGAAAACAACGGCTCGGCCTTTCCCGGTTGGGCCAGGCAGGAAGGCGTGGGCGGGTGTGACATCAACCTGGAGGCGGAGCTTAATCTACCTGCCCTTCATAACGAATGAGTGACAGGTGAGAGCAGGATGCAGATTCCATCTGAGAGCGACCGAGATCATCGCACAGAGCGCTGGTAACATTGTAACAAGTAAGGACTTATTTTATTTTATTTCTTATGATGAAAACCCTTGGAATGTCATAATTGCAGGGGGGGGGGCAGAACAATGACACCCTGACACTTGGGGGCCCCAGAACAATGACACCCTGACACTTGGGGGTCCCAGAACAATGACACTTGGGGGTCCAGAACAATGACACCCTGACACTTGGGGGTCCAGAACAATGACACACTGACACTTGGGGGTCCAGAACAATGACACACTGACACTTGGGGGTCCCAGAACAATGACACTTGGGGGTCCAGAACAATGACACCCTGACACTTGGGGGTCCAGAACAATGACACCCTGACACTTGGGGGTCCAGAACAATGACACCCTGACAATGACACCCTGACACTTGGGGGGGGGGGGGGTCCAGAACAATGACACCCTGACACTTGGGGGTCCCAGAACAATGACACCCTGACACTTGGGGGTCCAGAACAATGACACACCGACACTTGGGGGTCCCAGAACAATGACCCCCCCGACACTTGGGGGTCCAGAACAATGACACCCTGACACTTGGGGGTCCAGAACAATGACACACTGACACTAAGGGTTCCCAGAACAATGACACCCTGACACTTGGGGGTCCAGAACAATGACACCCTGACACTTGGGGATCCAGAACAATGACACCCCGACACTTGGGGGATCCAGAACAATGACACCCTGACACTTGGGGGTCCAGAACAATGACACCCTGACACTTGGGGGTCCCAGAACAATGACACCCTGACACTTGGGGATCCCAGAACAATGACACCCTGACACTTGGGGGTCCAGAACAATGACACCCTGACACTTGGGGGTCCCAGAACAATGACACACTGACACTTGGGGGTCCCAGAACAATGACACACTGACACTTGGGGGTCCCAGAACAATGACACACTGACACTTGGGGGTCCCAGAACAATGACCCCCTGACACCTGGGGGTCCAGAACAATGACACCCTGACACTTGGGGTCCCAGAACAATGACACCCTGACACTTGGGGGTCCCAGAACAATGACACCCTGACACTTGGGGGTCCCAGAACAATGACACCCTGACACTTGGGGGTCCCAGAACAATGACACACTGACACTTGGGGGTCCCAGAACAATGACACCCTGACACTTGGGGGTCCCAGAACAATGACACCCTGACACTTGGGGGATCCAGAACAATGACCCCCTGACACTTGCGGGTCCAGAACAATGACCCCCTGACACTTGGGGGTCCAGAACAATGACCCCCTGACACTTGCGGGTCCAGAACAATGACCCCCTGACACTTGCGGGTCCAGAACAATGACACCCTGACACTTGGGGGTCCAGAACAATGACCCCCTGACACTTGGGGGTCCAGAACAATGACCCCCTGACACTTGCGGGTCCAGAACAATGACCCCCTGACACTTGCGGGTCCAGAACAATGACACCCTGACACTTGGGGGTCCAGAACAATGACACCCTGACACTTGGGGGTCCAGAACAATGACACCCTGACACTTGGGGGTCCAGAACAATGACACCCCGACACTTGGGGGTCCAGAACAATGACACCCTGACACTTGGGGGTCCAGAACAATGACACACTGACACTTGGGGGTCCAGAACAATGACACACTGACACTTGGGGGTCCCAGAACAATGACACCCTGACACTTGGGGGTCCAGAACAATGACACCCTGACACTTGGGGGTCCCAGAACAATGACACCCTGACACTTGGGGGTCCCAGAACAATGACACACTGACACTGGGGGGTCCCAGAACAATGACACCCTGACACTTGGGGGTCCCAGAACAATGACACCCTGACACTTGGGGGTCCCAGAACAATGACACTTGGGGGTCCAGAACAATGACACACTGACACTTGGGGGTCCCAGAACAATGACACTTGGGGGTCCAGAACAATGACACACTGACACTTGGGGGTCCAGAACAATGACACCCTGACACTTGGGGGTCCCAGAACAATGACACCCTGACACTTGGGGGTCCAGAACAATGACACACTGACACTTGGGGGTCCAGAACAATGACACCCTGACACTTGGGGATCCAGAACACTGACTAATGACACTTGGGGTCCCAGAACAATGACACACTGACACTTGGGGGTCCCAGAACAATGACACACTGACACTTGGGGGTCCAGAACAATGACACCCTGACACTTGGGGATCCAGAACACTGACTAATGACACTTGGGGTCCCAGAACAATGACACACTGACACTTGGGGGCCCCAGAACAATGACACCCTGACACTTAGGGGTTCAGAACAATGACACACTGACACTTGGGGGTCCCAGAACAATGACACCCTGACACTTGGGGGTCCAGAACAATGACACCCTGACACTTGGGGGTCCCAGAACAATGACACTGACACTTGGGGGTCCCAGAACAATGACACACCGACACTTGGGGGTCCCAGAACAATGACACCCTGACACTTGGGGGTCCAGAACAATGACACCCTGACACTTGGGGGTCCAGAACAATGACACCGTGACACTTGGGGGTCCAGAACAATGACACCGTGACACTTGGGGGTCCCAGAACAATGACACACTGACACTTGGGGGTCCAGAACAATGACACCCTGACACTTGGGGGTCCAGAACAATGACACACTGACACTTGGGGGCCCAGAACAATGACACCCTGACACTTGGGGGTCCCAGAACAATGACACCCTGACACTTGGGGGTCCCAGAACAATGACACCCTGACACTTGGGGGTCCCAGAACAATGTCACCCTGACACTTGGGGGTCCCAGAACAATGACACACTGACACTTGGGGGTCCCAGAACAATGTCACCCTGACACTTGGGGTTCCCAGAACAATGACACCCCGACACTTGGGGGTCCCAGAACAATGACACCCTGACACTTGGGGGCCCAGAACAATGACACACTGACACTTGGGGGGTCCCAGAACAATGACACACTGACACTTGGGGGTCCCAGAACAATGTCACCCTGACACTTGGGGTTCCCAGAACAATGACACCCCGACACTTGGGGGTCCCAGAACAATGACACCCTGACACTTGGGGGCCCAGAACAATGACACACTGACACTTGGGGGGTCCCAGAACAATGACACACTGACACTTGGGGGTCCAGAACAATGATCCTTTTTTCTATTATAAGGAAGGTTTACATTTCTTGTAATAGGAATAAAAGTGATCCAAAGTGTCGAAATAAAAAATAAAAATAAATAAGAAAAAAATAATAATAATTAAAGCGCCCCTTCCCGCCGAAACGAACGCATATACGTAAGCAGCGCCCGCATACGAAAACGGCGTTCAAACCACACATGTGAGGTGTTCATTAGAGCGAGAGCAATAATTCTAGCCCTAGACCTCCTCTGTAACTCTAGACCTGCAACCTGTAGAATTTTTATAAACGTCGCCTATGGAGATTTTAAAGGGCAAATGTTTGTCGCCGTTCCGTGAGCGGGCGCTATTTTCGAAGTGTGACGTGTTGGGTATCAATTTACTCGGCGTAACATTATCTTTCACAATATAAAAATAAATTGTGAAAACTTTACTGTTGTCTTATTTTTTTTTATTAAAAAAAGTGATTATTTTTCCCAAAAAATTGTGCTTGTAAGACCGCTGCGCAAATAAGGTGTGACAAAAAGTATTGCAATGACCGCCATTTTATTCTAAAAATATATATATAATGTTTGGGGGTTCTAAGTAATTTTCTAGCAAAAAAAATATATATTTTAACTTGTAAACACCGAGTCTGGAAAGTAGGCCCGGTCCTTAAGTGGTTAAAGCCTTATTGATTCCCCCACGCTATCTCTAGGGGCCCCAGAACTGAAGTATAAAGGGGCCCCATGTAGAGCCCATATACAGAATGTTCATTCTGCACACCGTGAGCTGAAAACAAGGTCAGCTCATTCATTTACTGTAAACAGACGCAAACTGCTTTGTTGTGAGGAATACAAGAGCATGACATGTTTTCCTCCTTACCCTGATTATTCCTCCTCCTCCTCCGTGCCACCAGGTTCCTTCCTAAGGTCACACCCTCCGCCCTACAGCAGGATAAACACAACGCGCATACACGGGTCCTGTGTGTACAAAAGTTCACACAGGTGCGAACACAGGGGCGACCTGTCATGTGACTCAGCCGCCTGACGAGTCGCACTCCATTCAGTGCAATGGAACCGTTCTGATAGGAGCGACTCAAGTCGCTTGGACTTAAAAAAAGGTTCCTGTATGACTTGGGGGGCGACTTCGGAACGGCTTGCATTGACTTCAATACAGAAGTGTTTTTGGGAGCCGCGCTGAAGTCGCCCTGTACAGGCCGGCTTCAGAGCCAGATGAGAGCCGGGCGACTTTGAAGCCACCCCTGTGTGAACCCAGTGAGAAGAATGTCCCTTACATTGGTGATCAGTGAGAAGAATGTCCCTTACATTGGTGATCAGTGAGAATAATGTCCCTTACATTGGTGATCAGTGAGAAGAATGTCCCTTACATTGGTGATCAGTGAGAAGAATGTCCCTTACATTGGTGATCAGTGAGAAGAATGTCCCTTACATTGGTGATCAGTGAGAAGAATGTCCCTTACATTGGTGATCAGTGAGAAGAATGTCCCTTACATTGGTGATCAGTGAGAAGAATGTTCCTTACATTGGTGATCAGTGGGAAGAATGTCCCTTACATTGGTGATCAGTGAGAAGAATGTCCCTTACATTGGTGATCAGTGAGAAGAATGTCCCTTACATTGGTGATCAGTGAGAAGAATGTCCCTTACATTGGTGATCAGTGAGAAGAATGTCCCTTACATTGGTGATCAGTGAGAAGAATGTCCCTTACATTGGTGATCAGTGGAAAGAATGTTCCTTACATTGGTGATCAGTGAGAAGAATGTTCCTTACATTGGTGATCAGTGAGAAGAATGTTCCTTACATTGGTGATCAGTGAGAAGAATGTCCCTTACATTGGTGATCAGTGAGAAGAATGTTCCTTACATTGGTGATCAGTGAGAAGAATGTCCCTTACATTGGTGATCAGTGAGAAGAATGTCCCTTACATTGGTGATCAGTGAGAATAATGTCCCTTACATTGGTGATCAGTGAGAAGAATGTCCCTTACATTGGTGATCAGTGAGAAGAATGTCCCTTACATTGGTGATCAGTGAGAAGAATGTTCCTTACATTGGTGATCAGTGAGAAGAATGTCCCTTACATTGGTGATCAGTGGGAAGAATGTCCCTTACATTGGTGATCAGTGAGAAGAATGTCCCTTACATTGGTGATCAGTGGGAAGAATGTCCCTTACATTGGTGATCAGTGAGAAGAATGTCCCTTACATTGGTGATCAGTGGGAAGAATGTCCCTTACATTAGTGATCAGTGAGAAGAATGTCCCTTACATTGGTGATCAGTGAGAATAATGTCCCTTACATTGGTGATCAGTGAGAAGAATGTCCCTTACATTGGTGATCAGTGGGAAGAATGTCCCTTACATTAGTGATCAGTGAGAAGAATGTCCCTTACATTGGTGATCAGTGGGAAGAATGTCCCTTACATTGGTGATCAGTGAGAAGAATGTCCCTTACATTGGTGATCAGTGAGAAGAATTCTCCTTACATTGGTGATCAGTGGGAAGAATGTTCCTTACATTGGTGATCAGTGAGAAGAATGTCCCTTACATTGGAGATCAGTGGGAGGAATGTCCCTTACATTGGTGATCAGTGGGAAGAATGTCCCTTACATTGGTGATCAGTGAGAAGAATGTCCCTTACATTGGTGATCAGTGGGAAGAATGTCCCTTACATTGGTGATCAGTGAGAAGAATGTCCCTTACATTGGTGATCAGTGAGAAGAATGTTCCTTACATTGGTGATCAGTGAGAAGAATGTCCCTTACATTGGTGATCAGTGGGAAGAATGTCCCTTACATTGGTGATCAGTGGGAAGAATGTTCCTTACATTGGTGATCAGTGAGAAGAATGTCCCTTACATTGGTGATCAGTGGGAAGAATGTCCCTTACATTGGTGATCAGTGGGAAGAATGTCTCTTACATTGGTGATCAGTGAGAAGAATGTTCCCTACATTGGTGATCAGTGAGAAGAATGTTCTTTACATTGGTGATCAGTGGGAAGAATGTCCCTTACATTGGTGATCAGTGAGAAGAATGTCCCTTACATTGGTGATCAGTGGGAAGAATGTTCCTTACATTGGTGATCAGTGAGAAGAATGTTCCTTACATTGGTGATCAGTGAGAAGAATGTCCCTTACATTGGTGATCAGTGGGAAGAATGTCCCTTACATTGGTGATCAGTGAGAAGAATGTTCCTTACATTGGTGATCAGTGGGAAGAATGTCCCTTACATTGGTGATCAGTGAGAAGAATGTTCCTTACATTGGTGATCAGTGAGAAGAATGTTCCTTACATTGGTGATCAGTGAGAAGAATGTCCCTTACATTGGTGATCAGTGAGAAGAATGTCCCTTACATTGGTGATCAGTGAGAAGAATGTTCCTTACATTGGTGATCAGTGAGAAGAATGTTCTTTACATTGGTGATCAGTGAGAAGAATGTCCCTTACATTGGTGATCAGTGAGAAGAATGTCCCTTACATTGGTGATCAGTGAGAAGAATGTTCCTTACATTGGTGATCAGTGGGAAGAATGTCCCTTACATTGGTGATCAGTGAGAAGAATGTCCCTTACATTGGTGATCAGTGGGATGAATGTTCCTTACATTGGTGATCAGTGAGAAGAATGTCCCTTACATTGGTGATCAGTGAGAAGAATGTCCCTTACATTGGTGATCAGTGGGAAGAATGTCCCTTACATTGGTGATCAGTGGGAAGAATGTCCCTTACATTGGTGATCAGTGAGAAGAATGTCCCTTACATTGGTGATCAGTATTTTTCTATGTATATAAATAATATTTTCTATTTTTATCTCATTGAACAGGTATGAGTGACTTTTGCTCCCCACCAATCATCGTTACGTCAGACGACGATCCCTGGGATATTGACACTTCTCACTATGCGGACTGCGGCCATTTTGTGGACTGGGATCAGTTCCCCGCCAAGCCTCAGAAGAAAGGTCCCTCACATCTGGAAATGCCCTTCTCTCCCAAGGAACTCAAGCGGATGGCCAGAGAGGGTACTTGGGCCAGCCATCGAACCTTGAGAGCAGAGGCCTACAACAAGATCATCAAGGACATCAACTGCCGGATATTCACCCCCAATGAAAAGGTTTACCACGATGTAGCCGAGAGGCTCTTCGGTCATGAAGACACGATCGACTACCCTTTGCCAGAGTTTGTGGAGGGTTCTCTTCTGCCCATGTATTGTCTCACTGCCAGAGGAGAGAAGGCTGTGAAGAAAGTTCTGATCTGTATTAGTAACCAGTATCCAGACATCACCTATTCCCCCGCCTTGCCGGCGGTGGTGGCGCTCTTGATGCACTTCACCGAAGACGAGGCAGAATGTTTCGATAAGTCTTGCCGCCTCATCTCTTGCACCGATCCGCACAAGTCTTACATCGAGCAAAGCTTCTTGTCCTACGAAGCCTCAAGCATGACCTTTGGCGACTTGGCCAAGAAGTATTGTCAAGCCGGTCATAAGATGATCGTCTCCCACTGTGAAAATTCAGCAGAGGTCTTCTCTGACTGGCAAACGTGGGTCTTTGGTGACTTACCCTTCGAGTATGCCATTAGGGTCTTTGACGTTTTTCTTCTTGAGGGCAACAAAGTCTTGTATCGAGTGGCTTTGGCCCTCCTCAAACAGTACAAACTCCAAACTGATTATGTAGGACAGGACGTCAGGGGCGACCTCCAGAATTTTGTGAAGAACATCTCCCAATATGTCTGTGTAGAGAAGCTGTTAGAAAAAGCCTTCAGCATTCGACTTTTCACCCACAAAGAGATCTGGCTGCTGCACATGGCCAACAGAAAAGCCTTGTCCCAAAGTGGGATTACGGTAATGCAGCCAAGGTACGTTGTATACAGGGCTGGACTGGGACACAAATGTGGGCATGGACTTCATCCAGACCGGCCCAGGGCACAACACATCAGGGTACAGTGCACAGCACATCGGGATACAGGGCACAGCATGTACAGGGCACATCACAACAGGGCACATAGCACATCAGGGCACGGGGCACATAGCACATCAGGGCACGGGGCACATAGCACATCAGGGCACATAGCACATTTGGACACAGGGCACAGAGCACATCAGGGCACATAGTACATTAGGACACAGGGCACAGCACATCAGGGAACGGGGCACAGCACATCGGGATACAGGGCACAACATGTACAGGGCACATTACAACAGGGCACATAGCACATCAGGGCACGGGGCACATAGCACATCAGGGCACATAGCACATCAGGGCAGGGAGCACATCAGGGCACAGGGCACATAGCACATCAGAGCACATGGCATATCAGGACATAGGGCACATAGTACATCAGGGCTAGGTACAGAGCTCAGAACATCAGGATACAGGGCTCTGTAACTGCCGATTGCAGGTACCTGGTGGACATTGCGTCCGACAGGAACGCGCTTCGGCACCCGAGCGACGCGGCGCCTGTGACCCAGTCCGAAGCTCCGTGACCGCGGGACCCGCGGACCCGATCGCTGCCGGAGTCCCGCGTTCGGCCCCCAGAGCTGAAGAACGGGGAGAGGTGAGTGTAAACACAGCTTCCCCGTTCTTCACAGTGGCAGCTTCATTGATCGTGTGTTCTCTTATATAGGGAAACACGATCAATGATGTCACACGTCCAGCCCCGCCCCCTACAGTTAGAAACACATATTAGGTCACACTTAACCCCTACAGCGCCCCCTAGTGGTTAACTCATAAACTGCAATTGTCATTTTCACAGTAATCAGAACATTTTTATAGCATTTTTTGCTGTGAAAATGACAATGGTCCCAAAAATGTGTCAAAATTGTCCGAAGTGTCCGCCGTAATGTCGCAGTCACGAAAAAAAAAAATCGAAGATCGCCGCCATTACTAGTAAAAAAAAAAAATTAATAAAAATGCAATAAAACTATCCCCTATTTTGTAAACGCTATAAATCTTGCGCAAACCAATCGATAAACGTTTATTGCGATTTTTTTTACCAAAAATATGTAGAAGAATACGTATCGGCCTAAACTGAGGAAAAAAAAGTTTTTTTTAATATATTATTTATTATAGCAAAAAGTAAAAAATATTGCATTTTTTTCAAAATTGTCGCTCTATTTTTTTTTTTAGCGCAAAAAATAAAAACCGCAGAGGTGATCAAATACCACCAAAAGAAAGCTCTATTTGTGGGGAAAAAAGGACGCCAATTTTGTTTGGGAGCCACGTCGCACGACCGCGCAATTGTCAGTTAAAGCGACGCAGTGCCAAATCGCAAAAACTGTCCGGGTCCTTTACCTGCATAAAGGTCCGGGTCTTAAGTGGTTAATGAAAAAAAAAAATCTGGTGCTGGATCGATAGAACTGAACCGCCCCAACCATGCAAACGCTCGCTTTCGTTCACTTTGCAAAGGTCTCATCTGATTGGCTACCACGGGCATGACTTTTATTTTTCTCTGCGTTATTGTACTGTCTATATATATATATATGAGCTCCATTATGCTGTGCTGGGCGCGATCCCGCCGTCCCGATAACGCTGTAAAATATAATGTTGTATTTCTCGGCAGGCAGTCGGCGCACATGTCGGTCGACATCTTAAATTTCAGCTCCGAGATCGTCACGGGCCAGGAAATGAGGGTGATTTGGTCCTGGATACCGGAACGGTTTTCCTTGTACCCCCCCCGTCCTGCTGTTCTCTACGCTGGAAAACGGCTACAGCTTACAGAGGTCAGTAATCAATAGCCAAATATCTGAGAAAAGCAGATGAAGGCGTCGTCAGGGGGGAGTACTGGGGTGTCTGTGTAATACATACCTGAGTGTGTAACACACGTTTACGTAGCATGCTCCACTTCACGTGGCAAGATACACGATATTGTCAAAAGTATTGGGACGCCGGCCTTTACACACACATGGGGCCAGATTCAGGAACGAGATACACCGTCGTATCTCTGAGTTGTGGCGTCGTATCTATGCGCCCAATTCTTAGAATCAGGTTACGCATAGATTTGACTAAGATCCGACCGGCGTAAGTCTCTTACACTGTCGTATCTTAGTTGCAATTTTACGCTGGCCGCTAGGTGGCGCTTCCGTCGATTTACGCGAGGAATATGCTAATTAGGTAGTTACGCCGATTCAGAAATGTACGTACACCCGGCGCATTATCTTACGTCGTTTACGTTAGGCTTTTCCCGGCGTAAAGTTACCCCTGCAATATGAGGCGTAGCCAATGTTAAGTATGGACATCGTTCCCGCGTCGAAATTTGAAATTTTTACGTCGTTTGCGTAAGTCGTTTGCGAATAGGGCTGTACGTAAGTTACGTTCACGTCTAAAGCATTGACGATTTGCGGCGGAATTTCGAGCATGCGCACTGGGATTCTTTTACGAACGGCGCAAAAAACGTCAAATACGTGGGGTCACACTAAATTTGAATAAAACACGCCCACATCATCCAAATTTGAATTAGGCGGGCTTACGCCGGAGCACATACGTTACGCCGCCGTAACTTAGGGCGCAAGTTCTTTCTGAATACGGAACTTGCGCCCTAATTTACAGCGGCGTATCGGAGATACGTTACGCCCGCACAGTGTTACGCAGGGCTACCTGAATGGCCTCTACATGAACTTTAATGGCATCCCAGTCTTAGTCCGGAGGGTTCAATATTGAGTTGGCCCCGCCCTTTGCGGCTATAACACCTTCACCTCTTCTGGGAAGGCCGTCCCACAAGGTTTAGGAGGGTGTCTATGGGAAGGTTTCACCGTTCTTCCAGAAGAGCGTCTGTGAGGTCAGGCACTGATGTTGGACGAGAAGGCCTGGCTCGCAATCTCCACTTTATGGTGTTCTACGGGGTTGAGGTCAGGACTCTGTGCAGGCCAGTCAAGTTCCTCCACCCCAAACTCAGTTATCCATGTCTTTATGGACCTTGCTTTGTGCACTGGTCCAAACCATTTGGTGGAGGGGGGATTATGGTGTGGGGGGGAGGGGGGGGGTTATGGTGTGAGGTTGTTTTTCAAGGGATGCGCTTGGCCCCCTTAGTTTCAGTGAAAGGAACTCTTAAGGCGTCAGCTTGAACAGCTTTAACTCTTCTGGGAAGGCTGTCCACAAGGCTCCTCCATGTCTTTATGGACCTTGCTTTGTGCATTGGTGGGCAGACATGTTGGAACAGGAAGGGGCCGTCCCCAAACTCCTCCCACAAAGAGCATGGGAGCATGCAGGGGCGGACTGACAACTCATGGGGCCCCCGGGCAATAGAAGATTATGGGGCCCCTGGGCTTACAGATGGCCACCACGCCAGGAGGCAGTGCAGAGGCGGGGCAGCTAAAATCGCGGACATACTGTCCCTGGTTTTACTGAGCCTGGCATCCCTGATGGGGCCCCCTAGTTGCATGGGGCCCTCGGGCTGTGCCCGAGTGACTCAATGGTCAGTCCGCCCCTGGGAGCATGATATTGTCCAAAGTGTCTTGGTATGCTGACTCCTTAAGAGTTCCCTTCACTGGAACCAAGGGACTAAGCCCAACCCTTAAAAAACAACCCCCCACCATAATCCCCCCTCCTGACCCAACATAGAACACCTTTGGGATAAATTAGAGAGGAGACTGCAAGCCAGACCTTCTCGTCCAACATCAGTGCCTGACCTCACAGATGCTCTTCTGGAAGAATGGTCAAACATTCCCATAGACCAGGGATCCTCAAACTACGGCCCTCCAGCTGTTGCAGAACTACACATCCCATGAGGCATTGTAACACACTGACATGACTAGACATGATGGGAATTGTAGTTCCTGAACAACTGGAGGGCCGTAGTTTGAGGACCCATGCCATAGACACCCTCCTAAACCTTGTGGACGGCCTTCCCAGAAGAGGTGAAGGTGTTATAGCTGCAAAGGGGCGGGGCCAACTCAATATTGAACCCTCCGGACTAAGACTGGGGGGTCATTAAAGTTCATGTGGGTGTAAAGGCCGGCGTCCCAATACTTTTGACAATATAGTTTATATCAAAGGCAAGCTCCCCTTTCCACACCTCCCATGATGCCTTGCAAGCCAACCCCCAACAGAAACAAGCAGTGATAATTGTTTATCTAATTGCAGATTTTATGCGCACTGTGAAGGGTTCGAACCGACCGTCCTGCTCATCAAAACAACTACCAGCAAGGTGATCCTCGGCGCCAAGAAAAAACCTATCAAGTTTTTATTTGTTGCTTTTTTTTTTTCTTTTTATTTGTGCCAACAAATTCTGCGAATGATAAATTGGCGCACAGTATTGATGGTTGTTATTCGCGTTTCCCATCCTTTGTATGGAGAGATCTGAATTTGGCGTCTCTCTCTCTCTCTGTTGTTTCTCAGGTGTTGGGGGCTTTTCTCTCCACCGACTGGAATGAGCGCAGGAAGTGCGGCGGACAAGTGGCCACCTTCTTCGGCACCGGAGAATGCTTTGTGTTCACCGTAAGTCGTCCCCGATGTAGTTCTATATATATGATAATATAAGTACACCCCTCGGTCACATTCCTCGTATCTTTTCATGTGACAACACTGAAGAAATTACACTTTGGGCCAGATTCTCAAAAGAGTTACGCCGGTGTATCTACAGATACACCGGCGTAATTCGAAAATCCCGCCGGCGTATCATTGTTTTGTATTCGCAAAACAAGATACGCCGGAATTAGGCTAGGATCCGACTGGTGTAAGTCACTTACACCATCGGATCCTAAATGCAGTACTACGCTGGCCACTAGGTGGCGTTTACGTTCAGGTTTCATTTGACTATGCAAATGAGCCTGATACGCCGATTCCCGAACGAATTTGCGCCGCGTCGTCGTCGTTTCCGTAAGCGTAAGGTTACCCCAGCTATATGAGGGGTAACCTTACGCCAGTCCGCCGTATGCCATGTTAAGTATGGCGTCGGGTCCGCGTCGTCTTTTTCCGTCGGTTACGTCGTTTTACTAACTCGTCCGCGAATACGACTTTACGTCAATGACGCTCACGTCGGCGCCATTGACGTTTCCCGTCGTGAGCTGGAGCATGCGCACTGGGCTATTTTTCAGCCCGGCGCATGCGCAGTTCGATCGTCGCGGGGGCGCGCTTAATTTGAATACAAGCCACCCCCTTTGAATTACACGGCCATACGCCGGGCCATTTACACTACGCTGCCGCAAATTACAGAGCACGTGCTTCGCGAATACGGCACTTGCTCCAGTAAGTTGCGGTGGCGTAGTGTAAATGACTTACACTACGCCTACGCCGTTTCTTAGAGAATCTGGCCCTTTGTATCTACAATGTTGTATAGTGAGTGTACAGCTTGGTACAAGTTGATCTCGGTCTCTTGTTCCAGCACTGTGAAGGCTTTTTTAGATGTTGTTTGGCAAACTCTAATCTGGCCTTCCTGTTTTTGAGGCTCACCAATGGTTTCCATCTTGTGGTGAACCCTCTGTATTCACTCTGGTGAAGTCTTCTCTTCATTGCTGTCTTTGGCACACATACACCTCCCTCCTGGAGAGTGTTCTTCACCTGGCCAACTGTTGTGAAGGGTGTTTTCTTCACCAGGGTAAAGAATTCTTCCGTCATCCACCACAGTTGTTTTCCGTGGTCTTTTGGTGTTGCTGAGCTCACTGGTGCGTTATTTCTTTTTAAGGACCTTTCAAAACAGTTGATTTGGCCACACCTAATGTTTTTGCTATCTCTCTGATGGGGTTGTTTTGTTTTTTTTTTCAGCCTAATGATGGCTTGCTTCACTGATAGTGACAGCTCTTTGGGTCTCATATTGAGAGTTGATAGCAACAGATTCCAAATGCAAATAGCACACTTGAAATTAACTCTGAAAGTCTGCAGTTAAAGCACATCTTGTTCGTTTCATTTCAAATCCATTGTGGTGTATAGAGCCAAAAAGATTGGAATTGTGTCGATGTCCCAATATTTATGGACCTGACTACATGGTACAGTCTAAAAAGGGTGGTACTAGAAGGTGGATAGGGGGTGGAACCAAGGGATTGTGCTCAGAGGTGGGTAGGGGTGGAGACAAGGGACAAGCTTAGAGGTGGGTAGGGGTTGGAGCCAAGGCACGGTGCTCAGAGGTGGGTAGGGGGTGGAGACAAGTGACAGTGCTCAGAGGTGGGTAGGGGGTGGAGACAAGGGACAGTGCTCAGAGGTGGGTAGGGGGTGGAGACAAGGGACGGTGCTCAGAGGTGGAGACAAGTGACGGTGCTCAGAGGTGGGTAGGGGTTGGAGCCAAGGCACGGTGCTCAGAGGTGGGTAGGGGGTGGAGACAAGGGACGGTGCTCAGAGGTGGGTAGGGGTGGAGACAAGGGACGGTGCTCAGAGGTGGGTAGGGGGTGGAGACAAGGGGTGATATGGAAGGAGGGAATACCTGCACCTATTCCCTGGGTACCATGAATGTTTGTTATATTATTTGTTATGAGTATTTCCTATAATCGTCAGCCCCATCTAGTGCCCATAATGCGGTATTATTTTTACAGTTTTTGTTTTCCCCTCCCCAGGTCCAGCCAGAGATGGAGAGATACGAGTGGGTCGTGGTGAAGAAGCCAGAGATGGGCAAGGTGGCCCCGCCTTCCCCACGCTCCAGACCTCGCTCCTACTCCCACGGGGCCCATATAGCTTTACCCCCGCAACGCCCTCATTCATCGAGTATGAGCTCTGCGCCCAGTAGCTTTTCAGAGTCCTCCAACTTTCTGAATGTCCCCATGGAAGGAAACCCAAGCCGGTTATCTCCGTTCCTGTCCGTCCGTCACTTCCAGCTGCCTTCCAAAACTGCCTCCATGTTTATGTCTGGCAACAGCCAAGGTTTTATCATAGGTAAGGTGGATGGAAACCATTAGAGAGGGCACATCGGGTGCGTGGCCTGGCTTGAGTCAAGGCTGAGGTTACCACTCAGCACACCCCTCCAGGACATCTAGACCTTTAGGAGCCACCCATTGTTCTTTGAAGGTTTTATCATGGGTAAGGTTGGTGGAAACCATTATAGAGGGCACATTGGGGGTGTGGCCCGGTTGGAGTCAAGGCTGAGGTTACCACTCTACACACCACTCCAGTACACCTAGATGTGCAACCTTTAGGGGCCACCCCATTGTTCTCTGAAGTTTATATCATAGGTAAGGTGGGTGGAAACCATTATAGAGGGCACATTCAGGGTGTTGCCCGGTTGGAGTCAAGGCTGAGCTTACCACTCTACACACCATTCCAGGACATCTAGACTAGGGGCTACCCCATTTTTCTCTGGAGGGGTTATCATAGGTAAGGTGGGTGGAAACCATTATAGAGGGTACATCGAGGGTGTGGCCTGGTTGGAGTCAAGGCTGAAGGTTACCAATCTGCACACCACTCCAGGACATCTAGACCTTTAGGAGCCACCCCATTGTTCTCTGAAGGTTCTATCATAGGTAAGGTGGGTGAGAACCATTATGGAAGGCACAAACCCATAGCAGCCAACAGAGGTCTAGTAGAACCATTTTGGATAGAGGCGTCTCCTGCAGTATGCTCCGTAGCAGTGGTAAAGGATTGGTCCTCCAAAAATCTGTACTCTAGTGATTGGCAGATGATGGGATGATTAAGCCACCCCGATGGCTTCTTCTTTTTCTTGAGGGATTCCAGTGGTCAGATTTCTGCTTTCACTCCTCTAGATCTTCATGTTTGAGGCAGCAACTCCATCACTCTGTTGGACTACATCCAGAGAACGCAGGGCATGGGCCCTGTGACGAACCCTTGTCCTCAAAAGGACTATGTCCGCCGTCAATGCTTCCTCTGTTCAGAACCAGCACTATCCAAGACTCTATAGCCCACCCAGTCAATAGCCGCAAACAAGTGTAGGGTAAAAATTAGCAGACTAACTTTATTCAAGCACATGGTACAACAGATAACTAACTCAGAGACACTTCCCCCCTCCCTTGGATTCAGGGCAGGTTAAACTGTGACTCCCGTCACAGGCCCTAAGCAGGAACAAATGGTACAGCATGATGGGGGTGGGCGTGGCATACTCCCGATGACCTCAGTCCGGCCCCCTAAAGTCTGAAGGACAGTAAAATGGCCCTTTGGTTAGAAAGTTTGGAGACCCCTGCTATTGGCCATACAGGCGTAGATGTGATGGTCAGGTGCCCACATACCTTTAGTTGTCTTTCAGAATTGTATTTATTTTTCCCACCAGCTGACCAAACCTTCTCCTTTTTTTTTGCTCCATTCCAGGTGGTGGAGGGGGTCAGGCCTTAAACATTGACGCAGATCTGAACATTGGGCGGACGGAGCACTGCGAGACCTTCGACAACCCGCCGCTTTGCGAGGAGAACTTTCACATCCAGCACCTGGAGGTCTGGGGCTACCAAAATTCCTAAATTGCCCAGATAGACCACAAGAAAAGACTATTGTATAAATCACAGATGGGTGTGGTGGCTAGAGCCGGCGCCGCGCTCTTCTTATCCGCACAAAATGGCCTCCGACGTTCCGGCATCTCCGCTCTCCATCCACCGAATTTTACTTAGGAGAGCGCTCTGAAGACAGAATAGACTAGAAGATGAGAACAAAGCCAAAGAAAGACTTCCTATTAAAACTGGATTGAAAGACGTCTTTGCCTCGTGCATTCTGCAATACGGACTGTTCGAGCTGCAAGGGCCCCTGGACACACTACTGAATATGTGCACATTTGTGTTTTTTTGTATTCGTAAATTTCAAATGCGTTTTTAAAAAAACGTTCTTGGTGGATAGGGACTGTACTGCTATTGCACCACGGAATGGCCCCTAGCACCCTAGACAAAGGTCTGCTCCACCAATGGGACAATGATGTCCTCACCGGGTCTATGTGCTTCTTTATACAATGAATGCAATTCATACAATATGAGTGCGTTCCTGGGGAAGACTTATGCCCCGTACACAAGAGCGGTTTTCCCGTCGGAAAAAAAAAATATGATGTTTTTTCCCAACGGAATTCCTCTCAAGCCTGCCTTGCCTACACATGGTCACACAAAAGTCCATGCCCAGTGGGTGTCCTCTCTTGGGGTGCCCAGATAACCAACCACACAGAGACCTTACGTGCCCTTGCGAGTCACTGTGTCCCTGATCAGAGGAGAACTACAGACTTGAGAGGCTTGTATCTGCTTCTGCCTGTTTACACTGCCGTGGATAACGTGCCCGCGTACGGGCGCGCGCCCGCCCCTTCCTCTTTTGCCCTCATAAAGAGCGCCCCAGACCCAGGGCGGTATGCCTAGATAACCAACCACACAGAGACCTTACGTGCCCCGAGTCACTGTGTCCCTGATCAGAGGAGAACTACAGACTTGAGAGGCTTGTATCTGCTTCTGCCTGTTTACACTGCCGTGGATAACGTGCCTGCGTACGGGCGCGCGCCCGCCCCTTCCTCTTTTGCCCTCATAAAGAGCGCCCCAGACCCAGGGCGGTATGCCTAGATAACCAACCACACAGAGACCTTACGTGCCCCGAGTCACTGTGTCCCTGATCAGGGGAGAACTACAGGCTTGAGAGGCTTTTATCTGCTTCTGTCTGTTTACACTGCCGTGGATAACGTGCCTGCGTACGGGCGTGCGCCCGCTCCTCCTTTGTCCTCATAAAGACCGCCCCCGACCCAGGGCGGTATGGCGTGCTGAGAGGAAGCAGGATTCTCCTGCATCATGGCAGTGAGGAAAAAAAAGAACTGATCGCTCCCTAGCAGAGAGTGTGCTGTCTGAACCGACCCGACACTGACTGGAGCTTGGTGAGTAAAACGCAAATCTCTACTCCCTCTAGTGGCGGAAATAGAGAAGACACACACAAGGAAAACATTTTTAAGGATAAAATGCTTAATACTTTTTTCCTGCTTACCTCAGCCACGCCGCAGGTTTGCTGAAAATCAGACCAAAACCAATCTTCACCCATCACGGCGGGTATTGTGTGCCAACCTTCAGGGATATGGGTTCCTACTTAAAGGATGCCTCTTCCCTGGGCCTTGTAAAAGACTCTGCCAGGACTTTTAGCGTTTGTAAAAAAGCAAAAGTGCTGGACCCTAGAGCCCAGTCCTCCAAAGAAGGACATTACAGGCGACACCTCGTGCGCGGGGCACGGATACCATCCAATTGTGGCGTAATAATTTAAGCGTCTTGGACGGACCCGAAGTATAGCTCTTTTGCCCCAGGGGCCTCTATGGCACAGCTTCCTTTAGCACTACCCTCATCGCGTCCAATCTTCTTAGACACTGGCGAAAAAACAAAAGGTACTTCCTGTATGGGAGGGGTTATATGGAGGGGAACTTGTTCTCATTGGTTGTGCCAGTGTCCAATCACCTCTGGTGACCCTTACAACCCACAATGACTAAGCTCTGGGTCCCGTGGTGTACGATAAAGAAAATAGATCCTGCTCTCTTTTTTTTCCCCGTTAGTTTTCCTGTGGGGAAAAAGTCCAATGGAGCACACACGCGGTTGGGATTCCCGACGAAAAGCTCTCATCGCAGTTTTTCCGACGGGAAAACCGGTCGTGTTTACGGGGCATAACAGCGGCATGTCTTGGCTGGAGGGCGGGGGTGGGGGAGAAAGAATGCAGTAGCATGGTTCCATCACACGTATTTGTAGTCTGGTTCTCAAAGTTTTCGACAACTAAAAATTGTTGTCGGAAATTCCGACCGCCCGCCCCCGCCCAAAGTGACTCCCGTCACAATACATATCTAGATTATGAGTTACGTTTTATGCAATGTTCATTACTGTGACTATAAAACATGTCGATGTTCCTGAATAAAGATGTCATTGTCATTAGTTAGATCTTGTGTGGTGCAGCAACCCAATGAGGTCCCTTCCGTGTTCATAGGAAGGACTTACCGAAGGTTCTGTGTGTCACGTGTGATCTCATTCCCAAGATTATTTAATGATGGACTATAAAATATCATCGGGTTGTTGGATCTGAGGAACTGACCATGGAACGTTCATAAACATTCCGACATCCGCTCTTCAGACACTTTCCGAGGCGGTCATTTCTGCCGCCGCCCCCCCCAGATCATTTCTTGGGAGCCAATGACTCTGATACCCCGGATCCCGGCTTATGTCACATTCTACAAACCCCCCCCCCCCCCCACAATCTGTATCCCCATTACACCTACTATGCACTTCTATAATACCTCACTATGCACCCCCAAAAACACCCCACTGTACCCCACTATTGTACCTCACTGTCCACCCATTATACCTCACTATGCACCCCCACATACTATACCCCCAAATACACCCCACTGTGCCCCACTATTATACCTCACTGTCCCCCCCATTATACCTCACTATGCACCCCCACATTCTATACCCCCAAATACACCCCACTGTGCCCCACTATTATACCTCACTGCCCCCCCCATTATACCTCACTATGCACCCCCACATACTATACCCCCAAATACACCCCACTGTGCCCCACTATTATACCTCACTGTCCCCCCCATTATACCTCACTATGCACCCCCACATACTATACCCCCAAATACACCCCACTGTGCCCCCCTATTATACCTCACTGTCCCCCCCATTATACCTCACTATGCACCCCCACATTCTATACCCCCAAATACACCCCACTGTGCCCCACTATTATACCTCACTGTCCCCCCCATTATACCTCACTATGCACCCCCACATACTATACCCCCAAATACACCCCACTGTGCCCCTCTATTATACCTCACTGTCCCCCCCATTATACCTCACTATGCACCCCCACATACTATACCCCCAAATACACCCCACTGTGCCCCACTATTATACCTCACTGTCCCCCCCATTATACCTCACTATGCACCCCCACATACTATACCCCCAAATACACCCCACTGTGCCCCACTATTATACCTCACTGTGCCCCCCATTATACCTCACTATGCACCCCCACATACTATACCCCCAAATACACCCCACTGTGCCCCACTATTATACCTCACTGTCCCCCCCATTATACCTCACTATGCACCCCCACATTCTATACCCCCAAATACACCCCACTGTGCCCCACTATTATACCTCACTGTCCCCCCCATTATACCTCACTATGTACCCCCACATTCTATACCCCCAAATACACCCCACTATTATACCTCACTGTCCCCCCCATTATACCTCACTATGCACCTCCATATTCTATACCCCCCATTATACCTCACTGTGTCCCCCCCATTATACCTTACTATGCACCCCATATTCTGTACCCCCAATACACCCCACTGTGCCCCCCCCCTATTATACCTCACTGTCCACTCCCCACATTCTTTAGACCCATTAAAACCTACTATGCACTCCTATAATACCTCACTATGCACCCCCATATTCTTTACCCCCATTACACACAACTGTGCCCCCCCTTCATCATACCTCACTGTGCACCCCCACATTCAATACCCCATTACACCCCACTGTGCCCCCCATTACACCCAACGGTGCCCCCATAATACCTCATTGTGCACGCCCACATTCTATACCCCATTACACCCAACTGTGCCCCCCACATTACACCTCACTGTGCACCCCCCCCCCGCATTTTATACCCCCATTACACCCCACTGTGCCCCCCTATTATACCTCCCTCCCCCCGCATTCTATACCCTATTACACCTCACTGTGCCCCCCCATTACACCTCACTGTCCACTCCCCATTCTGTACCCTCATAACACCTACTATGCACTCCTATAATACCTCACTATGCACCCCCATATTCTTTACCCCCCATTACACCCCAACTGTGTCCCACCATAATACCTCACTATGCACCTCAAAATTCTATAGCCCCATTACACCTCACTGTGCCCCCCATTACACCCAACTGTGCCCCCCATAATACCTCACTATGCATCTCAAAATTCTATACCCCCATTACACCCCACTGTGCCCCCCATTATACCTCACTCCCCCCACATTCTATACCCGACACCCCACTGTGCCCCCCATTATACCTCACTTCCCCCGCATTCTATACCCGACACCCCACTGTGCCCCCCATTATACCTCACACCCCCGCATTCTATACCCCTTTACACCCCACTGTGCCCCCTATTATACCTCACTCCCCCCGCATTCTATACCCCATGACACCCCACTGTGCCCCCCATTATACCTCACTCCCCCCCCCCCGCATTCTATACCCCATTACACCCCACTGTGCCCCCCATTATACCTCACTCCCCCCCCCCGCATTCTATACCCCATTACACCCCACTGTGCCCCCCATTATACCTCACTCCCCCCCCCCGCATTCTATACCCCATTACACCCCACTGTGCCCCCCCATTACACCTCACTGTCCACTCCCCACATTCTATACCCTCATTACACCTACTATGCACTCCTATAATACCTCACTATGCACCCCCACATTCTATACCCCCATTACTCCCCAATGAACCCCCTATTATACCTCACTGTGCCCCCCACATTCTATACCCTCATTACACCTACTATGCACTCCTATAATACCTCACTATGCACCCCCACATTCTATACCCCCATTACTCCCCAATGAACCCCCTATTATACCTCACTGTGCCCCCCACATTCTATACCCCATTACACCGCACTGTGCCCCCCATTATACCTCACAGCCCCGCATTCTATACCCCATGACACCCCACTGAACCCCCTGTTATACCTCACTGTGCACCCCCACATTCTGCACCCCATTATTCCCCAATGAACCCCCTATTATACCTCACTGTGCACCCCCACATTCTGTACCCCATTACACCCCACTGTTCCCCCCATCATACCTCACACCCCCGCATTCTATACCCCATTGTGCCCCTCATTACACCTACTATGCACTCCTATAATACCTCACTATGCACCCCCACATTCTATACCCCATTACTCCCCAATGAACCCCCTATTATACCTCACTGTGCACCCCCACATTCTATACCCCATTACTCCCCAATGAACCCCCTATTATACCTCACTGTGCACCCCACATTCTATACCTCATTACACCCCCACTGTTCCCCCCATTATACCTCACACCCCCGCATTCTATACCCCATGACACCCCACTGAACCCCCTGTTATACCTCACTGTGCACCCCCACATTCTATACCCCATTAAACCCCACATTCTATACCCCATTGTGCCCCCCGTTACACCTCACTGTCCACTCCCCACATTCTGTACCCCCAATACACCCCACGGTGCCCCCCTCCCCATTCTTTCCCCAAAGGGAGGACTGCCTATCTCCCCAATCAGCGACCCTTCTCAGAAACCTCCTGGCAATTCACAACGCATGCGTGCTTAGCAGAAAGCCGAGACTGCCTCCACTGCGCATGCGGAAGAAGGGGAGGCGCGCCTCCCCATTGGAGGTGTCAGCGCGCCTGCGCAGAGCTCGGTTCCCACGGCAACGGGTAAACACAAGGAAGAGCCGGTTACTAGGAGACCGGAGGAAGCGGCAGACAGAAATCATCTCAAGACATGGAGTCCGAGGGGCAGGAGGGAGACATGCAGCTGGAGCTGGACTCAGTCATCGGCTTTAATGGTGAGAGGGGGGGGGCGAAGGGGCCCCAAACCCAGCAGGGGCCCCACTGGGATGACTCCACTTGTCTTCTGATCTTTGTAACTTTGTATTTATTTTATTTTATATGTTATATATCACATACACAGTATATATATATATCTATACATCACATATACAGTATATATATCTATCTATACATCACATACACAGTATATATATCTATCTATACATCACACACACAGTGGGCCATATTCTTAGAGATCTCCGGCGGCGTAACGTATGTCCTTTACGTTACTCCGCCGCAAGTTTAACTGGCAAGTGCCTGATTCCCAAACCACTTACCTGTAAACTTGCGGCGGCGTAGCGTAAAGTCCACCCGCGTAAGCACTCCTAATTCAAATGGTAGGGGGCGTGGATCATTTAAATTAGGCGCGCTCCCGCGCCGATCGTAATGCGCATGCTCCGTCGGGTAAATTACCCGACGTGCATTGCGCTAAATGACGTCTCACGGACGTCATTTGTTTTGACGGTAACGTAAATGGCGTCCATCGCCATTCACGGACGACTTACGCAAACGATGTTAAATTTTCAAATTTCGACGCGGGAACGACGGCCATACTTAACATTGAGTACGCCACCTAGTGGGCATGTTTTTCTTTACAGCCGTGTATGGAAACGACGTAAAATCACTACGACGGGCAAGCGTACGTTAGAGATTCGGCGTGACTAGTCATTTGCATATTCTACGCTGACCGCAAAGGAAACGCCACCTAGCGGTCAGCATAGATATTGCAGCCTAAGATACAACGGCGCAGGCCGTCTTTTCTTAGGCATGTTTAAGTGTATTCTCTAACAGAGATACGCTTAAACATATCTAAGATACAACGGCTTGCACCGTCCTATCTTAGCTTGCAATTTTTTGGATGGCCGCTAGGTGGCGCTTCCATTGCGGCCGGCGTAGATTATGTAAATGAGCTTTTACGACAATTCCCGAACGTACGCCCGGCCGACGCAGTCGATTTACACCGTTTCCGTAAGGCCTTAGGAGGCCTAAAGTTATTCCACCTATGAGGTGGAATAACAATGTTAAAGTATGGCCGCCGTTCCCGCCGCGAGGTTGGAATTTTTTACGTTGTTTGCGTAAGTCGTCCGCGAATCGGGAGTTACATAGTTTACGTCCGCGTCTAAATCAATAGGCCCGTACGGCGTACTTAGCCGCAATGCGCCCTGGGAAAAATGTAGGCGCCCGCGCGAATGCGCAGTAAGAAAAAACGTCAAAAAACGTGAGGTCAAGCCTCATTAGCATTAAACACGCCCCCCCCCAACCCATTTAAATTAGGCGCCCTTACGCCCGCCGTGTTTACACTACGCCGCCCTAAGTAAGGAGGTAGGTGCTTTCTGAATCATGTACTTTCCTCTCTTACTTAAGGTGGCGTAGTGTAAACACGCTAGGCTACGCCAACCTATTTTTAGGCGCCCCTACCTGAATCTACCCAATAATGTCGGCTTTATTACGAAGCATCGATAACAGGAGTTGTGAACGTTTTTCTGGAATATTGAGTCCTCTGACGTTAAGAGAAATAATCTTAGTCGGTGGTTTGGCCGTATCAATGTTTGGACTAGTCATTTTATATTTAAAGTGTATGATTGTAAATTGTGGCAGGCTAGAGTGAATCAAAGAGGTAAAATGGTTATTGAATTGAAAGGGGGTGTACAAAAGCCCTAAAGATCGGGCAGGGAAACAGGGAGAGGTTCTGCAATGGGGGGCACAAGGACCTTGCAATGGGGGGCACAAGGACTTTGCAATGGGGGGCACAATGACTCCGCAATGGGGGCACAGTAAAGGCTGCAATGTGGGGCACAATGACTCTGCAATGGGGGGCACAATGACTCTGCAATGTGGGGCACAATGACTCTGCAATGGGGGGCACAAGGACTCTGCAATGGGGGGCACAAGGACTCTGCAATGGGGGGCACAAGGACTCTGCAATGGGGGGCACAAGGACTCTGCAATGGGGGGCACAATGACTCCGCAATGGGGGCACAGTGAGGCTGCAATGTGGGGCACAATGACTCTGCAATGGGGGGCACAAGGACTCTGCAATGGGGGGCACAATGACTCTGCAATGGGGGGCACAATGACTCCGCAATGGGGGCACAGTGAGGCTGCAATGTGGGGCACAGTGAGGCTGCAATGAGGCTGCAATGTGGGGCACAGTGAGGCTGCATTGATGAGCACAGGTGAGGCTGTGCTGAGGGGAACTGATAAAGTTGTTGTTAATATTTATTTCCGTAACTTAATTCTGCATAAAACATTTAAGTGTCATTTTATGAGATCATTTATGAGGGCGTGATTAGCGGGCAGAATTAGGGGCGGAGCAGGGTAGGGATTGGGTTGGGCAACTGATGGCGAGTAACCCTTGAGGCCTGGTTAGTGGCTCAAGACTTGAAATTTTGAGCCCTGATATAGACAATGCATTTGGGTTGGTGGGATTTGGTACTAAAAGAGAGATAGTCCTCCCAAACAAGGGACATCTGGGAGCTGTTGGGTGCCTTATGTCTGACATTGGCAATTTCCGAATCTCACACGCTGCCTACTTAGGAGATGGGAGGCAGCATACAGGAGGTCAGGTCGGCAGCTTCAGACTTCAGTTGATCCTTGGCCTTCCACAGTGGTAGTTCCCATACTTCCATCTTGACAAGCTTTGAGGTCCAGGGTCACCAGATGTCTGACAGCGGTTGCCTTGACCTCAGGTGCTACCTACTAAGGAGCTGGAAGACAACATACGGTAGGTCAGGTTCTATCACAAAGGGATGAACAAACCCCTTTGCAATAGCTCTGGGCAAGTGACAGGACCTCCGGTGCTGCCTACTAAGGAGCTGGGAGGCAGCATGCGGGATTTGAGGCAGTTGCAGTTATTAGACTTCTGTTGACCCTTGACCTTCCACAGTGGTAGTTCCCATACTTGAGGTCCAGGGTCACCTGATGTCTCACAGCGGTTTCCTTGATCTCAGGTGCTACCTACTAAGAAAATGGAAGACAACATGGGGTAGGTCAGGTGGTTGACATGGCTGCTGATCTGTCAAAGACCAAACAAGGGACATTTGAAACATTTCTATAAGCTTGAGGTCACCTGATGTCTTAAAGTGGCTGCCTTGGCAAGTCCCGGACCTCAGGTGCTGCCTACTAAGGAGCTGGGAGGCAGCAGGCACGTATTTCAGGCAGTGAACAGACCTGCAGCTTTCAGACTTCAGTTGGCCCTTGAACTTCCACAGTGGCAGTTCCTATACTTCTGTCTTGAGAAGTGTTGAGGTCCAAGATCACCTGATATCTGAAAGTGGCTGCCTTGGCAAGACCTGGACCGACCTCAGGTGCTGCCTACTAAGGAGCCGGGAGGGCAAATGCCAGACTTCATGCACTGCCTACTAAAGAGCTGGGAGGCAGCATATAGTATTTCAGGCAGTGGATGGACCAGCAGCTTTCAGACTTCAGTTGTCCCTTGACCTTCCACAGTGGCAGTTCCTATACTTCTGTCTTGAGAAGTGTTGAGGTCCAAGGTCACCTGATATCTGAAAGTGGCTGCCTTGGCAAGTCCCGGACCTCAGGTGCTGCCTACTTAGGAGCCGGGAGGGCAAATGCCAGACTTCATGCACTGCCTACTAAGGAGCTGGTAGGCAGCATATACGTTTTTTTAGGCAGTTGACAGACCAGCAGTTTTCAGACTTCTGTTGACCCTTGACCTTCCACAGTGGCATTTCCTATACTTCTGTCTAGACCAGCTTTGAGGTCCAGGGTCACCTGATGTCTGACAGTCGTTGCCTTGGCCTCACGTGCTGCCTGATAAGAAGCTGGAAGACAACATGCAGCAGGTGAGGTGGTTGACATGGCCGGTGACCTGGCAAAGACCACAGTGATGGCAGTTCCCATATTACTGAACCATCATGATGATTACCAGCCTCTCTCAGCAGCTGCTAGCTGTTGATGGAAAGTTGCCTCCACTTCGCAAACTTAACCAACCTTACCCTTCCAGGCCACGTGCCCTCTGGGCTGATCTCTCACCCGGACCGGGAGCACCTCATCTACCCCTTAGGATGCACCGTCGTCATTGAGAATCTCAACAAACACAAGCAGTACTTTCTTCATGGCCACACCAACAATGTCTCCTGTGTGGCCATCTCCAAAAACGGACGGTACCTGGCATCAGGGCAAGTCACCTACATGGGATTCAAGGTCAGTTTCCCATCATCCCTATCAATCCCTCTCATATTTACCATGCTGTACATTCACACCTAGCGTCTAGCCCGTGTATGAGCCTCCGGTGTTTAGGTGAGGCTGGGAGGTACACTGCCGGCCAATGTTGCTGCTAGAAATCATGGGGCCCCATACAGCCTACCTGTGGGGGCCCCCCACCCCAGCCTGGGTGGGTTTGTGGGGGCAGGGATTCAGATGCATGAACAAATCACGTATTCACATGACCAGAGTACCCGTGTGATTGGGCCGTTAATTATGTTTTCTTTAAATATTTTTTTTAATTCGTTGCATTTTTTAATAGCCCAGAGGGAAGGGGGAGGGGTGGGACGGGACGGGGGAATTGGTGAAATATAGGGGGTCTAAACAGACCCCTGATGTCTCACCTTTGAGAAAGAGAATGTGATTGAGGAGACAATTCCTGCTACAGAATTAAAGAACAGGAAGCAGTCCATCCAGAGACTTCCTGCTCATTCACAAACTGAAGCATAGTAAACATGGGGGAGGGGACACAGGGGGATCAAAGCATCAGATGAAGGAGATTCTTGATAGGAGAGGGTGTGATCGGAGTGGTGAAATGGGCCAATCCCTGAAACTGATCCCCCTGTGGCTCCTCCTGCAGCAGCTGACAGTCAGCAGGAGAGAGAAGAGGAAATGATTGCTGTGCTGCAGGGAGGGAGAACTACCTGCATCATTATAAAGCAACCTGGGCCCCCCTATTGAACTGATGGGTCCTGGGCCCCCCTGGTTGAACTGATAGGTCCTGGGCCCCCCTGGTTGAACTGATGGGTCCTGGGCCCTCCTGTTGAACTAATGAGGCCCAAGCCCCCATACAAGAGGGTTGGTGCTACCCCTTTATCAGCAGCTGCAACAGCTGTCAGCTTCTCATAGACTTTGACAGGCTGCCAGCAGCAGGGCCGCTGATAAAGGGGTAGTACCAACCCTCTTGTATGGGGGCCTGTGACCCATCAGTTCAACAGGGGGGGCCCAGGTCCCCATACAAGAGTATTGGTTCTACCCCTTTATCAGTGGCCGCAACAGCTGTCAGCTTCTCATACACTTTGACAGGGCTGCCAGCAGCAGGGCCACTCTGATAAAGGTGTAGCACCAACTCTCTTGTACGGGGGCCCGGGCCCCAACAGTTCAACAGGAGGGCCCAGGTCCCCATACAAGAGGATTGGTGCTACCCCTTTATCAGCGGCCGCAACAGCTGTCAGCTTCTCATAGACTTTGACAGGGCTGCCAGCGGCAGGGCCGCTGATAAAGGGGGAGCACGGCTATCTTGTACGGGGGCCCGGGCCCCCATACAAGGGTTGGTGCTACCTCTTTATCAGCAGTCCTGCTGCTGGCAGCCCTGTCAAAGTCTATGAGAAGCTGACAGCCACTGCGGTTGGACAGGGCAGGACAGGGCCCTGATTGGTACTTATAATAGTACAGTATGCGCCCAGGGATGAATGCTCGGAATGTAAACAGTCTGCATTCTGAACATTCATCCCTGGGAGCATACTGCACTAAACATATGTAGCACTCAGTGTACCGTCCAGCCACAGCAGCTGCCAGCTTCTCATGCACTTGGGTAGGCCGCCGGCATCGGAGTTGGACGGTGTGCCTTTGCCTTCCAGCCGCACACAAATGCGCAGCCTCACGCTAAACACTAAATGTACACGAGGCCTTAATAAACTTCTCCTGTATATGAATATTATTTTTCTCTCTCTCTAGGCGGACATTTTCTTGTGGGATTATGCTAAGAGAGAGTCTTGCGGCAAACTGACCCTGCACAAAGTGAAAGTGGAGGCCCTGGCATTCTCACCAAACGACCAATACCTGGTGTCACTGGGAGGGCAGGATGATGGCAGGTATGTCGGGGCAGCCATGTGGCACAGATAGATTACGGCATAACCTGCCAACGTCATTAGAATCAGTGAAGTCACCTAAGAATGCCATTCTTCGGCAAATAATGTCCCACTTCCTTCTTTTAGACACCATTAGAGGGGAAGCCATGCTGTGTGCGCATATTTTAGGTTGTTATTGAACAGTTTACCTGAAAAAGTCATTGTGCATTGGTGGGCATTCATGTTGGAACAGGAAGGGGCCGTCCCCAAACTGTTCCCACAAAGTTGGGAGCATGAAATTGTCCAAAATGTCTTGGTATGCCGACGCCTTAAGAGTTCCTTTCACTGCAACTAAGGGGCCAAACCCAACCCCTGAAAGGGGCCAAGCCCATCCCCTGATAAACAACCCCACCCCGTAATCCCCCCTCCACCAAATGGTTTGGACCTGTGCACAAAGCAAGGTCCATAAAGACATGGGTGAGTGAGTGCAAAGGGCGGGGCCAACTCAATATTGAACCCTACAGACCAAGACCCTACGACCACTTTTATCTACAGGTAAGCCTAAATTAAGGCTTACCTGTGGGTTCTGGAAATATTTCCTAAACCTCCACGGTTTAGGAGATGGTTACAATAGAGACAAGCGCCAATGTCTACGGCGCATGCACTGTAGACAACGGCACAGGCACACTTTCTAAATGGCGATCGCGCCGTTTCTAAAGGAATGTCAAGCCGTGACTGGCGCAGTGATGTCCCACCGGAGTTCCCGGCCCTGGAAGGAAGAGGAGTGAAGAATGGACGCTTCCTACAACACGGGACAGCAGTGACACCGCAGGCTTCGGTTTTAAGTAAGTGACACATAATGGGCTAGTATGCGATGCATACTAGCCCATTATGCTTTACCTTTGCAGGGAAATAAAGAGGAAATAAAACCCATCAGGGCTTCCTCTTTAAAGTTCACGTGCGTGTAAAGGCAGGTGTCCCAATACTTTTGGTAATATAGTGTATTTAGGACGGAATCCAGGTTCCAGAAAGGCAGACAATGATCACAAGGAGCTCAAACAAGCTGAGAAAAATGGAGTCCAAAAGAATTTGCAGGGATAATCCAAGGCATGGGCAGTCAAATAAAAAGCCGACAGACCTCAACAGGTACACACTGAATGTCCAGAAGTCTAATTAAGCTTTCCTGATTGAGACAGGTGTGCGCTGCAGCGCTGAGTGGAGGTAATTTTTTTTTTATAATGACCAGAAATGCCTGTTGCTAGGCAGATTGTCCTAGTAACAGGACACCCATGATCATAGAGAAGCCTTCTTCGGGGGGAATTTGCATTTTACCAATAATACATCTAATTGGGGGGCAGCAGGTTTCATGTTTTCTCAGTTGTCAGATTTGTTCTTTCAGCGTGGTCCTATGGAATGTGATAACCAAAGAACCTATCTGCGGGAGCCCAGCGTCATCGCTCAGTGCCGGACATGCCGTGGGCGTCTCCTTCTCCAACAACAGGGACGATGTCTTCATAACTAGTGGACAGTAAGCTGACTACTTTGTATCACAATCTTCTGCCATGATGATGCTTTGTCCTGATATTGACCACTCATAGGCCCAGTACACACCGGCCCAAGCCTAATACACACCGGCCCAATCCCAGTACACACCGCCCAATCCCAGTACACACCGGCCCAAGCCTAGTACACAACGGCCCAAGCCCAGTACACACCGGCCCAAGCCTAATACACACCGGCCCAATCCCAGTACACACCAGCCCAAGCCTAGTACACACCGGCACAAGCCCAGTACACACCGGCACAAGCCCAGTACACACCGGCCCAAGCCCAGTACACACCGGCACAAGCCCAGTACACACACCGGCCCAAGCCCAGTACACACCGGCCCAAGCCCAGTACACACCGGCCCAAGCCCAGTACACACCGGCCCAAGCCTAGTACACACCGGCCCAAGCCTAGTACACACCAGCCCAAGCCTAGTACACACCGGCCCAAGCCCAGTACCCACCGGCCCAAGCCTAGTACACACCGGCCCAAGCCCAGTACCCACCGGCCCAAGCCTAGTACACACCGGCCCAAGCCCAGTACACACCGGCTCAAGCCTAGTACACACCGGCCCAAGCCCAGTACACACCGGCCCAAGCCTAGTACACACCGGCCCAAGCCCAGTACACACCGGCCCAAGCCCAGTACACACTGGCCCAAGCCTAGTACACACCGGCCCAAGCCTAGTACACACCGGCCCAAGCCCAGTACACACCGGCCCAAGCCTAGTACACACCGGCCCAAGCCCAGTATACACCGGCCCAAGCCCAGTACACACCGGCCCAAGCCTAGTACACACCGGCCCAAGCCTAGTACACACCGGCCTAAACCTAGTGCACACCGGCCCAAGCCCAGTACACACCGGCCCAAGCCTAGTGCACACCGGCCCAAGCCCAGTACACACCGGCCCAAGCCTAGTACACACCGGCCTAAACCTAGTACAAACCGGCCCAAGCCTAGTACACACCGGCCCAAGCCCAGTACACACCGGCCCAAGCCTAGTGCACACCGGCCCAAGCCGTAATGGAAGATGGGGATTATTTTGGATGGGGATTATTTTGGCTTGCAAAGGGAATTTATGCTTGGGGGAAAGTGTGAAGATTAGGGAGAGGATTTTGCTGACACATACTGCTCATAGGACACGCATTGCACATGGTTGCAGGGAAGCCCCATTCAGTAAAATGGGACATGCTCATCTGTCACATTTTAAGGGGGCAGGGGCGACATTTGGCATCTTCGCCCTGGGCGCTAGATAACCTTGCCCAATATCAGTGCCTGACCTCACAAATGCTCTTCTGGAAGAATGGTCAAACATCCCCATAGACACACTCCTAAACCTTGTGGACGGCCTTCCCATAGACACCCTCCTAAACCTTGTGGACGGCCTTCCCAGAAGAGTTGAAGGTGTTGTAGCTGCAAAGGGCGGAGCCAACTCAATATTGAACCCTCCGGACTAAGACTGGGATGCCAATAAAAATCATGTGTGTGTAAAGGCCGGCGTCCCAATACTTTTGGTAATATAATGTATCTGTCATATGTTGTACAGTAAGACATACTACTGTTAATAAAAAAGCTTGTAAAGTTTTCTGTAATAATCTTGCTGACCCCAATGTTGTGTCTCCCCGCAGCGGCACACTCCGTGTCTGGGAGGTGGACCTCCAGAACAGGAAGCTGCGTCCAACTGAGTGTCAGATGGGTCAGCTGAAGAGGGTGGTCACCTGCCTGGTTGTGAGTCAAATAATAAATTATTTTTTGCCTTTGTTATACACACAGCCTTGTCTGATCAAGGTGCTTCCTCAACCCCCCATAGCAAGCTGCTTTCTATGGGGGCCGTCAGCAGGAGGGAGGGGCCAGGAGCGCCGGCGAGGGACAGAAGAAGAGGAGGATCAGGGCTGCTCTGTGCAAAACCATTACAGAGCAGGTAAGTATAACACGTTTGTTATTTTTAAACAACAAAAACATAAGAATTTAATATTACTTTAATTGAACAAGCTGAAGTTAGAAGCTGATTGGCTGCCATGCACAGGTGCACCAGATTTTGCACTCTACAGTTTTAGTAAATTAATCCCAATAAGTACAAAAGCAGTGAACAGAGATAAACAGGGTAAGCTGGAGATGCAGGGAACAGATGGAAGGGGGGGAACCAGGAACTGGGATGAGGTACAAGGGGAGCAGGAAAGAGGCAGCAGGGTACGGGATGCAGGAGCAAGATCAGCATCTAGGCTCAGAAAAAGTGACAAGCTGTATCTGGCAGCAAAATCTGGAGGCACTAGTAGTGGAGGAACTAAATACCCTCCCAGCAGCCACCACCAGGTGGAGACTGATTACTGGGATCTGCTGTCTGCTGGGAGACACCTGCTGGTGGACACTGGAACTACAGCCCCCCCCACCCATGGAATCACAGTGCCACCAGCAGGTGATGCGGGTCTTGATACCTTCTTTATATAGACACAAATAAAACAGCATGAACAGCTTGCATTACCCACCTCTTGCCCTAGAGAAGCCTTTCACTGCGTTTAGCTTTTACTAATATCAGGAGGCAGACGAGAGATGCTCCAAATCTTTCTGCTAATTTTAGAAATTCAATTTTTTTTCTAATTTCGGAAATTAAAATTTTTGGAATTTCGAAATTTTTGAAAATTAAAAATTCGAAATTCCAAAATTTGAAAATCGGAAAACTCCGCTTTTCAAATTTACGATTTCCGAATTTTCTGCATTTCCGAAAAAAGCTAAAAAACAAATGAAACGAAAAAAAAAATTTTTCCGGCAGTGCACATGTCTAATATTATGGGCCATATTCTCAAACAAGTTACGCCGGCGTATCATTATTTTGTAATCACAAAACAAGATACGCCGGATTTAGGCTAGGATCCGACATGTGTAAGTCACTTACACTGTCGGATCCTAAATGTAATTCGCCGCCGGCCGCTAGGTGGCGTTTATGTTCAGGTCTCATTTGTTTATGCAAATGAGCCTGATACGCCGATTCCCGAACGAATTTGCGCCGCGTCGTTTACGTCGTTTCCGTAAGCGTAAGGTTACCCCTGCTATATGAGGGGTAACCTTACGCCAGTCCCACGTATGCCATGTTAAGTATGGCGTCGGGTCCGCGTCGTCTTTTCCCGTCGGGTACGTCGTTTTACTAAGTCGTTCTTGAATACGACTTTACGTCAATGACGCACACGTCGGCGTCATTGACGTTTTCCGTCGAGAACTGGAGCATGCGCACTGGCCTATTTTAAGCCTGGCGCATGCGCAGTTCCAACGGCACGGGGGCGCGCTTAATTTAAATACAAGCCGCCCCCTTGGAATTACGCGGGGATACACCGGGCCAATTACACTACGCCGCCCCAAACTACGGAGCAAGTGTTTGGGGAATACAGCACTTGCTCCTGTAAGTTGGGACGGCGTAGTGTAAATAGCTTACGCGACGCCGCCGCAGGATCTTAGAGAATCTGGCCCTATGAAAATCACGCTGGTTAGTACAACCGCCATGTGAAGGCATAACTTATTATAGGACTTCAAATGAACTTTAATAACAAGTACAGCAGAGGACATGTCACCCGGTGTAGATTGTTGTTGTTCCATAGTTATTTGACCATTGTCCTCCTCTCAGGTGGCAGAAGATGACAGCTGCTTCTACTGCGGCACCTCCACAGGAGATATCCTGAAGATGAACACAAAGACCAAACTGCTGAACAGCTGTGGGCCCCAGAAAGGCAGATTCACCCTGGTAAGAGAACCTGTCACTTGTATTCTGCAATACTTATATAAACAAAGACAGTGCCGGGACAAGGTCATTCAGTGTCCTGACCAAAGATGCCAAATGGCGCCTCCCCCTTACCTTAGGGTTAGGGTCAGGGCACTCTCATCCCTGCATTAAACCATTGCGCCCAGGGTAGCCGGTCCCTTCTGCCCACCCTTTGTCCCGGGCCTGAACACAGAACAACAGTGTTCACTGAAGAGGACCTGTCACCTACACACAGGGGCCGGACTTACCATTGTGCTTGACTGGGCTCAAGCCCATGGGCCCCACCCATAAGGGGGCCTCGGGTTTAATCGCGGCAACCCCCAATTCACGGCAATCGCAGCAACCCCCTCCCGCAATTTCGCTGCAATCCCCTCCCGCAATTTCGCGGCAATTCCCTCCCGCAATTTCGCGGCAATCCCCTGGCAATCCCCTCCCCCAATTTCGCGGCAATTCCCTCCCGCAATTTCGCGCCAATCCCCCGCTCAACAACTTTGATGCTCCAGGGGGCCCCTTCACTGCAGCTGTTTGGCGGATCCAGCCATCACACCCCCCCCCCCCCCACTCAACAACTATGATCGGTCGGTGGCAACAACCCACCCCTGCTTCTCTGCTCCAGGGGGACCCTTTGATTATTAAGCCCAGGGGCCCTTACCACCCTAGGTCCTGTCCTGCCTACCCAACAACAACATAAGACCAAACATGTAAGTTTACAGTGCTTGTCTGCTACAGCATACTTGCCAACAGTCCCGATTTTCCCGGGACAATCCCGATTTTGGGACCCTCCTTTAACATGTTGGAAGTTAGAAGCTGATTGGCTACAATGTACAGCTGCATCAGATTTTGCACTCTCCAGTTTTAGCAAATCAACCTCACAACTTCCAATCCATGGCTTGCCAACTCCTCTGTGTTGCAGAGTGTATGAAGCAGAAGCATGGAGATCCTTGCACTGCGGGTCCCTAGGTACAGTTTCCTTTCCAGCAAGGAGAACAGTGAGCAGCAGAGCTAGGCTGAGGGGTGGCCAAAAGAGGTGGTCGTCGCTTTGGTTGCTCCAGCAGGTGAGGGGAGCAATTGGGGTAGAACCTGCAACCTATGCTGCTGATGTAGTTCAGCGTTCACGGGGGGGGGGGGGGGGGGGGGGGGAGACACACTTTGGCCCTTTTGCCTTGCATGTTAAATAACCTTGTCTTGGCAATGCTGAGCAGGGCTTTGCTTCTTACTGTCAGAGCTTACCCCTTGATGACTGCTGATGTGATGACAGGGTGGGGTAGTGATGAAAAAGCAGTGGAAAATGTGGAGGAGGCACAGATCTACAGAATGGATGAAACAGAAGCAGGGAGATCCTTGCACTGCAGGTCCTCAGGTACAGCTTCCACTCCAGCAAGGAAAACAGCTCAGTTAATCACCAAATCTCACGGCGGATCTGGTGAGACGAGCAGTCCGAGGCAGTGGTGCCTTAGATCTCACACTGTGATTTACAGCTAGAAGGCTAATGATCCGGAGTGCATAGGCACGGGAAGGGTATGGCTATCAGGAGGAAATCAAGGCAAATGGCCCATTTTTCAGAGCCTTTTTGCTTGGGAACAATTAGGATTTCTAGGTGTTTCCTATAAGACAGGGAATCTTCAGTTTTTGAATTCAGGTTCATTTTAAGGTATTCCCCATCTTCATTATATACAATCATACTAATTATTTTATTTCCTTTTAGGGAGTGACATCTCTGAATTTGCTGAAAACAGGAGAGCTTCTGATTGGCTCTGGAGATGGGAAACTGTCACTCTGCAAAGAACCGAACTATAAGGCAGCTAAGTGAGTGTCAAACGCTGGGGGCCTCCTTGTGTAGCTTATAAGTCGCAAATACACTATGGCCCATCTTCACAGAGACTTACGCCGACGTATAACAAGTTACTAACAAGTTACGCCGACGTAAGTGCAAATGTGTGCCGTCGTATCTGTGCGCCAGACCCACAAACAGATATGCGCCTAAAACCAGGCTACACCCCGCCGACGTAGCTTGCTTACGCCGGCGTAGGGTGGGCGCACATTTAGGCTGGGTTCATGGTGCCGCTCCCATTGATTAGCCATTTAAACATGCAAATGAGGGAAATACAGCGATTCACGAACCTGCGTCCGACGCAGGCTACGCGAGGTGCGCGTAAGTTGTACGTCCGGCGTAAAGTTATTCCCCATAAAGGAGGCGCAACCCAGCAGCAGACATGCAAAGGTCTGCACCAGGGAACACAAGCCGGCGTATTTTACGTTGGACGTGTGTCTGGCTGGGCGTAGGTTACGTTCACGCCGTACGCAGCAATCCGGCGTAGTTTAGGCAGTTGTTCCGACGTGGTTGTGAGCAGGCGCAGGGGGATGCGTCCACGTCTCGGCGCATGCGCAGTTCGTGATACGTATCTGTCTGGTGTTCGGCCCATCATTTGCATGGCTCACGCCCACTTCCACCTACGCCGGCGTACACCTTCGAAACCCAGCGCAGCGTTAGGAGCATTGGCTTGGTGAATTCCATGCTTGCCTCTTTGCGCTGCGTTGGCGTAGCGTACATTGTTTGCGCTAC
Source organism: Rana temporaria (assembly GCF_905171775.1). Taxonomy (NCBI): domain Eukaryota; kingdom Metazoa; phylum Chordata; class Amphibia; order Anura; family Ranidae; genus Rana; species Rana temporaria. Next base: position 145,543,652 of record NC_053500.1, on the reverse strand, counting down.
GGCGGCGTAATGTGCGCCCGCTCTCTGTGAATATGGGCCCATGTGTGTGTAAAGGCGGGCGTCCCAATACTTTTGGTGATATAGTGTAAGGTTTATTGCCTTTAACAGGCTTAGCTGAAGTTGATATAGTAATAATAGAGCACACTGAGTTCTGGGGTACCCGGGTTGGTTATGGGGTACCCGGGCTGGTTATGGGGTACCCGGGTTGGTTATGGGGTACCCGGGTTGGTTATGGGGTACCCGGGCTGCTCTAGGGTTTACGCTGAACCCATAGAAAATTGTGCACTGTCCAGTTGATAAAAAAATCACCCAGCTAATAATGTTGTATGACTGTGCTTCTCCGTCCCTTAGGAAGGTCCAGCTGCAGGGGGCCATCACCTCCATCACCCTCCGGGGACAGGGCCACCAGTTCTTTGTGGGAACCTCTCAGGCGCAGATCTACCGTTTCAACTATTCAGAATTTAAGGAGGAGCTTGTAGCGACGTGTCACAGCGAAGCCATCAATGACATCGTCTTCCCCTTGTATGTATGCGTGATCAAAATCTATATTTATATGCAGTGATTATTCTGACGGAGATGTTATTTAGATTGCAAAATCATTGTATATCCTCAACATTCGCCACTTTTAAATCTAAAATTATTTTTACCATTTTTTTCATCCTTTCATCTCGGCACTGCCAATCTCTTTTGGGCCACTGCCTACTACATGGCATTTCTCAAGGCGGGTTTCCTGATGGTGACAACAGGGCATAGGTGTGTGCACCCCAAAGCTCACACACATGTGCGCGTGTGTATATATGCTGACGGTAAATACGGTATATACTCGAGTATAAGCCAAGGTTTTCAGCACATTTTATTTGTGCTGAAAATGCCCCCCTCGGCTTATACTCGAGTCACCTTTTTGCGCCTGATCTCCCGGACTAGGGAGCACCGATTTTTTTCAAAGCTGGGCACCCCTTCCATAGACTCCCATGTTAAATGGTCATTTCTCCAGTGACTTTGGGGACCCAGTACTGGCTGGTCGCAGGTCCCCTGGACCCAGAACTTGGCACACATGTAGCCCCATTTCTCCTCTACAAGTGTGAAAAGGTTGTTTTTCAAAGCCGGGCACCCCTTCCATAGACTCCCATGTTAAACGTCAGTCTAGTCATGGACACAGTGAGGCATTGGCACAGTGAGGCATGGGCACAGTGAGGCATGGGCACAGTGAGGCATGGGCACAGTGAGGCATGGGCACAGTGAGGCATGGGCACAGTGAGGCATGCACATGGACACAGTGAGGCATGGACACAGTGAGGCATGGACACAGTGAGGCATGCAGAAGGACACAGTGAGGCATGGACACAGTGAGGCATGGACACAGTGAGGCATGGGCACAGTGAGGCATGGGCACAGTGAGGCATGGGCACAGTGAGGCATGCACATGGACACAGTGAGGCATGGACACAGTGAGGCATGGACACAGTGAGGCATGCAGAAGGACACAGTGAGGCATGGACACAGTGAGGCATGGACACAGTGAGGCATGCACATGGACACAGTGAGGAAGGCAGATAGACACCTTAGGCTTATACCCGAGTCAATACGTTTTCCCATTTTTTTGTGGTAAAATGAGGTGCCTCGGCTTATATTCGGGTCGGCTTATACTGGAGTATATACGGGTAATAAATGTATTAATATCTTATCTATAGAATTCATGTGATGTCCTACTGTGCTACTTCCAAGGCCCTGATGAAGCGGAACGCGTAGGCCATACCTTTGTAACCAATCAGAGTCCCATCCCGTTCTACTCATAGTTGCATGTCTTTGGGGGATGGTGCCTCTGTAGAGTATTTGTGATTCCGCATCCACCCCACCCCCTCCACATGTAACCCTGAACATGGCGGCACTGATATGTCCTTCCGGGTTTTATTTTCTCCAGTGGTACTTCAGAGCTGTTTGCGACGTGTGCCAAAAATGACATCCGGGTTTGGCACACAACCAGCCACAAGGAACTGCTGCGGATCACCATACCCAACATGACCTGCAACGCCATCGAATTTACTAGAGACGGCAAGAGCATCCTATCAGGTGAGACCAATGTCCCTCCTGTCCTCTGATTGGAGGAACAACATTGGAGCACAGTGTTTATCACTGCAGGGGATGTCCCACCTGTCCTCTGATTGGAGGAATAACCATAGAGCATAGTGTTTAGCACTGCAGGGGATGTCCTATCTGTCCTCTGATTGGAGGAATAACCATAGAGCACAGTGTTTAGCACTGCAGGGGATGTCCTCTGATTGGAGGAATAACCATAGAGCTCAGTGTTTATCACTGCAGGGGATGTCCCATCTCTCCTCTGATTGGAGGAATAACCATAGAGCACAGTGTTTAGCACTGCAGGGGGTGTCCCACCTGTCCTCTGATTGGAGGAATAACCATAGAGAACAGTGTTTAGCAATATGAGGGATGCCCCATCTCTCCTCTGATTGGAGGAATAACCATAGAGCATAGTGTTTATCACTGCGGGGGATGTCCTCTGATTGGAGGAATAACCATAGAGCACAGTGTTTAGCACTGCAGGGGATGTCCCATCTGTCCTCTGATTGGAGGAATAACCATAGAGCATAGTGTTTAGCACTGCAGGGGATGTCCCATCTCTCCTCTGATTGGAGGAATAACCATAGAGCATAGTGTTTAGCACTGCAGGGGGTGTCCCGTCTCTCCTCTGATTGGAGGAATAACCATAGAGCATAGTGTTTAGCACTGCAGGGGGTGTCCCGTCTCTCCTCTGATTGGAGGAATAACCATAGAGCACAGTGTTTAGCACTGCAGGGGATGTCCCATCTCTCCTCTGATTGGAGGAATAACCATAGAGCATAGTGCTTAGCACTGCAGGGGATGTCCCATCTCTCCTCTGATTGGAGGAATAACCATAGAGCATAGTGTTTAGCACTGCAGGGGATGTCCCATCTCTCCTCTGATTGGAGGAATAATCATAGAGCATAGTGTTTAGCACTTCCACCTTGTGGTGTAAAACTCACTACATTGCAATCTGCAAGGAATTTTCCTTCCACCCCCCCACACACACATGCTGGGAGGTTTCCGATCAGCCCCACATTAGTGTGAGCGCTTGTATGACTGAGATGGAGAGATTAGATAGTAAGCTCTTGTGGTGCAGGGACCGATGTGAGCGGACTCTGGAAAATAAAATGACATTTCTGCTCCTTTTTCATCGCATCGAACGGAGAGATTATAAAAATGTAATTTTTTCTCCACAGCCTGGAATGACGGAAAGATCCGAGCGTTCACACCCGAAAGCGGGCGACCCATGTACCAGATAGAAAACGCCCACAGCATGGGAGTGACCGCCATCGCAGTGACGAGCGACTGCAAGAGGATTGTGAGCGGAGGAGGGGAAGGACAGGTGTGTGACCTCTGACACTGGGGACTTCATTCAATAATAAATAATGAAATGCATTTTTTAATACCTGATTGTGACCTGGTGTTAGACCCTGTACAGCAGAGCTCAGAGAGCAGCACCAGGAGCCAATCAGTTATGCTGCAGTACAAGGGGTATGCTGATAGGAGAAGAGAACAGAGTGGCAGATGGCTGAAATGATCAGTCTACTAGACAGTTTTAAGTAGAGTTGAGAAGGGTTAAATTGTTTTTATTGCTGATTTACTTCCTGTCCCAGTGACACACCGCCCATTGCTTGTAAAAGTGTCACCGGGACAGGAAGCAAATGAAAATCTTCCCAACCGGGGGTCACAAAAAATATAAAAACAGACATGGAGCATGCTTACAGGAGGAAAGAGCTGGTCAGTGGCGGCCCGTCCTTTAGGGGTGCCCCCCCCCCGCTAATCCATGCGTCTGGTCCCTAATCTACATGCAGGGCGCCGTATAGTACAGGTCAGAGGAGAAGGGATTGATGACGATTGAAGTCATTCAGACAGGAAATGAAAGGCTCAAGCAGAGGCGTTGCTAGGGGAGTGCGGGGGGTGCGGTCCGCACCGGGTGACACCCGATAGAGGGGTGACACTATCCCGTTTTTTTTTTTTTTAGCTGTCATGCCCAGCCTGTCCTGTGCAATCTCAGCCTGCCCTGTAACACCCCAGCCTGCCCTGTACCACCCCAGCCTGCCCTGTACCACCCCAGCCTGCCCTGTACCACCCCAAACAGCCCTATACCTACCCCAGCCTGCCCTGTACCCCCCCCCAAAACAGCCCTGTACCACCCCAGCCTGCCCTGTACCACCCAGCCTGCCCTGTGCCACCACAGCCTGCCCTGTACCACCCCAGCCTGCCCTGTACCACCCCAAACTTTCCCATGCCACCCCAACTTGCCCTGTGCCACCCTAACTTGCCCTGTACCACCCCAATCTGCCCTATGCCACCATAACTTGCCCTATACCACCCCAACCTGCCCAATGCCACCCTAACTTGCCCTGTACCACCCCAACCTTTCCAATGCCATCCCAACTTGCCCTATGCCACCCTAACTTGCACTATACCACCCCAACCTGCCCTGTACCACCCTAACTTGCCCTATACCACCCCAACCTGCCCTATGCAACCCTAACTTGCCCTATACCACCCCAAACTACCCTATATCACCCCAACATGCCCTATACCTGTCCTATACCACCCACTACACCAACCTGCCACTATACCACTTTATACTACCCTAACCTGCCACTATACTGCCCTATACTATCATTTACAGGGGCTGGTTTGGGGTGCCCCCCGTGCCCGTGCGCTGCCAGCTTGGTGCTGGGCAGCCTAGACAGAGGGGGGTGACACCATGTTTTACCGCACCGGGTGACACCAACCCTAGTGACGCCACTGGGCTCAAGTAAGCTGCTGCAGCTTCACAATGTTATCTTTGCTGAGAGGCAATTTGCAGGGAATAGAGAGGGGGGCAAGTCTAGGGGTTCAGCTTTATTCTCAGCGTTTGGTAACTGTGATTTTGTGCTGCAGGTGAGAGTGTGGGAGATCGGAAGGGAAAGCCAGCGGCTCGTAGAATCCATGAAGGAACACAAGTCGGCGGTGTCCTGCATCAAACTGAAGAGCAACAACCGGGAGTGTGTTACCGCCAGCTCAGACGGCGCCTGCATCATATGGGACCTCGTGTCAGTTCTTCACCGATATCCCCCCCCCCCCCCCCCATTTGTGTGTTTGTGAGCCAAACATTATGGAAGTGCCCGTGTCCTGTCAGAAAGCCGCTACCCGTCAGAATATGTAACGGAAGTGACGTTCCGGCACGGCCATCTTGGTACACCCCGCAATCGTCCGCAGTAAGGATACAGTGAGAAGGCGGCAAGCGGACATCTTTTTACATCCACTGCTGCTTTTAAAATTCACCAGTCAGACAGATTTCTAAATCCTGCATTTCTCTATATAAGATCCGTTTACTGGTGAAATCCAAGACTCCGGTGCGTGTAAAAAGATGTCCGCTTGGCGACTTCAGACTGTAAGGTTACTGCGGGCAAGTGCAGGGTGTACCAAGATGGCCGCGACGGAACGTCACTTCGGTTGCACTTTCTGATGGGTAGCGACTTTCTGATAGAACACTGTCAGATCCCAACCAGGATTCCAAACAGCCTAAGATATTAGTTCTCTGTGCACAGCATTTAGGACTTCCCTCGGAGGACGTTATCAAGTCCTTCTGACATCAGAACTTCATAATACATACAGAGACTTTCAAACTTGTGACTATCCAACATGTTTCAAGCACTGGGGGTTGGAGAGGGAGAATGTTTGGGTAGCTCACATGATTGGAGAGGACAGGGAGGGGCTCTGCAATGAGAAAGCTGGACTAAAGGATAGGCAAAGGGAACGGTCACCTTGGGTTCTTCAGCAAGGGGGGGGGGGGGCGAATTGGCAGGACCTTCAACTTACGCGGGTCAAGCTCACAGCCCATGGTGGAGGTGGGGCATAGTTTTGGCCTCTTTGATTTTGGTGCCAATGGACCGTGTCTTGCAGTGCCGGGACAAGGTCATCCAGCGCCCAGGGCAAAGATGCCAAACGGCCCCAGCCCTCCCCTTCCCTAAGGGTTAGGATCAGGGCACCTCAAACCTGCAATAAACAATTGTGCCCAGTTGTCCCTCCTGCCCACCCCTTGTCCCAGCCCTGGTGTCCTGCTACTTGATGTGATACAGGAAGCTGCTGAACAATCAGTGGTGGTGTCATGTTTAAGGAATTTGTCAGTGTAGTGTGAATTATGATGGGCACGGTGGCTGCATATGATGGGCACAGTGGTTGTAATTGATGGGCACAGTGGCTGTAATTGATGGGCACAGTGACTGTAATTGATGGGCACAGTGGCTGCAATTGATAGGCACAGTGGCTGCATATGATGGGCACAGTGGCTGCAATTGATGGGCATAGTGGCTGCATATGATTGGCATAGTGTCTGCAATTGATGGGCATAGTAGCTGCAATTTATGGGCATAGTGACTGCATATGATGGGCATAGTGGCTGCATATGATGGGCACAGTGGCTGTAATTGATAGGCACAGTGGCTGCAATTGATGGGCATAATGGCTGCAATTGATGGGCACAGTGGCTGCAATTGATGGGCATAGTGGCTGCATATGATGGGCACAGTGGCTGCAATTGATGGGCACAGTGGCTGTAATTGATGAACAATTGTTTTCAGAATTTTTCAGTTTGTTTGTGCCCCCCCAAAGAATTCTGAGCACCAGCCGCCACTCTATACTGCTATGATGCTACAGAACAGGAGAGCCTGGGCACCCAAGTGACTTCTCTGACAATATGGGACAGCTGACCCCCCTCAGTTACACTTTCCGGTCTTCTTCTTCTTCTGTAACTCGGATCTGTTCTGTCCTTGCAGGAGGTTTATACGGAAACAGATGATCTTATCCAATACATTGTTCCGCTGCGTCTGTTACCACCCCGAGGAGTTCCAGATCATCACCAGCGGCACCGACAGAAAGGTACAGCCTGGAGTTAGACTTCTCTGTATCTACAGGTCATGGGAGGTGGCAAAGAAAGATGGATGGACGGGGTATCAGGTGGTACCAGCATTTAGGGCCTTGTCTGTGCAGGGACAACGCAGATCTGTTTTCCGAAACCTCATCCCTGAATGGACAGGGCCCCTAAATGCCGCTACCACTCTACTGACACTAACAATGAGGCACCATTCCTTTTACTGACGCCAACAAAGGGGCATTATTTCTCCCATTGACACCAATAATAGGACATAATTCTTCCCGCTGACACCAATACCAATGATGGGGCACTATTCCTAAATCCCACCGACCACCAAACCATTGTGGACACCCATTGATGGCGGGGTAATATCTTCTTAGATCCTCACCAGAACACAGCTGTAAGATTTCCCCTTATTGTCTGTCTCAGGGATATTGTTCACCAGTACAAATAGAGAGGGGTGAACCCCCCATCCCCCACCAGGGACAGACAGCAATAAAGACCTGCCAGGGGTCTCCACAATCTATCCAGGGGGTTTTGTCTTTACATTCAATGCTAGTAAAGTAAAGAGCGTCTGATTGAATTATTTCTTTGCAGATCGGCTACTGGGAAGTGTTTGATGGCTCGCCAATAAGAGGTCTCGAGGGATCCATGTCTGGCGCCATCAATGGAATGGACATAAGTGACAGCGGAAGTCACTTTGTGACAGGTAACATCATTTCCATTGCAGTATACTGTGTGCTGATTGGAGGGCCCTTTCTGACAACCGATCATTGATGGGTCATGGTAGAATGGGGCCACGGGGGCAAAGTAGCAACTTGGGTTCCCCCATCCTTTGGATTAACATTGACTGAAGAATTGTGACAGACACAGCAAAGTCACCCTATTTGCATTGTCTGTTGTGACATCATCACACACTGAGGTCTCTGTGGTGACATCATCACACACTTAGGTCTCTGTGGTGACATCATCACACACTGAGGTCTCTGTGGTGACATCTTCACACACTGAGGTGTCTGTGGTGACATCATCACACACTGATGTCTCTGTGGTGACATCATCACACACTGATGTCTCTGTGGTGACATCATCACACACTGAGGTCTCTGTGGTGACATCATCACACACTTAGGTCTCTGTGGTGACATCATCACACACTTAGGTCTCTGTGGTGACATCATCACACACTTAGGTGTCTGTGGTGACATCATCACACACTGATGGGGACATCACAGGGATTTGCTGAACAAGGGTACCAATGACCTGGGGATCTGCTGAACAAGGGTATCAATGAGCTGGGGATCTGCTGAACAAGGGTACCAATGACCTGGGGATCTGCTGAACAAGGGTACCAATGACCTGGGGATCTGCTGAACAAGGGTACCAATGAGCTGGGGATCTGCTGAACAAGGGTACCAATGGGCTGGGGATCTGCTGAACAAGGGTACCAATGACCTGGGGATCTGCTGAACAAGGGTACCAATGGGCTGGGGATCTGCTGAACAAAGGTACCAATGAGCTGGAGATCTGCTGAACAAGGGTACCAATGAGCTGGGGATCTGCTGAACAAGGGTACCAATGGGCTTGGGGTCTGCTGAACAAGGGTACCAATGGGCTGGGGATCTGCTGAACAAGGGTACCAATGACCTGGGGATCTGCTGAACAAGGGTACCAATGACCTGGGGATCTGCTGAACAAGGGTACCAATAGGCTGGGGATCTGCTGAACAAGGGTACCAATATGCTGGGGGTCTGCTGAACAAGGGTACCAATGACCTGGGGATCTGCTAAACAAGGGTACCAATGGGCTAGGGGTCTGCTGAACAAGGGTACCAATGAGCTGGGGATCTGCTGAACAAGGGTATCAATGAGCTGGGGATCTGCTGAACAAGGGTACCAATGAGCTGGGGATCTGCTGAACAAGGGTACCAATGGGCTGGGGATCTGCTGAACAAGGGTACCAATGGGCTGGGGATCTGCTGAACAAGGGTACCAATGGGCTGGGGATCTGCTGAACAAAGGTACCAATGAGCTGGAGATCTGCTGAACAAGGGTACCAATGAGCTGGGGATCTGCTGAACAAGGGTACCAATGGGCTTGGGGTCTGCTGAACAAGGGTACCAATGAGCTGGGGATCTGCTGAACAAGGGTACCAATCACCTGGAGATCTGCTGAACAAGGGTACCAATGAGCTGGGGATCTGCTGAACAAGGGTACCAATCACCTGGAGATCTGCTGAACAAGGGTACCAATAGGCTGGGGGTCTGCTGAACAAGGGTACCAATGAGCTGGGGATCTGCTGAACAAGGGTACCAATGAGCTGGGGATCTGCTGAAGAAGGGTACCAATGACCTGGGGATCTGCTGAACAAGGGTACCAATGGGCTGGGGATCTGCTGAACAAGGGTACCAATGACCTGGGGATCTGCTGAACAAGGGTGCCAATGACCCTGGGATCTGCTGAACAAGGGTACCAATGACCTGGGGATCTGCTGAACAAGGGTACCAATGAGCTGGGGATCTGCTGAACAAGGGTACCAATGAGCTGGGGATCTGCTGAACAAGGGTATCACTGGGCTGGGGATCTGCTGAGTGGGGGAAGGACCAGTAACCATAAATTGCTGTTCCCCCTCAGCCGCTGAAGAACTACAGGTCTCAGCATGCCCTTCCAGCCAGAGCAGAGCAGGAAATCCTTTTATCTTTCCTTCTTTCCTCTCTTCCAGGTGGGAACGACAAGCTGGTGAAGGTTTGGGATTACAACGAGGGCGAGGTGACCCAAGTGGGCATTGGGCACAGCGGAAGTATCAGCCGGATAAAGATCTGCCCCCTCTCCCAATACATCATCAGCGTCAGCAGTGACGGGGCGATTCTGCGCTGGAAATACCCGCATCCCGTCTAGACCGCCCTCAGCCGATATCTTAGGACCTGTGGAAAGACGTTGTCATTACTTTAAGATTAAGGTGCAAAATAAAATGGATGTATCTGATGGATTCTATCAGTGGCATCAACACGGCGCATTTCACGAGTCCCTCTATAAGGTTGTTTTATTACCTGTTGGTCCTCCCCAGGGTGGAGACAAGGGGTGGGCAGAAGGGTAGATCCTCCCCAGGGCGGAGACAAGGGGTGGGCAGAAGGGTAGATCCTCCCCAGGGCCGAGACAAGGGGTGGGCAGAAGTTAGATCCATCCTGCCCTGGGTTGGAATAAGGGCTGGGCAGAAGGGTAGATCCTGCCCAGGGTTGGAATAAGGGGTGGCCAGAAGGGTAGATCCTGCCCAGTGCCAGGACAAGGGGTGGGCAAAAGGAGTGATCCTGCCCAGTGTCAGGACAAGTGGTGGGCAGAAGGAGCGATCCTCCCCAGGGTTGGAATAAGGGGTGGGCAGAAGCAACACTCCTGCCCAGGGCCGAGACAAGGGGTGGGCAGAATGAGCGATCCTGACCAGTGCCGGAATAAGGGGTGGGCAGAAGGAGATATTCTCCCCAGGGCTGGGATAAGGGGTGGGCAGAATGAGCGATCCTGACCAGTGCCGGAATAAGGGGTGGGCAAAAGGAGCGATACTCCCCAGGCCTGGAATAAGGGGTGGGCAGAAGGGACGATCCTACCCAGAGTCAGGACAAGGGGTGGGCAGAATGGATAGCTGCCCTGGGCACAGCCTGTATTGTAGGGATGGGGACGCCGCAAGTTCCTTCTACTAGAAGGCTGACAGACGTAGTGACAGCAGCATCACTACTTCTGTCAGTCCAGCTCTGGGAGAGGAGGGGAGAGACCCGGGAGGAGGCGCAGGATGTGCTCTCTCTCCCCCTCCTTCTCATAGGCTCACACACAATGAAGGGGAGGGGCACAATTTGGAATCCTTGCCCTGGGCACTGGGTGATCTTACTCCGGCACTGATCCTGCCAGTAGGGTCATTATTTTTCCAGCCACTTTCTATAACAGGGTGACAACGCTGTTGGTTCTGCAGTAAAATCACAGCCGCGTTGTCACCCTGAAGACCGGCCGGTTCTAGATGGACGTTATTACTATTACAAGTATATGCAGTGCTTCACATATTGTAGAGTCACATCAGTCCCGGGCTAAGGAGCTTGCAATCTAAGGCCCCGCCCCCTACTGACATATACTCGGGGCGGTTTAGACAGCAGACAGATAACCTCCCAGGATGGAGTATGGGAGGAAAACTAAAGCAAGCGCAATAGATGATGCAATTTAGTTTCCTGCAAATTCCAGTCAGTATTGATGGGGAAATGAACACTGGGAAGGGCCTTCCCTACCGGCAGAACACAATGATCACTGCTAGCAGCTATGGCCACCGGCAGTAATCACATGAAAGAAATCCGACAGGCTGGTTGTACATAAGTCGATCGATGGATCAAATTCTCTGCAAGCAGCCTGACCATAGATGGATCGGATCTCGGCCGGTTGCTGCTGAGCTGTGAGATTTGACCCATCTATGGACTCCCCCCCTGCAGTGCTCTATGGTTTGTCCCAAGCGCCCAAACTGCCGTCTTTGCTGGGCAGCTTGCAGGAAGTGAACAAATAGCCGATCTACTGGCGGGATCAACAGGTAATAAAACCACCTTATAAGGAGGACTCGGCCGGGTCCGCCTCCGATGCGCCATCATTGAGTTTTCACATTTAGTAGTTCCAGTTTTGAACAAACGCAGCTTTAACAATTACAGTTGCAAAAAATGACAATTACATTACTTATCATTAGTGCCTCGGCTGCGTCCAATCCCATGGCAGCATTTCAAGAAGAATCCTCAGCACTCAGTGCTTCCGGGTGCGTCGAATGCCGGCGTCTCATCGCTGCCCCTAGTGGCTCCTCCTCCTGCTACCTCTCACATTCCTAGTGGTCAATAGTCACACTATGATGTAGCAGCCTAGGGGGAGGGACCCACAGCGGCCAATGGGGGAGGCGTAGTCATCCGACGCACCCGCAAGTGTCGAGTGCTGGAGATTCGCACCTGTAAGAGAACGGATGGAGGGGAGGAGCCAATGAAAAGTATTATTCTTTTATTTTACAATGTTGCATTTTTTTTATGTTTTTTGGAAGATAAGAAGCAATCCGAATGAAACTTTATCAATCATAAGAAATTGTTTCTGGTTTCCTGAATGGAACTGATAGAGTCGCATCTGATTCGGACCTCACAGGGGGGGGGGGGTAAAAACAGACAATTGAGCCTTGTGTTTACCACCCTTGTCTCTCAATGTAAAGAAGGACATGCAGGCACTTAGGGCATGGAGCAAAACGCAACCCCCCACTGGCAGTACGGCAGCCGAATGCAACCACCCCGCAGCTGCAGGCGACACAACATATCGTTCTCTAGAAAGACGATCTGCAGAAGCTCCTTTAATGTTTCCTGAGTTATATTCTGATAAATAAATATTTTCTCCTTTGTATTCTATTTGGTGATCTTTTATTCCTGTAATATTACAAAGTGATTTGTTTTTCTGACCTGTAATAAGCTCTCCTAGTGCTAGAGGGTGAAATGACCTTCCCTTTCACTGCCACAGGGGGGCGATATCACCGCACAGGAGATAGAGAGAACATTCCTGTCCCCCCCCCCCCTTCTTCCCTCCTCTCTCCTCTCTGTCATCCAATCAGTCGCTCTGCGTCTTTCCTTTCCGTTCCCCCTCTTTAGTTCTCTCTCTTTTTCTCTCATTCATGACCCTTTTTTTATATATTTTTTCTCTTGTAACCAAATTCCCCAAAAAGTTCAGTGAATTGCAGCGAGGTAACTTGTGTGCATTTTCCCTCCTCTCCCCTCCTCTCCTCTCCCCCTCTCCTCTCCTCTCTCCTCTTCCCCTCTCTCCTCTCCTCTCCTCTCTCCTCTTCCCCTCTCTCCTCTCCTCCCCTCTCCTCTCTCCCTCTCCCCCTCTCTCCTCTTCCCCTCCTCTCCTCTCCCCCTCTCCTCTCCTCTCCCCTCCTCTCCTCTCCCCCTCTCCTCTCCTCTCTCCTCTTCCCCTCTCTCCTCTCCTCTCCCCCTCTCCTCTCCTCTCACCCTCTCTCCTCTCCCCCTCTCTCCTCTCTCCTCTCCTCTCTCCTCTCCCCCTCTCTCCTCTCCATTGCTTTGCTCTCCTCTTTTTCTCTCCCCTCCCTCTTTATTTCCTCTTTTCCTCTTTTCTTACCCTTGCCTTCTTCTTTTCCTCTCCTCTCTCCTCTCCCCCTCTCTTCTCTCTTTTCTCCATCTTTCCTCTCCTCTTTCCTCTCCTTCTCTCCTCTCTGCTCTCCCTCTCTCCTCTCCACTCTTCCGTTCTCTTCCCCTCTCCACTCCCTTCCTCCTCCCTCTTTCCTCCTCTCTTCTCATCTCCTTTCCCTCTCCCTCTCTCCTCTCTTCTCATTTTCCTCTCCCTATTTCCTCCGTCTCCTCTCCCCCTCTCTTCTCTCCTCTCCATCTCTCCTCTCCCTCTCTCCTCTCTTCTCATTCTCCTCTTCCCCTCTATTCTCTCCTCTCCTCCTTTCTCCTCTCCCCCCTCTCTTCTCTCCTCTTTCCATCTCTCCTCTCCTCTCTTCCCCTCTCCTCTCTCCCTCTCTCATTTTCCTCTTTCCTTACACTCGCCTTCTCTCCTTTCCCTCCCTCCTCTCCATCTCTCTTCTCTCCTCGTCTCGCCATTCTTCATCCCTCTATATCCTCCCCCTCTTTTCTCACCTCTCCTTTTCCCCTCTCCTCTCTCCTCTCCCCCTCTCTTCTCTCCTCTCCCTCTCTCCCTTTGTCATTTTCCTCTTTCCTCTCAGTTGCTCCGCTCTCCTCTTTCTCTCTCCCCTCCCTCTTTTTTTCCTCTTTCCTTACCCTCGTCCTCTTCTTTTCCTCTCCTCTCCCCCTGTCTTCTATCCTCCCCCCTTTCTTCTCTCCACTCCTCTCTTCATCTCTCCTCTCCCCCTCTTCCATTCTCTTCCCCTCTCCACTCCCTTCCTCCTCCCTCTCTTCTCCTCTCCTTCCCCTCTCCCTCATCTCCTCTAATTTTCTTCTCTCTATTTCCTCTCTCTCCTCTCCCCCTCTCTTCTCTCCTCTCCTTCTTTCTCCTCTCCCCTCTCTCTTCCCCGCTCTCTTCTCTCCTCTCTCCATCTCTCCTCCCCTCTCCCCTTGTCCTCTCCATTCCTTCTCCCTCTCTCTCCATCTCTCCTCTCCTTTTACTCAGTGGGAGGAATAGTGCCCCATCATTGGTGTCAGTGGGAGGAATAGTGTCCCATCATTGGTGTCAGTGGGAGGAATAGTGCCCCATCATTGGTGTCAGTGGGAGGAATAGTGTCCCATCATTGGTGTCAGTGGGAGGAATAGTGTCCCATCATTGGTGTCAGTGGGAGGAATAGTGCCCCATCATTGGTGTCAGTGGGAGGAATAGTGCCCCATCATTGGTGTCAGTGGGAGGAATAGTGTCCCATCATTGGTGTCAGTGGGAGGAATAGTGTCCCATCATTGGTATCAGTGGGAGGAATAGTGCCCCATCATTGGTGTCAGTGGGAGGAATAGTGCCCCATCATTGGTATCAGTGGGATGAATAGTGCCCCATCATTGGTATCAGTGGGAGGAATAGTGTCCCATCATTGGTGTCAGTGGGAGGAATAGTGCCCCATCATTGGTGTCAGTGGGAGGAATAGTGTCCCATCATTGGTATCAGTGGGAGGAATAGTGTCCCATCATTGGTGTCAGTGGGAGGAATAGTGTCCCATCATTGGTGTCAGTGTGGGAGGAATAGTGTCCCATCATTGGTGTCAGTGGGAGGAATAGTGCCCCTTCATTGGTGTCAGTGGGAGGAATAGTGCCCCATCATTGGTGTCAGTGGGAGGAATAGTGCCCCATCATTGGTGTCAGTGTGGGATGGGAGGAATAATGCCCTAAGGGATGGATAAAAACAAGCAAAGGGCCATATCTGGCCCCCGGCCTGCAGTTCTGAGATCACTGGTATCACCAAACACTTTGAAGGGAATATTAAACAGACCATCGGAGAGCAAATACATAAGAGAAGTTGATTGTTGGGGTTTACGCTTTAAACTTATGAACAGCGATACACACGGGTGACACATATAATGAAATACAGAAGATAATCAATAGACGGGATGAAAGAATAGAAAAGGGAAAAGGTTCCAAAAACAGAAAAACTGCAGCAAATTTCGGATTTCCCAGCATCAGTGCATTATGGAATCTCACCACTAGATGGCGTGCGACTCATTCCGCCTTTGTTCCCATCACATGCCTTCCATTGCAGGACGATCATTACACTTCATTAGCATTATTAACAACCCGAATCTTTCACTAAAGAAAACAATTGTGACTAATGAGGAAGAGATCAGAAGATCAAACAACTTCTACAGAGTTTCTGCCGCACCCCACAGGTGACTGAATGCTTGATGTATAATGTGTTCACTATGATGTCATCACATATCTCCATATTAATAATGACAAATATTTTTATTACTCCCTAATATAACATCTGATATGGGAGAGGAGCAGAGAGCTTCTCATACACACCAAAATAACTCTCCTCTCCTGATATACTCTGCTGGAGGACTCTGCTCCTTCCTCTATAACTCTCCTCTCCTGATATACTCTGCTGGAGGACTCTGCTCCTTCCTCTATAACTCTCCTCTCCTGATATACTCTGCTGGAGGACTCTGCTCCTTCCTCTATAACTCTCCTCTCCTGATATACTCTGCTGGAGGACTCTGCTCCTTCCTCTATAACTCTCCTCTCCTGATATACTCTGCTGGAGGACTCTGCTCCTTCCTCCAGAACTCTCCTCTCCTGATATACTCTGCTCCTTCCTCTATAACTCTTCTCTCCTGATATACTCTGCTGGAGGACTCTGCTGGAGGACTCTGCTCCTTCCTCCAGAACTCTCCTCTCCTGATATACTCTGCTGGAGGACTCTGCTCCTTCCTCTATAACTCTCCTCTCCTGATATACTCTGCTGGAGGACTCTGCTGGAGGACTCTGCTCCTTCCTCCAGAACTCTCCTCTCCTGATATACTCTGCTGGAGGACTCTGCTCCTTCCTCTATAACTCTCCTCTCCTGATATACTCTGCTGGAGGACTCTGCTCCTTCCTCTATAACTCTCCTCTCCTGATATACTCTGCTGGAGGACTCTGCTCCTTCCTCTATAACTCTCCTCTCCTGATATACTCTGCTGGAGGACTCTGCTCCTTCCTCCAGAACTCTCCTCTTCTTGGGAAGAATGAACTTGGTTGTCAGGAGAGAATGTCGGGCAGAGACGAGGTTGGTTGGCGGTCCGGGTGCGGAGGGACTGGGGCAGGAACTTCTCCTGTGCGGGTTTCCTCCCATTGGTTGGGATTTCCTGGTGATGTCACTCGCTGACCTCGGGATGGGAGGAAAGGGTTGTTGTGGCCGGATGTGGATAACAATGGGGCATTGTGGAGGTTATTAAAGGGTCCAACCTCGCCCAGAGCAGCCAATGGGATTCTCCCGTTGGAGTGCAGAGACGGGGGATTGGGCCGTTGGGTGTATTTTAGGGAAGGCGGTTGGACAGGTTCTGCCTGATCTCACTAAGCCGCCCCTCCCCCCTCCGTCCACCAGCAACATGAATTATCTGGTCGGCCCGGTGTCCATGTTTATGGCCAAACACTGGCGCCACGGAATTGCGGCGACTCCGCCCACCGCGATCAGGTTGTGAATGGAAACTCAGCAATTGCAATACTAAGGGCCGCTTCACACCGGAGAAACGCAATCCGCATGCGGTCCACTTTTTTTTTTTCCATGCCCATTTTTTTTATGCGTTTTTGATGCGTTCCAGTGCGTTTTTTTTCTCCCCCTCTTTTTTACTAACCTTAAGGGACAGTTCACACCGCATTCGGTCCAGTGCGTTTTTTTTTCCGGCATCAAAAACGCATGGATAGTAGGTTAGATGGTTTTCAATGGCGTAGTTCACACCAGTGCAGTGCGTTCCAGAAAAAAAGTAGAGCGTGCCGCATTTTACCTGCACTGGACTGGAATGCTGTAAAACGCATCAAAACGCACTGGAACAAAATAAAAAAGAGGGGGTGGAAAAAAAGCACTGGACTGCATCAAAAACGTACCAAAAACGCACATGCAAAAAAAAAGCACCTGGAATGCATCCGGATTGCGTTTCTATGGTGTGAACTGGCCCTAAGATAAGGACGAATGTGTTCCAGTGCGTTTTTGGTACATTAAGGTGCGTACCAGTGCGTTTTTGGTGCAGTTAGGTGTGTAGCAATTCCTTTTCTGGTGCATGCCAGTGTGTTTTTGGTGCATTTAGGTGTGTACCAGTGCGTTGTTGGTGCATTTAGGTGCGTACCAGTGCGTTTTTGGTGCATTCCAGTGCGTTTTTGGTGCATTTAGGTGCCTACCAGTGCGTTTTTGGTGCGTTCCAGTGCGTTTTTGGTGCATTTAGGTGCGTACCAGTGCGTTTTGGTGCATTTAGGTGCCTACCGGTGCGTTTTTGGTGCGTTCCAGTGCGTTTTTGGTGCATTAAGGTGTGTAGCAGTGCATTTTTGGCGCATTTAGGTGCGTACCAGTGCATTTTTGGCGCATTTAGGTGCGTACCAATTCCTTTTCTGGTGCATGCCAGTGCATTTTTGGCACATTTAGGTGCGTACCAGTTCGTTTTTGGCGCATTTAGGTGCGTACCAGTGCGTTTTTGGTGCATTTAGGTGCGTATCAGTGCATTTTTTGCGCATTTAGGTGCATACCAGTGCGTTTTTGGTGCATTTAGGTGTGTATCAGTGCGGTTTTGGCGCATTTAGGTGCATACCAGTGCGTTTTTGGTGCATTTAGGTGCATACCAGTGCATTTAGGTGCGTACCAGTGCATTTTTGGCGCATTTAGGTGCATACCAGTGCGTTTTTGGTGCATTTAGGTGCATACCAGTGCATTTAGGTGCGTACCAGTGCATTTTTGGTGCGTACCAGTGCGTTTTTGGTGCATTTAAGTGCGTACCAGTGCGTTTTTTGTGCATTCCAGTGCGTTATTGGTGCATTTCGGTGCGTGAAAGTGCGTTTTTGGTGCATTCCAGTGCATTTCGGTGCGTGACAGTGCATAGTGGGTGGTTTCAGTGCGTTTTTGGTGCATTTCGGTGCCTATCAGTGTGTTTTTGGTGCGTACTGGTGTGTTTTTGGTGCATTTAGGTGCGTATTTGATGCGTTCCAGTACAGTCCAGTGCAGGTAAAATGCGGCACGTTCTACTTTTTTTTCCCTGGAACGCACCGGTGTGAACTACGCCATTGAAAACCATATAGCCTACTTTCCATGCGTTTTTGATGCAGAAAAAAACCCGCACTGGACTGCATGTGGTGTGAAGTGTCCCTTAAGGGAAAGCCGGAGTAGCCTGTTGCTCTGCCCCCCCCTCCCCCATCACTGATTGCCAATACCCTATAATTATATTGTAAAGTGCTACACAAACTGTTGGCGATAATAAATCCTCTGTAATAAAATCTGCTTCCATTGGTGTAGAATCTGCGGTTGGGAAAAGCCGCTGTCACTCAGCCTGTCTGTCCAGCTCTGACCCCCCCTTCCCCTCCTCTCCCCAGCAGGCTGATTAGTAAGCTGATCCTATGAGTGACACATAGAATGAGGAATGTGTCAAGCCGCAGTACCCAACACTCACCAGCAGAGGACCCCCTCCCTCCCTCTCCGCCTCCCTCCTCCTCCTCCACCACCACCCAGACCTGTCTGTGTCTCTCCCTCTTGTCTTCTTTGAAAGTAAAGCGAATAAGATTCATAGACAGGAGGTGGAGCTGAGCGCAGGAGGATCTCCCTCTCCCCAGCAGCAGCAGCAGCCGGCACACAACTGACACCAGGACAAGGGGGCCATGGCTCGCCGCTCACCTTCCCCCTTCCAGGTAGGGATCTTCCCCCAACCTTTGGGATAAAGCCAAGGCTCCCGGCTGCCATGGGGAGGCTGGAATTTTAAGGAGGAAGCTCGGTTGCCAAGTCCTGCTTTTCCTTCCTGGTCCCAAGCGAGATAAAGGTGGAAGAGCGGCAGGTGGAGGAGACAGGTGGAGGAGACCAACGCCATGGAGGAGACCAAAGACAAGAGCCGAGGGTCCAACGACAAGAGCCGAGGGTCCAACGACAAGAGCCATGGGTCAAACGACAAGAGCCATGGGTCCAACGACAAGAGCCAAGGGGGGTCCAACGACAAGAGCCAAGGGTCCCACGAAAAGAGCCAAGGGTCCAACGACAAGAGCCAAGGGTCCCACGACAAGAGCCAAGGGTCCAACGACAAGAGCCGAGGGGGGTCCAACGACAAGAGCCAAGGGTCCCACGAAAAGAGCCAAGGGTCCAACGACAAGAGCCAAGGGTCCAACGACAAGAGCCAAGGGTCCCACGACAAGAGCCAAGGGTCCAACGACAAGAGCCAAGGGTCCCACGACAAGAGCCAAGGGTCCAACGACAAGAGCCGAGGGGGGTCCAACGACAAGAGCCAAGGGTCCCACGAAAAGAGCCAAGGGTCCAACGACAAGAGCCAAGGGTCCAACGACAAGAGCCATGGGTCCAAGAAACTGTTCCGGAGCCGCTCCTTGAAGTCGGTGGGGAATTTCATGCACAGGATCCTGAGAACTTTGAGCAGTTTGTCCCACCTGGGAGATGGCGAGAGGGGCCACCCTGACCCGGCGGGGGACGACGACGGGGGCTTCAGGCGGAAGGACCACCCCCCCGGAGAACTCGGCAGAGGGGTCCCTCAAGAGGAGACCAGGGTGGTGCAAGGAGGGGACAGCAACAATAACCTGGGCAAGGGTCAGGGGCCGCCCCGGGGCCAGGAGGTGCCCAACTGGAGCTTGGAGGACAAGGTGCCCGGGGTGCTGGGGCTGAAGAACCACGGGAACACCTGCTTCATGAACGCCGTGGTCCAGTGCTTGAGCAATACGGATCTCCTGGCGGAGTACCTGGGGATGGAGCAGTACCGGACGGAGCTGGGCAGAGCGAAGGTCAATGGGTTGGTGCAGAAGGACCCGGCGGGGGAAGCGCCAGCTAATGGGTGCCAAGGGGAAGTCACCGAGAGGCTGGCCTCTCTAGTCAGGGCGCTGTGGACCTTGGAGTACACCCCTCAGCTATCCGTGGAGTTTAAGGTGAGTGACTTCTCCTTTAATTGTAACTTGTTGCATGCTTGAAGTGCTGGTATGCCCAGCCTTGGGCAAAACATGGGCACTACAAAGCCCAGCATGCAGGGCCAGATCTAGCCTGTCTGATGCGGGGGGTGCAGGGGAAAAAAATGTGGAAAGAAGATGGGAGATCAGCAGGGCAGAGGGTACCATCAGCAGTTTGTAGGGCAGTATCAGGACAAGGGTCATAAGGGCAATGTCAGCAGGGCAAAGGGTACCATCAGCAGTTTGTAGGGCAGTATCAGGACAAGGGTCATAAGGGCAATGTACGGGGTCAGCAGGGCAAAGGGTGCCATCAGCAGTTTTTATGGAAGTGTATGGGATCAGCAGGACAGGGGTCAGAAGGGCAGTGTAGGGGGGCAGAGGGTAGCATCAGCAGTTTGTTGGTCAGTGTACGGGACCATCAGGGGTCATAAGGGCAGTGTATGGGGTCAGCAGGGCAAAGGGCACCATCAGCAGTTTATATGGAAGTGTATGGGGTCAGCAGGGCAGAGGGTACTATCATCGGTTTGTTGGGCAGTGTAGAGGATCAGCAGGACAGGGGTCAGAGGGGCAAAGGGTGCCATCAGCAGTTTGTAGGGAAGAGGACAGGGGTCAGAAGGGAAAGTGTATGGGGGCAGAGGGTAGCATCAGCTGTTTGTAGGGCAGTGTATGGGACCATCAGGACAAGGGTCATAAGGGCAGTCTATGGGGTCAGAAGGGCAGTGTACGGGGTCCGCAGAATGGGCCACAGGGGTCGGAATGGCTGTGTACGGGGTCCGCAGAATGGGGCACAGGGGCCAGAAGGGCAGTGTATGGGGTCTGCAGAATGGGGCACAGGGGTTAGAAGGGCAGTGTACAATGTGAAATTGAAATCTGCCCACCCCAGCACACCCCTAGATCTGGCCCTGCCAGTACAAGCAGTCAACTTTTGAATGTTCACTGACTGGTAATGTCTCCTGCTGGGTCTTCTAGTCCTCCAGCTGCTGGTGGCCCCCAGTACTTTACCATCAGAGCATGCTGGGTCAGTTAGTTCCACCACAGGTAGCAATGTCTTCTAACGGGACCTGCTGGGTCTTGTAGTTCTTCTTCTGCCGCCGGTTGCACCAGGTCCTTTATCAGCAGGGAAGACTCGTCATCCAGTTTCGCCATCATTACTGCCAATAAAGCTTGTTGTTGTTTCCTGTGGTTCCCCTGCTGCTGGGGGTCCTCAATACTTTCCCAGCAGACCATAGAGGGGGGGGTCCTCAATACTTTCCCAGCAGACCATAGAGGGGGGTTCAGTACTTTCCCAGCAGACCATAGAGGGGGGTTCAGTACTTTCCCAGCAGACCATAGAGGGGGGTTCAGTACTTTCCCAGCAGACCATAGAGGGGGGTTCAGTACTTTCCCAGCAGACCATAGAGGGGGGTTCAGTACTTTCCCAGCAGACCATAGAGGGGGGTCCTCAGTACTTTCCCAGCAGACCATAGAGGGGGGTTTAGTACCATCACAAGTAATGACACTTTCTAAGAGGTCTCTCTGGGTCTTGTAGTTCTGTTGCCCCGGGGGGATGCCGTGATTGGCTACATATCTGCCCCCCTCTGATCATACCAATAATTCATCATTTTATATTTCTCTTGTCTTACGTTGTTGGTAAGTACACGATATTATCAAAAGTATTGGGACGCCGGCCTTTACACACACATTAACTTTAATGACATCCCAGTCTTAGTCCGGAGGATTCAATATTGAGTTGGCTCCGCCCTTTGCAGCTATAACACCTTCACCTCCTCTGGGAAGGCCGTCCACAAGGTTTAGGAGGGTGTCTATGGGAATGTTTGACCGTTCTTCCAGAAGAGCATATGTGAGGTCAGGCACTGATGTTGGATGAGAAGGCCCGGCTCGCAGTCTCCGCTCTAATTCATCCCAAAGGTGTTCTATGGGGTTGAGGTCAGGACTCTGTGCAGACCAGACCAGTCACTAACCCCAAACTCGCTCCTCCATGTCTTTATGGACCTTGCTTTGTGCACTGGTGGGCAGTCATGTTGGAACAGGAAGTGGTCGTCCCCAAACTCCTCCCACAAAGCTTGGGGGCATGAAGTTGTCCAAAATGTCCTGGTATGCTGACGCCTTCAGAGTTCCCTTCACTGGAACTAAGGGGCCAACCCAACCCCTGAAAAACAACCCCACACCATAATCCCCCTCCTTCCCCCACCAAATGGTTTGGACCAGTTACATAGTTAGTCAGGTTGAAAAAAGACACAAGTCCATCCAGTTCAACCACAAAAAACAAAATAAAAGCAAGAGACATGGAGGAGCGAGTTTGGGGTGGAGGAACTTGCCTGGCCTGCACAGAGTCCTGACCTCAACCCGATAGAACATTATAAGTGGAGACTGCGAGCCAGGCCTTCTCATCCAACATCAGTGCCTGACCTCACAAATGCTCTTCTGGAAGAATGGTCAAACTTTCCCATAGACACCCTCCTAAACCTTGTGGACGGCCTTCCCAGAAGAGGTGAAGCTGTTATAGCGGCAAAGGAGGCGGAGCCAACTCAATATTGAACCCTCCGGACTAAGACTGGGATGCCATTGAAGTTCATGTGCGTGGAAAGGCCGGCGTCCCAATACTTTTGGTGCTCTCTCCTCCCTGGTGGTGAGATGTAATGAGGAGTACACGGGACCGGTGTGTGATCGGGGGTTGGGTACACGGAGCGGTGACACCGCGGAGTGACAATGTGATGAGGTCACCGCGTGGATTTCACAATCCGGATTCCTGTTTGTATTGGACGCGGATCTTCTCCGCCCCGAACTCTTCCGCAAGAGCCAATCGGGTTCTTCTGTTCTCGCTGTTCGGAGGAACTTCACCACGACGTCAAATCGCCGCCGTTGCTAAATGTGCGACTAAAACAGAGAAGATTCATATTCATGAAAAATATTTTGTATGGGTGGAAAAGTTCGAATCAAAAAGGATTCATTACACAAAACTTCCTAAACAAAGGGACAGACTACTGTCCTTCAGACTTTGGGGGGAGTAGAAAATGTCCTGTGGGGGAGGAATAGTGTCCCATCATTGGTGTCAGTGGGAGGAATAGTGTCCCATCATTGGTGTCAGTGGGAGGAATAGTGTCCCATCATTGGTGTCAGTGGGAGGAATAGTGGCCCATCATTGGTGTCAGTGGGAAGAATAGTGTCCCATCATTGGTGTCAGTGGGAAGAATAGTGTCCCATCATTGGTGTCAGTGGGAGGAATAGTGTCCCATCATTGGTGTCAGTGGGAAGAATAGTGTCCCATCATTGGTGTCAGTGGGAGGAATAGTGTCCCATCATTGGTGTCAGTGGGAGGAATAGTGTCCCATCATTGGTGTCAGTGGGAGGAATAGTGTCCCATCATTGGTGTCAGTGGGAAGAATAGTGTCCCATCATTGGTGTCAGTGGGAGGAATAGTGTCCCATCATTGGTGTCAGTGGGAGGAATAGTGTCCCATCATTGGTGTCAGTGGGAGGAATAGTGTCCCATCATTGGTGTCAGTGGGAAGAATAGTGTCCCATCATTGGTGTCAGTGGGAGGAATAGTGTCCCATCATTGGTGTCAGTGGGAGGAATAGTGTCCCATCATTGGTATCAGTGGGAGGAATAGTGTCCCATCATTGGTGTCAGTGGGGGGGAATAGTGCCCCATCATTGGTGTCAGTGGGAGGAATAGTGCCCCATCATTGGTGTCAGTGGGAGGAATAGTGTCCCATCATTGGTGTCAGTGGGAGGAATAGTGTCCCATCATTGGTGTCAGTGGGAGGAATAGTGTCCCATCATTGGTGTGAGTGGGAGGAATAGTGCTCCATCATTGGTGTCAGTGGGGGGAATAGTGCTCCATCATTGGTGTCAGTGGGGGGAATAGTGTCCCATCATTGGTGTCAGTGGGAGGAATGGTGTCCCATCATTGGTGTCAGTGGGGGGAATAGTGTCCCATCATTGGTGTCAGTGGGAGGAATGGTGTCCCATCATTGGTGTCAGTGGGAGGAATAGTGTCCCATCATTGGTGTCAGTGGGAGGAATAGTGTCCCATCATTGGTGTCAGTGGGAGGAATAGTGTCCCATCATTGGTGTCAGTGGGGGGAATAGTGTCCCATCATTGGTGTCAGTGGGAGGAATGGTGTCCCATCATTGGTGTCAGTGGGAGGAATGGTGTCCCATCATTGGTGTCAGTGGGAGGAATAGTGCCCCATCATTGGTGTCAGTGGGAGGAATAGTGCCCCATCATTGGTGTCAGTGGGAGGAATAGTGTCCCATCATTGGTGTCAGTGGGAGGAATAGTGTCCCATCATTGGTGTCAGTGGGAGGAATAGTGTCCCATCATTGGTGTCAGTGGGAGGAATAGTGCCCCATCATTGGTGTCAGTGGGAGGAATAGTGTCCCATCATTGGTGTCAGTGGGAGGAATAGTGTCCCATCATTGGTGTCAGTGGGAGGAATAGTGTCCCATCATTGGTGTCAGTGGGGGGAATAGTGTCCCATCATTGGTGTCAGTGGGAGGAATGGTGTCCCATCATTGGTGTCAGTGGGAGGAATGGTGTCCCATCATTGGTGTCAGTGGGAGGAATAGTGTCCCATCATTGGTGTCAGTGGGAGGAATGGTGTCCCATCATTGGTGTCAGTGGGAGGAATGGTGTCCCATCATTGGTGTCAGTGGGGGGAATAGTGTCCCATCATTGGTGTCGGTGGCAGGGATAGTGTCCCATCATTGGTATCAGTGGGGGGAATAGTGTCCCATCATTGGTATCAGTGGGGGGAATAGTGTCCTATCATTGGTGTGAGTGGGAGGAATAGTGCTCCATCATTGGTGTGAGTGGGAGGAATAGTGCTCCATCATTGGTGTCAGTGGGGGGAATAGTGCTCCATCATTGGTGTCAGTGGGGGGAATAGTGTCCCATCATTGGTGTCAGTGGGAGGAATGGTGTCCCATCATTGGTGTCAGTGGGGGGAATAGTGTCCCATCATTGGTGTCAGTGGGAGGAATGGTGTCCCATCATTGGTGTCAGTGGGAGGAATAGTGTCCCATCATTGGTGTCAGTGGGAGGAATAGTGTCCCATCATTGGTGTCAGTGGGGGGAATAGTGTCCCATCATTGGTGTCAGTGGGAGGAATAGTGTCCCATCATTGGTGTCAGTGGGAGGAATAGTGTCCCATCATTGGTGTCAGTGGGGGGAATAGTGTCCCATCATTGGTGTCGGTGGCAGGGATAGTGTCCCATCATTGGTATCAGTGGGAGGAATAGTGTCCCATCATTGGTGTCAGTGGGGGGAATAGTGTCCCATCATTGGTGTCGGTGGCAGGGATAGTGTCCCATCATTGGTATCAGTGGGAGGAATAGTGTCCCATCATTGGTGTCAGCAGGAAGCGCAGGCTGCTTATGTAATGAACACGGCGTCTTCCTCCTCTTTATATATAATTACAAGCTATACATAGAACAGAGGAATTCGGAGCGCACTGATAAGAATATTTAAATTGGGTTTTCACATTCTATAGACTCCCGTCCAATCAGGCTCCAGCTTTGATTCCATTGGCCCCAATGAGTCATGTGATTCCAGGTGACAGTCTGGGTTGGGTGAAGAAGAATTCCTTCCAGATAGAACGCTAGGAATGCCGCCCGGCACAAATCGCTTGATAATGATATGAAGGCTTTTATTATATACAACGTATTGGGTTGTTTCGGGGAAAGGACCCCTTCATCAGGGCTTAACCACTTCAGCCCCAGAAGTTTTTACCCCCCCCTCCCCCATTTAACCGCTTAAGCCCCGGACCATTATGCAGCTAAATGACCAGGCCCCTTTTTGCGATTCGGCACTGCGTCGCTTTAACGGACAATTGCGTGGTCGTGCGACGTGGCTCCCAAACAAAATCGGCGTCCTTTTTTCCCCACAAATAGAGCTTTCTTTTGGTGGTATTTGATCACCTTTGCGTTTGTTTATAGCGCAAAAAAAAATTCAAAAAAATTGTATAGTTTTTTTATTTATTTTTAAATTGTTGGACTTTGTTTATAGCGCAAAAAAATAAAAAATTGTATAGTGTGTTTTTCTGTTTTTTTTAATTTGTTTTTGCGCTATAAACAATAAAAAAAAAACTATACAATTTTTTTTATTTTTTTGCGCTATAAACAAAGTCCAACAATTAAAAAATAAATAATAAAAAAACTATTTTCTTTTTTTCTTTTTTTTCTTTTTACTTTCTGCTCTAAAACATCCAATGAAAAAGGCGTGTAAACAAATTTCATCATTAATTTAGGCCGATACGTATTCTTCTACATATTTTTGTTCAATATTTTTTCAACTTCTTCTTTTTTTAAAAAAAAAAAAAAAAAATATGTAGAAGAATATGTATCGGCCTAAATTGATGACAAAATTTGTTTACACGCCTTTTTTTATTGGATGTTTTGGAGCAGAAAGGAAAATTTGTGTGTGTGTGTGTGTATATATATATAGTTTTTTTTATTATTTTATTTTTTAATTGTTGGACTTTGTTTATAGCGCAAAAAAAAAAAAGTCCAACAATAAAAAAAATAAAAATAAACAATACATTTTTCTTTTTTTGCGCTATAAACAAATATTTGTACAAAAATGTTTGTACTAGTAATGGCGGCGATCAGCGATTTTTTTTTTTTTTTTTTTTTTTTTAATTTTTTTTATTTATTTATTTATTTTATTTGTTTTATTATTATTTTTTTCCGGGACTGCAACATTGCGGCGGACAAATCGGACACTTTTCGGAGACCAGTGACACCAATACAGTAATCAGTGCTCTCCCAGTGCAGGGAAGGGGTTAACAGAGGCAATCAAAGGGTTAAGTGTCCTAGGGAGTGATTTCCACCTGCGTGTGGGGGAGGGGGGGGGGGCGATGGTTTAATTGGAGGAAGAGAGAGATCTGTGTTCCTGATTAGCAGAAACCCAGTGCTCTGCCCCTCCCAGTGAATGATCGATCGGCTAGTCCCGGGGGGCCATTGTCGCCACCGGACAATGTACAGTCTGATCACTGGGGGGAGGGGAGACTAAGGAAATGCCTCCTCCTGCCTGCAGCAGACTGATGACATCATCTCAGTGAAGTCACTGGTCTGTGTGTATTCAGGATTTGCGGCGGCGGCGCTCCTCGCCGGTCCCTTCCCTGGTATCATGGCGGCTCCAATACAAACCTTTGAACTTTGGTTGCCAGGTGACGGGGCGGTGGAGATCCTCGCCGCGAGTTTTCCTGCAGGGAGGCGCCCGGGAAAAAGATTTGTTTAAAGGGGAACTCCACCCGCTGAGTCACTACATGAATGAACTCTTCCCCTGGAAAATGCTCATTGCCTGGCTGATTAAATGGCTGTAATACTTTCTGAGTGACTGACCTGGTAATAGTATGCAGATCAGGCTCTGAGGCTTTTATCTGAAAATGCTCATTGCCTGGCTGGTGTGCCCAACCTCTGTTTTCAGTTCTATATCCACCGTCTGTCTGTAATGCTCGGCCTCTGTTTTCAGTAATTCCATTGCCTGGCTGCAGGGCCGCCATCATGGGGGGGTACAGGCAGTACACCTGTAAGGGGCCCGGATGGCAATTTTTTTTTTTTTTTTTTAATAAAAAAAATATATTTTTTATATATATATATATATATATATATTTTTTTTTATTAAAGGGCCAATTTTTTTTAATTTTTTTTTGGTTTAGAGGTCCCCAGGGCCCCCGGATGACAACCTCCCTTTTTCTTATATTTTTTTTTCATATATATATATATTATTTTTTAATTAAAGGGCTAAGAGGGCCCCATGTGGCAAACCCCCTTTTTTTTTTTTTATAAATCTTTATTTTTTTATTTTTGTTTTATGTTTTTTTTTTTATTAGAGGTCCCCAGGGCCCTGGATGGCAACCCCCCCCTTTTTTTTTTTTTTATAAATGTTTATTATATATATATATATATATATATATATATATATATATATAATATAATATAATTTTTTTTTTTTTTTTATTAAAGGACCCAGAGGTCCCGGGTGGCAACCCCCCCTTTTTTTGGTAATTTCTTTAAAAAAAAAAAATTATATGTATATATAATTTTATTTCTTTTTTTTCTTTTTATTAAAGGGCCCCGGATGGCTACACCCCCTTTTTTTTTTTATATATATATTTTTCTTTATTTCTTCTTTTTTTGTGTAAATGGCCCCCCCGCTTCTCAACTTCAGGCAGGAGCACCCCCCGGTTCTCTGCCCAAGCTGTGTAAGGGGCCCCATAATTCCTGATGGCGGCCCTGCCTGGCTGCCATGCTGAGCCTCTGTTTTCAATACTATATCCGGTGCCTGGCTGCCATGCCGAGCCAGGGGGGTCCTTTTACCCTGAGGCCCAGGGGGGGGGTTTGTACCTGGCTTGCACCCCGCACACTGACTACATGGGAACTGGGCACACGGTGTGTGGGACGCGGATGGTGAGGACGGGTAGTGCCATCTCCTCCTGCGTCATGCTCCTCCTCACCCCCCCAGGACACTGATGGAGACAATGGCTTCTTGTGCCACCCCGGGCACAGCGGAGTGCTGCAACTCTTGTGTAACACTAAGTGCCCCCCCCCCCCCCCTCTGTAACCTCCAGATATATCTCCTGTTAAAGGGGCAGGTCATCTTTTTTTTATGAGGGTGACACAGGCCCGCAGAACTACAAGATCCAGCATGCCCAGTCATTAAAGTCTCCAAACTATGGGCCACATACAGCCCACTGCAGGGTTCTATCCAACCCGCAGCCGATGTGCGGCCTCTGCTCCCCCCCCCCCCCCCCCCCGCAGTAATGGAGACTCTGACAAGGGCAATCATATATGGGGGGGGGGGCTCTGATAAGGGACAGTCATATATGGGGGGGCTCTGATAAGGGAGAGTCATGTATGGGGGGGGGGCTCTGATAAGGGAGAGTCATGTATGGGGGGGGGGCTCTGATGAGGGACAGTCATGTATGGGGGGGGGGGGCTCTGATAAGGGACAGTGATGTATGGGGGGGGGGCTCTGATAAGGGACAGTCATGTATGGGGGGGGGGCTCTGATAAGGGAGAGTCATGTATGGGGGGGCTCTGATAAGGGACCGTCATGTATGGGGGGGGGGGCTCTGATAAGGGAGAGTCATGTATGGGGGGGGGGCTCTGATAGGGGACAGTCATATATGGGGGGCGCTCTGATAAGGGACAGTCATGTATGGGTGGGGGGGGGGGGGCTCTGATAAGGGATCGTCATGTATGGGGGGGGGGGCTCTGATAAGGGACAGTCATATATGGGGGGCGCTCTGATAAGGGACAGTCATGTATGGGGGGGGGCCTCTGATAAGGGACAGTCATGTATGGGGGGGGGCTCTGATAAGGGACAGTCATGTATGAGGGGGGCCCTGATGAGGGACAGTCATGTATGGGGGGGGGGGCTCTGATGAGGGACAGTCATGTAAGTGTGGAGCCCTGATGTAAGAGAGGACTCTTATATGGATGGAAGGAGGGGCTCTGATGTTAGAGGAGCTATGGTGGGGGGACTCTGATATGGATGGAAGGAGGATGAAGAACTCTGATGGGAACCCGATTTAAAGGGGGGGCTTTGATGGTGGTCCTGATGTAAGGGGGACTCTGATGGAAACCCAGATGTAATGGAGAATGCTAATAGGGAGCCTAAAGTAAGGGGGGCTCTGATGGGGACACTGATAATATGGGGGACCCTGATGCAAGTTGAGCCTCTGATGGGGACCCCCTGATTTGAAGGGGGGACTCTGATGGTGGTCCTGATGTAAGGGGGACTCAGCTGGGAACCCAGATGTAAGGGAGCACTCTGATGTGGATGGAAGGAGGAGGAAGAACTCTGATGGGGACCCCCGATGTTATTGTAGCTATGGTGGGGGACTCTGATGATAGGGGTGACTCTGGTGGTGATCCTGATGTTAGAGGAGCTATGGTGGGGGGACTCTGGTGATAGGGGTGACTCTGATGGTGGTCCTGATTCTAGAGGAGCTATGGTGGGGGGACTCTGGTGATAGGGGTGACTCTGATGGTGATCCTGATGTTAGAGGAGCTATGGTGGGGGACTCTGATGATAGGGGTGACTCTGGTGGTGATCCTGATGTTAGAGGAGCTATGGTGGGGACTCTGATGATAGGGGTGACTCTGATATACAGTAAGGGGGAGTGTGAAATGGTCCATTGAGATGCATGGAGAGCGTTTTATGAAAATTTTTATAGCGCTATTTTTAACGCTGTAAAAACGCTTCAGTGTGAAAGGGGTCTAAGGGGGGACTGTGATCGGAACCTTGATGTAAGAGGGAAGCAAATGGAGACCCTGAT